>NC_048575.1:10744844-11089844 GCF_013265735.2 Oncorhynchus mykiss
GACACATCTCAATCTTCTCACACTCTAGCAGACACATCTCAACCTTCTCACACTCCAGCAGACACATCTCAACCTTCTCAAACTGTAGCAGACACATCTCAATCTTCTCACACTCTAGCAGACACATCTCAATCTTCTCACACTCTAGCAGACACATCGCAACCTTCTCACACTCTAGCAGACACATCTCAACCTTCTCACACTCTAGCAGACACATCTCAATGTTCTCACACTCTAGCAGACCCATCTCAATCTTCTCACACTCTAGCAGACCCATCTCAATCTTCTCACACTGTAGCAGACACATCTCAACCTTCTCACACTGTAACAGACACATCTCAATCTTTTCACACTCTAGCAGACACATCTCAACCTTCTCACAATGTAGCAGACACATCTCAATCTTCTCACACTGTAACAGACACATCTCAACCTTCTCACACTCTAGAAGACACATTTCAATCTTCTCACACTCTAGCAGACACATCTCATTCTTCTCACATTCTAGCAGACACATCTCAACCTTCAAATCATAGCCTATCAAAGGTGAATTGTTATTTCTCTTTAGATCAGGGTTGTGTATGTACATCCAGTAGGTTTTCTAACCTGATTCAGCTCACCAAGGAGCTAATGAGCAGCTGATTAGTAGAATCAGGTGTTAGAGCAGGAATGGAACAAAAACCTGCACACTGGCCACCACTGGATTAGATGCCACTAGATTTCTCATGATGATGTTTCCACCCAGTGAGGTTCTACTAAATGTTTTGTAGAAAATGGAGGGGTCTCTAAAAAGTATGTTGATGTCCCCCAGTCTCTCTCTCTCTCCATTCTGTCCCTCTCTGATTAAACAATGAACTTCCCGGTACCTCGTCGAGTTCCAGGGGTTCGATCATGGGGGCCTCGTCGAGGCGCGGCGAGCGCAGGGGGGACGATGACAGCCTCTTCTCCCATTCGGTAAGGCCAGCCGAGTCGGCGCCCGTCTCCAGGAACGATCTCTTGAGCTCACTGATGTTGGTCGTGTGTTTCAACAGCTCCTCCGGCGTGCCCACTGTGTCCTGAGGAGCAGGAAGAGAAGTAATCTTACTGATAATGATACACTACTGTTACTGTTAGGGTTAGTTACCGTTAGGGTTAGTTACCTTTAGGGTTAGTTACCGTTAGGGTTAGTTACCGTTAGGGTTAGTTACTGTTAGGGTTAGTTACCGTTAGGGTTAGTTACCGTTAGGGTTAGTTACCGTTAGGGTTAGTTACCGTTAGGGTTAGTAATGGTTAGGGTTAGTTACCGTTAGGGTTAGTTACCGTTAGGGTTAGTTACTGTTAGGGTCAGTTACTGTTAGGGTTAGTTACTGTTAGGGTTAGTTACTGTTAGGGTTAGTTACCGTTAGGGTCAGTTACCGTTAGGGTTAGTTACTGTTAGGGTTTGTTACCGTTAGGGTCAGTTACCGTTAGGGTTAGTTACTGTTAGGGTTAGTTACCGTTAGGGTTAGTTACCGTTAAGGTTAGTAACCGTTAGGGTTAGTAACCGTTAGGGTTAGTTACTGTTAGGGTCAGTTACCGTTAGGGTTAGTTACTGTTAGGGTCAGTTACCGTTAGGGTTAGTTACTGTTAGGGTTAGTTACCGTTAGGCTCAGTTACCGTTAGGGTTAGTTACCGTTAGGGTTAGTTACTGTTAGGGTTAGTTACTGTTAGGGTTAGTTACCGTTAGGGTTAGTTACCGTTAGGGTCAGTTACCGTTAGGGTTAGTTACTGTTAGGGTTAGTTACCGTTAGGGTCAGTTACCGTTAGGGTTAGTTACCGTTAGGGTTAGTTACTGTTAGGGTTAGTTACCGTTAGGGTTAGTTACCGTTAGGGTCAGTTACCGTTAGGGTCAGTTACCGTTAGGGTTAGTTACCGTTAGGGTTAGTTACTGTTAGGGTCAGTTACCGTTAAGGTTTAGATGTTACATGTGTATGGATGTCAAGTCAATATAGCAGTGTTGTGTTATGTTGTTTCAGATTGTGCAATATGTTTTGAGTCCATGAATTTAAAAAAATACTGAAAATAAAATTCCATGGAAAACAAGAATGCCACTGGACGCTAAAGCGCAAGCTAAAACCCAACAAATGAATGAGATAGTGAATGCAATAGAAAATCAACTGTGTTTTGTGAGACAAATTACACATCTGAATCTTTGGGAGAGCAGCTTGTGTGCTGCTATTCAAGTAGCATGGCTAAGTATCACCGTGGTGACAGATTGACAAATGTAATGTCCTTTACTTTGATGCATGTTCGTATTATGTTCACAGCTGCAGTATAATGAGCTGAATATATAACGTCATAATCTATCTGAAACAGACCTTCTTTTCAAATGAATTATCTGCATTTTGCAGCGAATCCTAACTTTCACTTACGTAACATTTTCAATTAGTCTCCCATTGACATCAATGCATGACTAAATGGAAGTTAGGATTTGCCCCTTTTTAAGGAAGCGTTCATAGATATCAATGTAACTCAACATCCTCTTACTCTCTATCTAGCAATAACTTCCACCTGGCATATGCTGTTAATCCAGTATGTATTACATCAACAAAACAAAATCTCAAAATAAAAGGTAGCATGTTAGTGAATAAACATCAGACAACATTGGTTCAAAACAACATGGTATCATTAGTTCAACATACCTGTTACAAACCCCTCATGCTGTCTGCTATAACAGCTACCTGTTACAAACCCCTCATGTTGTCTGTTATAACAGCTACCTGTTACAAACCCCTCATGCTGTCTGCTATAACAGCTACCTGTTACAAACCCCTCATGTTGTCTGTTATAACAGCTACCTGTTACAAACCCCTCATGTTGTCTGTTATAACAGCTACCTGTTACAAACCCCTCATGCTGTCTGCTATAACAGCTACCTGTTACAAACCCCTCATGTTGTCTGTTATAACAGCTACCTGTTACAAACCCCTCATGTTGTCTGTTATAACAGCTACCTGTTACAAACCCCTCATGTTGTCTGTTATAACAGCTACCTGTTACAAACGCCTCATGCTGTCTGTTATAACAGCTACCTGTTACAAACCCCTCATGTTGACGACATAAAAAATGGTAAATCCACTGTTACTGTCCAAACCAAGTCCCCACCATGCACTAGCCTGCTGTTCCATACAATACCAACCTCTAACATCAGCAGACTATGTCTGACAAACACATTCTCCTGCTTTATTCATCTTATGAGACTGTTCTGGAAAGATGTCAAATCTATATCTCCTCGTCGATTGCAGCTGTTGATTGTGCAGCCTTCAGTGATTTTGAATCCCAGGCTCACAGGTTGTGGGTGAAATGGTCGTTTGACCAGCTGTGGATGAAATGAGTGGTAATGAGTGTTAAGGTACTTTAGTTAGTATACCTGTGTCTTTAACTCGGACTCATCTTCCTGGTCCGACTGGCAGCATGGGAAGCACAGAGAGGGAATTTGATATCGAAACCGGAATACAACACACGTTATAGCTTACGAGAGGAATTATCAAATAACATCAGATATTGTTGAAATAGAAATGTGAAACCAAAAAAACGTAAGATTTCTACAAAAGGAGATGAGAGTTGAGGTGACTAGTGACTACCCATGTTACAAACCTCCGTGGCTGTCAGTTCACCATCGACACCAGTGTCAGTCAGTTCAGTCTGTTTAGTAGTAACGCAACAGCATGAGGAGAAAGAGAACCGTGGCTGTTAGGGTTGAGTATAGCATTTCCCAGAACTCATATTTACCTAAACATTAGCTATTAGGAAAAGTGGTTGAACAAAGTAGTGCCTAGTAAACTGTTTTCGGGGTAAAGAAAAAGTCAACAGGAAATGCATTAAAACATATTCAGATGACCTATGTCAACATAATATCATTAAACTACATTACAGATGACTCCACCAGCTTGAGGTCACTCTCCCACCGTATAAATGTTCATCACGAATGCAATTAACGTTAGTAGTCTGACCTCTGTATTCTACTAAGAACCCTTATCCTAGGTAACTAGTAAGTACAGACATTACATCTGCCAAAGTTCATTCAGGTTAAGCTCCTTGTCATCAATTTGTTCACTAAAAAAAAGCCATTTTTATTTCTACATTTCAAATAGGCCCTGCCTTTCGAGTATTGAAGGTTCAGGTCAGTTCTCCATTAGTGACTTATCAGGGACCTGCCTACCTGATAGAGAGAGTGGCAGAGCGTGAAATCACAGGGTGGCATCCCCAGACAATGAGATTTGTGCTACTTCGCTACCCTAGAAGGAGAAAGGCCATCTGGCTCTAGTCTGTCTGACAGAATAGCGCTGGCTGGCGCTAGCTACTTTCTACTCTTGGCTCCGGCAATAAACTGCTGTCATTTTCAGAGTGGAATCTGGGTACTCAGAGGAATGTATTATAGAATGCTCTCAGGGGTGGGCAAAGGAACAAGATATTTGATTGGGTGTGGAGAACTATACCTTGGTGTCGTGTCGAATGGGAGAGGTTGGACTTGGTAGAGAGATCTCGGTGGCTTTCGTGGTCTCATCCTCCTCCACCTCCTCCAACTCTACTTCCACCTCTACTTCCACCTCTACTTCCACCTCTACCTCCACCTTTACTTCCACCTCTTCCTCTGCCTTCCTTTCCTCCACCCTTTTCTCCGGTGTCACTGTGGTGATGAGGTCGCTCATGGCGATGCCCTTCGCCCTTCCGTATAGGTCCGAGCCCATCTCTGAAGCATGCACATAGACGCACATGCACGCACACGCACGGACACAAGCACGCACATACCCACACACACATACACACACAGATCATTTTCCATTTAGGGAATTGTCATTTTCCTTTAACGGAGGCAATATTGCAGGTCAGCGGGTTGGAGAGGTAATGCTAATGAGCTACAGTCTGTATCAGCGTAGTCATCACAGCCATTGACTCAGGAGATACAGGAGATATTAAATCCCATTCTTGTTGATAATAACAAATAATAACATATTATCAACATCAGAGCTTTTCTATCAGATATGATCTGTAATTAAAGCAATATTCTGAAATCATTGTGTGGTTTGAAATGACAAAGCTAGCCCTGAACATTTCGTATACAAAAGTATGTGGACACCACCACATCATACATTGACATTCTAGACAATTATGTGCTTCCAACTTTGTGGCAACAGTTTGGAGAAGGCCCTTTCCTGTTTCAACATGACAATTCCCCGCGCACCAAGCGAGGTCCATACAGAAATGGTTTGTCGAGATCGGCGTGGAAGAATTTGACTGGCCTGCACAGAGCCCTGACCTCAACCTCATCAAACACCTTTGAGATAAATTGGAACGCCAACTGCTAGCCAGGTCTAATCGCCCAACTTCAGTTGCCGACCTCACTTGTGGCTGAATGGAAGCAAGTCCATGCAGCAATGTTCCAACATCTGGTGGAAAGCCTTCCCAGAGGAGTGGAGGCTGTTATAGCAGAAAAGGGTGGAACAACTCCATATTAATGCCCATGATTTTGGAATGAGATGTTTGATGAGCAGGTGTCCACATAATTTAGTCTTATATAGATCATGTAGTGTAGCTGCTCATAGAATCTTATCGGCAGTATGATATTATACAACAATATCATCAAGATAAAATAAAATTTGATTTGAAGAGTTTCAAGTAAAACAGTAAGCAACTAGTGAAATACCAGGGTCCACATTTAGGAGGAGAAAAGGGGTTTTCTGATTTGCTATCAGTTTCCATGCAGAGGTTTTTCTGATTGGTTGACAACTCTCATCATAGATGCTCGCTATTAACATCTTCTTGGACTGGAATTCTAAATCCCTGATAACCTGTCATGTTTAAGCTCCTCGATACGCAGGCCTTACAAACATTCTTTAACTTACCGCAGCTTTGGAATTTTCCCCATTGACTGGAAATCAAAGGCTCAAACTACTTGTTAAAGGCTCCTTTCACACACTGAAATATCAATAGAAAACACCTACTGCATCAGGGTGTAAACGAGTCAGGAAATCCAAAGGTGTTGGATGTGCTGTTAACTGACACATGAAAAGATGCTCCGTCGTTGCTATGAGTCAGTTACAGATGAGAGAATGGACTGCATCCCTGTTGTGGACCCAAACACAGCTAAGAAGCTGTGTTCTATCATTCAGCCAAGAAAAACACATATCCTAACCAATATTAACTGTATCTAGGTTAACTTGTACCATCTCCCTACATCTGTGACGGCACAGAAAGCACTCGGACTCCATGTTACGAGCTGGGAGAAAAAGTGAGTAAATGTCAAGTCTCCTTATAGATACGGGCCACATTAACCAATAGCGGCCAAGCTTACACAACAAGGCGTATTTTGTTTCCTCCATATTTTTTGGAAACAAACAACTGCAAGTGAACAGCTGTGAAGCGAAGGCCATGGTGCATTCACATGCTAGGCAGGGAGCTCCCCCAATCAGCACGGGAGCATGCAAGCCTGGTCAGCACTGAGGGGGGAGTCTCTAAAAAGGGCCCAAAATACAAAACAAAATGGCCCTCGTCAAAAATAGGAAAAGGGAAGAAGCATAAATGTGATAATTAACTAGCAGGCATAGCTAGCAGGGGCTACATCTACTGTTAGCATGTACAGAGACACACAGTGCATGATATCTACCTGTTGGTTTAGCGACGTTAAAACTAGCAGGTGGTTCAATTCTCGGGGATACAGACTGGGGGGTATTCCTTTTGGGTGAACTCCTTTTGGGTGAACTCCTTTCGGGTGAACTCCTTTTGGGTGAACTCCTTTTGGGTGAACTCCTTTTGGGTGAACTCCTTTTGGGTGAACTCCTATTGGGTGAACTCCTATTGAGTGAACTCCTATTGGGTGAACTCCTATTGGGTGAACTCCTTTTGGGTGAACTCCTATTGGGTGAACTCCTATTGGGTGAACTCCTTTTGGGTGAACTCCTTTTGGGTGTACTCTGCGGAGCTGAGGAGGATTGCATAGAAATTCAATATTAACATGATGATGTAATACTATTCAAATCTGAGCATTAGGGAGTCAGCTGAGCACTTGAGAGAATATTGTTGGTTTATATTATAATTCTGTAGAGATATTGACTATAGATTTGAATACCTGAATGTTAAAGGATGTGTAAGTTGTGTCTGATTCACAGTGTTATGGAAAGCCTCAGACTAAGAGATGGAGTTGAGTCTTACAGTGCTAGAGGATGGATACACTTTCGGATGGGAGGTGAACCAACCGTCAGACACTGAACTGGCTCCCATCAATGAGGAGTTGAGACATAAATATCAATGTTAACTTTTCGGTCCAATGATAATGACGAGTCTGAATCTAATACGGGCCCCGAGGAGGCTCATATTAAATTGGCCCCACACCCAATTGGCAGAGTCTCTCTGCCACATCAGTTAGCTAGTGAAATTCCGCCAAAAGAGCTCGTCACCCCGAGATGAGACATCAGCTGGGGACGCCAGCTACAACAACATTTACATTCAAATGGACCGGTTTTCATCCACAGTTCTGATACGATAGTGACGACCCACGCCGGCAATCAAGACAAAGACAGCTGGCTCACAGAGCTCTGGAAGGGACATAAATATAATTAAAAAACAAATTCTCCAATTAATCAGTGAACGGGGCCGAACAGGGGAGAACTGGGGGTTACAGGGGAGAACAGGGGAGAACAGGGAGAATGGGGAGAACAGGGGGTTACAGGGAGAATGGGGAGAACAGGTGGGAACGGGAGAACGGGGGAGAACAGAGAGAATTGGGGAGAACAGGGGGTTACAGGAGAGGACGGGGAGAACAGGGGAGGACGGGGAGATTGGGGAGAACTGGGGGTTACAGGAGAGGACGGGGAGAACAGGTGGGAACAGGGGATTTACAGGGGAGAACGGGGGAGAACAGAGAGAATTGGGGAGAACAGGGGAGAACAGGGAGAATGGGGGAAACGGGGGTTACAGGAGAGAACAGGGAGAATGGGGAGAACAGGAGAGAACAGGGGAGAACATGGGAGAACAGGGAGAATGGGGGAGTACAGGAGATTACAGGGGGTTACAGGAGAGAACATGGAGAATGGGGAGAACAGGAGAGAACAGGGGAGAACATGGGAGAACAGGAGAGAACATGGGAGAACATGGGAGAACAGGGCTTTACAGGGGAGAACAGAGAGAATGGGGGAGAACAGGGAGAATGGGGAGAACAGGGAGAATGGGGAGAACAGGAGAGAACAGGGGAGAACAGGGAGAATGGGGAGAACAGGGAGAATGGGGAGAACAGGAGAGAACAGGGGAGAACAAGGGGTTACATGAGAGAACAGGGGAGAACGGGTGAGAACAGTTGGGAACAGGGGGGAATGGGTTGGACCAGGGGAGAACGGGTGAGAACGGGTGAGAACAAAAGCAGAGGGTGCGTTGCCGAGTGACGATGTCAAAATAACACAATGGGGGCGTCTGATAAATTCCTGTGGCGAGTATCCATTCCCTCTTCGTACACAGCCGCTGTCACTATGAGCCATCTAACTGCGGCTACCTCTGTGAGCTGGCCTGAAAAATAAAGGACCTTACTCATGGTCTGGGACTGGTTGATAAAGACAGGGGAGAGGGGGACAGCCCTGGGTACTTTGAGGGGATGAAAAGGCGATGTGAGTGCAGAGCAGCGAGGATAAAACAATGGCTACAAGCTGTAATGAGTCTGAGCGACATACTGAGGCTTTAGCGACTTCACAGCACGGCTGCTTAGGGAGGTTCTCTTAAGCTTTCATGTAGACTGGGAAATGGTGACGCTATCAAGCAAACGGCCACATTCAAGACAAACGGTGAACAAAATGGCTCTGTGGAGAATATAATGTTGCATTGTTCTAGGGAATTTCAAGGGAAAGTATACAAAATACCAATTCCCTATTCACGCCAGTGGCACTTGTCAGCCAATGACAGGTCTGGAAGGACCTGAGTGAATGTCAATGGTTGTGAAGACCAAATCAAGTGTGATTGATTGACAGCTGTCACAAGGTGTGCAGTGGTATGGCCATTATGACAGATGGGTTCATTGATTGATTGGTGCCTGAGCTGTATGGTCAAATGTACTGTCCTCTTGACACCCTATCAGCTGAATTCAACAGCTTAAGAGATAGTAACTTCAAAATAGTCTGGACATAGAGACAGAGGGGGACAAGGACAACATGATTTTCTTGTTCATTTGGGTTGAGTCGTTTTTGGTTGATGTCCTGTACCTAGCTTTATGGTGGCACACTCAATGCTTTCAGGCTAACTTTCCCAACACAAACTCTATGGGATGAAATGTGACACAATCCTCTTTCATTCCTAAGAGAAATGTTGATGGAACTACGAACCTCCGTCCAGGCTGCGCGACATGATGTAGCGCTTGCTGGTGGAGCGCTCGAAGCGGGGCGCCGGACGGACGATCTGGGAGCTGGCTCGTCGCGTCTGGGCCTGGGTTCTCCCACTGTATCGGAACTTAGAGCCCAGATTTAGGAACTTCTTGGGGGGAGTTTCTGGAGACACCAACCTAGAGGACAGGGAGGAATGGTGAGGTCAGGAGAACAAGGACGAGGTCAAGAAAGCCACACTATTACAGCAGGGATAGAAAAATGATCCTGGAGGGAAGCAGGGCATGCGGGCTTTTACTCCAACCCAGCGTGAAGATAATCAAGACAATATACAATAGCTATAAATTTACTTTCAAAACCCTCCACTGAAATGGCAGATGTCTACACGTTGAAGTGGTGGCCCAGGTCTCACCTGAAAAAGGTGTGGTGCTCCACGCAGACTTTCCATAGTCTCTTGGCCGCCCGATGGTTGGGGAGCTTGAACCCGATGGTGCTTTCAAACTGCTCAAACTGACGGCAAAACGTACAGAAAACACACACACACACACGTCATTCTATGTGATGTCATTCTATGTGATGTCATTCTATGTGATGTCATTCTATGCAATGCCATTCTATGTGATGCCATTCTACATACATACATACATACAAACAGGATAGGGACACTTCTTTCATGTTAGGAGGGCCATGCTGACATGCTTACCTCTCCGGGGCGTATTTTGATGTAGAAATTATTCCTTTTATAGGAGATCTTGAGGACCTTGGGCCATGCGAACCTGTTGATGCGCAGGCGGTCACGGTAGATCAGAAGACCGCTAGAGCACACGCCCAACATGATCTCAACACCCTCAGAATCCTGGGAAGGACCGGCAGGAACACACACCGTGGTCAACAACTTGACACTACTCAAACTACACTTTTTATTTGATTCTTTATTGCAAAATTCCTGAAACATCTGCAAACTGGTATAAAAAAAAAAACAGGGAACTTTGCGAAAGTTTCTGGAATGTTGCAACTCAAACTAGTTTCACATTGAGGTAGCCTGGGTGTCAGTCAGTTTGGGCTTGACTCAACACACTTTTTGGATGTTGTCCTCAGTTTACTGTCGGCAGGGCTGGTCAACTCCATGCCTAAAGGGCCAAAGGGCTTTTCTTTACCATTGAATGATGAACGTTACTAATTGACCCAGAGAGTCCAGAGGTGTTTCGGCCCTCCAGGCCTGGTGTTAAACGGGCCTGTTCTACAGTATGTCCACTCTTTACTAGACTCCTATACCAAGTGGAAATAAGAGAGCATCCTCTTTTATTTCTTATTTCTCCTGTTTTTTATTAGTGTTTTTTTAATATACTTTTAAAATATTGTTGGGTAGGGCTTGCAAGTTCAGCATTTAACTGTTCTTGTGCATGTGACAAATAAAATATGTACATGATAACAGGAAAGTAGTTGACTAATGCCAAAACAAACTGAAAACCAGGCAAAAAAAGGTTTCTTGATTGTAAAAAAAAAAAATTGGTTCACAATATCCAGACACCACCACTTTCTCCTACAAGATAGACGGCCTAAGACAACTGGCGATACAGCAAGCCAATTACAAAGCATTTCTCAATGACGGATTCAAATTAGCTTTGTAATTTAAATAAAATGAAATCATCATGAGAGCTGTTGTAATGTCGACGGACATATTTCACCGAAACCAAGAACTCAAGAGACAAGAAATGGACTTACATTAACAGAAACCAATTATTTATCCTAAAACTATCTATTTTCACAACTCCCACTTTCACTAGTGATATATCTGGCTTTATAGCCAGGAGCAGGTCTTGGGCTCTTTCTCAATTGCCTAAAAATTCTGTCCTCTCCTCTTCTCCTTCATTGCACTGATCTGAAAGAAGTGACCAGGTGAAAGAAGTGACCAGGTGAAAGAGGTGACCAGGTGAAAGAAGTGACCAGGTGAAAGAAGTGACCAGGTGAAAGAGGTGACCAGGTGAAAGAAGTGACCAGGTGAAAGAAGTGACCAGGTGAAAGAGGTGACCAGGTGAAAGAAGTGACCAGGTGAAAGAGGTAACCAGGTGAAAGAAGTGACCAGGTGAAAGAAGTGACCAGGTGAAAGAGGTGACCAGGTGAAAGACGTGACCAGGTGAAAGAAGTGACCAGGTGAAAGAACCGACCAGGTGAAAGAAGTGACCAGGTGAAAGAAGTGACCAGGTGAAAGAACCGACCAGGTGAAAGAAGTGACCAGGTGAAAGAAGTGACCAGGTGAAAGAACCGACCAGGTGAAAGAAGTGACCAGGTGAAAGAACCGACCAGGTGAAAGAAGTGACCAGGTGAAAGAAGCGACCAGGTGAAAGAACCGACCAGGTGAAAGAAGTGGCCAGGTGAAAGAACCGACCAGGTGAAAGAAGTGGCCAGGTGAAAGAAATGACCAGGTGAAAGAAGTGACCAGGTGAAAGAAGTGACCAGGTGAAAGAACCAACCAGGTGAAAGAACCGACCAGGTGAAAGAAGTGACCAGGTGAAAGAAGTGACCAGGTGAAAGAGGTGACCAGGTGAAAGAACCGACCAGGTGAAAAAAGTGACCAGGTGAAAGAACCGACCAGGTGAAAGAGGTGACCAGGTGAAAAAAGTGACCAGGTGAAAGAAGTGACCAGGTGAAAGAAGTGACCAGGTGAAAGAACCAACCAGGTGAAAGAACCGACCAGGTGAAAGAACCGACCAGGTGAAAGAAGTGACCAGGTGAAAGAGGTGACCAGGTGAAAGAAGTGACCAGGTGAAAGAAGTGACCAGGTGAAAGAGGTGACCAGGTGAAAGAAGTGACCAGGTGAAAGCCAGTCTAATGATGATCTTCCACCATCTTGTTTTTTACCTGTCACGTTCCAATCAGTGCAGATGAAGTTAAGGAGACGAGGGGAGCACAGATTTTGAAGAGAATTTAAAGAGCACACTGATGTACTTGTCTTAGCTATGTAAATGTGTACTGAACAAAAATATAAATGCAACATGCAACAATTTTAAAAGATTTTAATGAGTTACAGTTCATATGAGGAAATCAGTCAACTGAAATTCATTAGGCCCTAATCTATACATTTCACATGACTGGGCAGGGACGCAGCCATGTGTGGGCCTGTGAGGGCATAGGCCCACCCACTTTAGAGCCAGGCCCAGCCATTCAGAATGACCCCCCCCCCCCCCCCCCATCCCCCGCACACACAGATATTTTAATGAATATTAAAATATCTGGCAACAGCTCTGTTGGACTTTCCTGCAGTCAGCATGCCAATTGCACACTCCCCCAAAACGTGAATCATCTGTTGCATTGTGTTGTGTGACAAAACTGCACATTTTAGAGAGGACTTTATTTGTCCCCAAGCACAAGGTGAACCTGTGTAATGATCATTCTGTTTAATACACTTTGTGATATGCCACATCTGTCAGGTGGATGGAATATCTTGGCAAAGGAGAAATGCTCACTAACAGGGATGTAAACATATTTGTGCACAACATTGCGTAGCGTTTATATTTTTGTTCAGTTTAGTTCAGGGTAGTAATGAGCAACACTCAGGTATGTTCAGCTGTGTTGCACTATGAACTGTGTTCCAGTTTCATAGATGCTGAAGGTCTACAATGCAGCAGGAAGCCTTTTGTCTAAACTTTCATTCGCACACCGCAATATGATGGCATTGCAAGGCCAGTGAATGTAATGGTGATGGAGGAGTCTATCACTCATGAGGCAAAGCCTATGACTTCAGTGACATCTACTCTGGTCTAAAATCTAATGCCACGTTCCAATTTTCACACTAGCATACCACCTGAAATGCATTCCTGATTGCTTCATTCCAAGTGGCATGTTAGTGTGGATATTGGAACGTAGCCTATGTGGGGCTACGGTGGCAGATACTAGTCACATGACATCACGATGATGAGGCCTTCCCCAAAAGGTCTTGAAGTCTGCAGATCAACACAGTCGTGGTGTCACAGAGCAGATGGGGGGACAGAGGGGGTCCACAACTCCCTGTGAGTGGGATATATATGCACTGGGGCTATGAAGGGTGGGGGGGTGATGTCCTATACCTCACAACAGCCACCTAAGAGACTACAACTACAGGTATCCACAATGTCAACTCAAAACTGTGGTGAGCCAACCCCACAGCTCCAAACAATGGACTCTAACAGGTCATGCACGAAGACAGGGGTTTTCAGACAGGGACACATGTAACATACATGTAACTCTACGTACACACAAACAAAATGCAAGCCTTACCTCGCCCTTAGCTGGAGACAAGCACTCAAACAGGCTTCCTACCAACTAGGACATTCAGTAAGAATAAGAAAACACAATCATAGGCTGTTCTGACCAGAGGGAAGGTTTCCATGCTATCAGTGTGATCTCTTATTTGGTTATTAACGCAAATCTGAAGTGAAATAGCTGCATGTCATTATTTCATTATTATTATTATATTTCAAGAGAAAACAGTATGCTTACTCTATTACACATTTGGTGTGAGGAGGTGAATGGTTTTTCCATCATTGCGTTGATTCACATGAGGTCAGATGATATAACCCAATCAATCGTTGGGTCAGGCTATATATACATGGCTGGCAATGGAGTTGTATTATTATTTTGTGGCATCCAATTGGTAGTTACAGTCTTGTCCCATCGCTGCAACTCCCGTACGGACTCGGGAGAGGCGAAGGTCGAGAGCCGTGCGTCCTCCGAAACACAACCCAATCAAGCCGCGCTGCTTCTTGACACAATGCTCACTTAACCCGGAAGCCAGTCACATCAATGTGTCATAGGAAACACCGTGCACTTGGCGACCGTGTCAGCGTGCATTGCGCCCGGCCCGCCACAGGAGTCACTGGTGCATTATGGGAAAAGACATCCATGCCGGCCAAACCCTCCCCTAACCCGGACGACGCTGGGCCAATTCTGCGTCGCCCCATGGGTCCCCGGTTGCGGCCAGCTGGGACCGAGCCTGGACTCGAACCTAGAATCTCTAGTGGCACAGCTAGCACTGCGATGCAGTGCCTTAGACCACTGCACCACCACTCAGGAGAACACGGCAACAGAAATAGAAATGTCCAAACAATATTTCCTTGATGAAGACAAAAATATGCCATATTTGTAAAAAGTTGAGCTAAGATCTAAAAAAAATAATTTAAAAAACTGTTTCTCCTCTCCTATCGTTCCTTGAGTATAATCTATCTGATACTGGTATTTTATCTGACTGTGCCATTTCCATTCAAATCTATGTTATTTTATCTGAGTTTTTGATTTACTTGGTTACTTAGATTTGGGTAGTTAGTCCTAACATGTGATCCCCAGCTGACATTGCAAACAACAGAAACAAACAACATAGTTACAAAAGAACAATATTCAACACAAAACAGACATTAGCAAGTAATAGGTAGATCATGTCTAGAGAACACACCTCTGATAGGCTAAATTCAGATCATGTCTAGAGAACACACCTCTGATAGGCTAAATTCAGACCATGTCTAGAGAACACACCTCTGATAGGCTAAATTCAGATCATGTCTAGAGAACACACCTCTGATAGGCTAAATTCAGATCATATATAGAGAACACACCTCTGATAGGCTAAATTCAGACCATGTCTAGAGAACACACCTCTGATAGGCTAAATTCAGACCATGTCTAGAGAACACACCTCTGATAGGCTAAATTCAGACCATGTCTAGAGAACACACCTCTGATAGGCTAAATTCAGACCATATATAGAGAACACACCTCTGATAGGCTAAATTCAGATCATATATAGAGAACACACCTCTGATAGGCTAAATTCAGACCATATATAGAGAACACACCTCTGATAGGCTAAATTCAGATCATGTCTAGCGTACACACCTCTGATAGGCTAAATTCAGACCCTGTCTAGCGTACACACCTCTGATAGGCTAAATTCAGACCATATATAGAGAACACACCTCTGATATGCTAAATTCAGACCATATATAGAGAACACACCTCTGATAGGCTAAATTCAGACCATGTCTAGCGTACACACCTCTGATAGGCTAAATTCAGACCATATATAGAGAACACACCTCTGATAGGCTAAATTCAGTCCATGTCTAGAGAACACACCTCTGATAGGCTAAATTCAGACCATGTATAGCGAACACACCTCTGATAGGCTAAATTCAGATCATGTCTAGCGTACACACCTCTGATAGGCTAAATTCATAAATTTAGTAGCAAGGTTAAACTAAACTAAACTTATTTCTCCTAGACCTGTGTTTTTGAGATGTCACTGAGAGCAGTACACAACACCATGGACTGGACCTGTAGTGGGGTTTGAGGTGTCACTGAGAGCAGTACACAACACCATGGACTGGACCTGAAGTGGGTTTTGAGGTGTCACTGAGAGCAGTACACAACACCATGGATTGGACCTAAAGTGGGTTTTGAGGTGTCACTCAGAGCAGTACACAACACCATGGATTGGACCTAAAGTGGGTTTTGAGGTGTCACTGAGAGCAGTACACAACACCATGGATTGGACCTGAGGGTTCAAACAACAATGATCCAAATGGCTATTGAAGCTGCTGGGGGTCAAAGGGCAGGGAACCAGGCAGCATCATGCAGCTGCTGGGGGTCAAAGGGCAGGGAACCAGGCAGCATCATGCGGCTGCTGGGGGTCAAAGGACAGGGAACCAGGCAGCATCATGCAGCTGCTGGGGGTCAAAGGGCAGGGAACCTGGCAGCATCATGCAGGCCATAACAATAGGGCTTTTTCAATTCATGACAGGGCAGGCATTTTGAAAAACAACAACAGGGTTGGGGTCAATAACAGGTAGCCTGTTTTGTAAAAGTTGAATTAGGCCACTTTACCTTGGCATGGTGCAGGTCAACTCCGTACATGGACAGCTTCTTCACGTTTTCCAGGAAGTGCATCTCAGCGTCAGCTGGCGTCATTCCTCTGGAGAGACAAAGATACACACAGCTTTTTGTATGGGTTTTTGACAGCTACTTTTGAGACCATGACCTTCTCTTCCATTAGGTCAGACAGACGGACAGACACATGTACAGACCACCAGACTGACTTGTAGTTCTAGAGAGACAGACAAACAGACCACCAGACTGACTTGTAGTTCTAGAGAGACAGACAAACAGACAACCAGACTGACTTGTAGTTCTAGACAGACAGACAAACAGACAACCAGACTGACTTGTAGTTCTAGAGAGACAGACGAACAGACTGACTTGTAGTTCTAGAGAGACAGACAAACAGACAATCAGACTGACTTGTAGTTCTAGAGAGACAGACGAACAGACAACCAGACTGACTTGTAGTTCTAGGCAGACAGATGGACAGACAACCAGACTGAATTCTACACTCTTAGAAAAAAAGGTGCTATCTAGAACCGAAAAGGGCTGTCCCAATAGGAGAACCCTTTGAAGAACCTTTTTGGTACCAGGTAGAAATTACCCTTTTGGTTCCAGCTAGAACCCTTTTGAGTTCCATGTAACACCCTTTCCATAGAAGGTTCTACGTGGAGCCCAAAATAGTTTTACCTGGAACCAAAATGGGTTCCACCTGGAACCAAAAAGGGTTATCGTATGGGAACTGATGAAGAACCCTTTCTTCTAAGTGTAGTTCTCAACAGACAGACTAACTTGTAGTTCTTGTGCAGGTCCATGACCTTCTCCTCCAGCTCCTTGGTCTGGTTGGGGGCGAAGCGGAACTCGCTGACGTAGTCCGTCCCAGACTCCTCGAGATCGTAGTCCCCCAACTCTGATTGAACCGTGTAGGATCCCAGCACCGTGTGGGTGGCGAAAGAGCATGGCAGACGCCCAGACACTACGTCATCCCTCAACTGGAGGCACAGGTAATATCTGGAAGGGGAGAGAAAGGGATGAGAGGGCGAGGGACAGATAGAGAGGGGTGGGGAAAGATAAAGGAGAGTGAGGGATGGAGTTTGTGTCATGAGGTGAGAAAAAAGTGTGAGAGAAAGGGAGAAAAAAAGAGAAAGCGAGAAAGAGGTCAATAGAAATAAAATGCACACAGGACAGTATTTCATTGATAAAAATGTTTAATTTGGTATTATGCTTATATACACTGAGTATACCAAACATTACGAACATCTTCCTAATATTAAGGTATATCCCCCCGGCCTCCCGAGTGGTGCAATGGTCTAAGGCTAGCTGTGCCAGTAGAGATTCTGTGTTCGAGTCCAGGCTCTGTCGCAGCCGGCCACGACCGGGAGACCCATGTGGCGGTGCACAATTGGCTCAGCGTCGTCCCGGTTAGGGGAGTGTTTGGCCGGCAGGGATGTCCTTGTGCCATCGTACACTAGCAACTCCTGTGGCAGGCCGGGCGCAGTGCACGCTGACACGGTCGCCAGGTGTACCGTGTTTCCTCCGACACATTGGTGTGGCTTGCTTCCGGGTTAAGTGGGCAGTGTGTGAAGAAGCAGTGCGGCCTGATTGGGTTGTGTTTAGGAGAAAGCACGGCTCTCGACCTTCGCCTCTTCCGAGTCCGTACGGGAAATGCGATAAGACAAGACTGTATCTACCAATTGGATTCCACAAAATTGGGGAGAAAAAGGGGTCAAAATAAATAAACGGTTCATCCCCTTTGCCCTCAGAACAGCCTCAATTCGTCGATTCTACGAGGTGTGGAAAGCGTTCCACAGGGATGCTGGCCCATGTTGACTCCAATGCTTCCCACAGCTGAGTCAAGTTGGCTGGATGTCATTGGGTGCTGGATCATTCTTGTTACACAGGGGAAACTATTGAGTGTGAAAAACCCAGCAGCGTTGTAACCGGTGTGACTGGCACCTACTACCATACCCCGTTCAAAGCCACTTCAATCTTTTGTCTTGTCCATTCACCCAAGGCTTAAAAATCCTTCTCTAACCTGTTTCCTCTCCTTCATCTACAGTGATCGAAGTTCACCTGGATTCACTTGTTCAGTCTATGTCATGAGAAGAGCAAGTGTCCTTAATGTTTTGCATACTCAGTGTATATCCCGAAAGTGGAACTATAGAAAGTGTAACCTTGTAATATCCTCAGACAGCTGGGCTGGGTCTGGAGGGTAGAACTTCACATTGAATGAAAAATTCCAGGCGGCTCCTGCAGTGTACAAAAACAACCATTTCATTGAAATGACCGTTAAACAGCAGGAAAAAACCCAGATTGTGCCTTTAAGCCGGAGTAACTAGCATGCTGGCTAACTTTCAAACCACGCAGAGAAATAACTTTCAAAAACCCATATTCTACACACCTCTGATCTGTTTCTTCATCTCCTTGGATTGGTCTAACCAGTTCTGGTTCAAGAGTTCAAGAGGACGGTGTTAATTCACATCAAAACATGTTCAAAACACTCATAATTACACAGCAAAATCAACAAGACAAATTCCACCTTTTGGTTTTCGATGTCCCGGAATGTGATGCCAAAGTAGTCCTTTTCCAGGAGGTTGAGCTGCTCACACACTTTGTCAAATAACACATGGCCTCTCTCCCGTTTCTGCAGATAGAGACGAAACACTTAGATTAACCTACATTCTTTTATTCCTGAAATTATACATTGGACAGATGTTTACTGCGGCATACAATTTTTCGGATCTCAAACCCCTCCTAAATGACAACGGCATCCCAACGCACTAAATTGTGATATATTCCTCGCACCGGTTCGGGAGCCGTTTAATGATGGATTGCACTAAAGAAGAGAATCCACATGACTCAACCATGACTCAACTCTCTACAGGGGAGGAAGTCGTCTGTTAAAAAGGGCTCCCACTCCCATTTCCCAGCATCACACCATTTTGTGTCACATCATGATGAGTGTCCTAATGTCTGCTACCCTGCCTGGCCCTCGCAGGGTGAGATCCAAGGCTCCCTGCCACCATGATACGCCAACCTGTGAGGCTCCCATTGTTACCTCTAAATAAGCAACATGCCTTAATGCTACATAAAAATAGTCCAATGAGGTGCTTATACCGAGCCGTGAAAAACTATTTGCCCCCTTTCTGATTTTCTCTATTTTTTGCATATTTTTTTTTTGCATATTTTTGATACTGAATGTTATCAGATCTTCAACCCAAACCTAACATGAGTTTACAAACAAGCCCTCAAAAATATACTTATTTTATTTATTTAATTGACAAAGTTATGCAAGACCCAATGAGAGAAAGTAATTGCCCCCTTAATAAAACCTTGAGCTGCAATGACTGTAACCAAATTATCAAGAAATATTGTATATATAATCAAATGCTCCTACTGCAGAATTATTTTACACCTGCGACGAAACTGGTATGTCCAAACATGTCACCTTGAAACAGACAAAGATTGTGAGGGTTATTTTGTAGAGTGTTTCTGGAGTAAAAAGAGAACAAGGGTTCCAAAAGGGATCTTTGGCTGTCCCCATAGGAGAACCCTTTTTGGTTCCAGGTAGAAACCTTTTTTTGGTTTTTAGGTAGAACTCTTTTGGGTTCCACGTAGAACCTTCTGTGGAAAGGGTTCAACATGGAACAGAAAAGGGTTCTACTTGGAACCAAAATGGTTCTACCTGGAACCAAAAAGGGTTCTTCAAAGGGCTCTCCTATGGGGGCAGCCGAAGAACCCTTTTCAGTTCTAGATAGCACCTTTTTTTCTAAGAGTGTTGCTAGGTTTGTTAAAACTGAGACAAACCAAGTCTCTGCAGCGTACCGTCACATCCCATTGGTCTCAGTTCAAGTGTCTTGACGTCCACAGAATCCTCTAAGACTGATAATTATCTCTCTCATCACGATCAGAGAGACAAAACTCCTCCAAGAAAAACACACCTGCTCCTTCTGTTGTCACTTCCTCTGAAAGCGTGGGATCAAAATTAATACATTCTTGGGCTACACAGAAGTTGTGCCATTCAAGCTCACAATAAAGTACAAAACAACTGTGTGTGTGTGTGTGTGTGTGTGTGTGTGTGTGTGTGTGTGTGTGTGTGTGTGTATGCAGCAAGAAAAATATAGGAGGCAAGAAAATCCCATATTTTTGTAAATGAGGAACATCTTATGGTAGGTCTCAGTGATTTACTGTGAAACGCAGTCAAGCCGTTTCCAAGGTCGTAAAGGCCTCTTGGGGAGCCACTTAACCACTGTAACCTCCTTAAACAATGACCAGTAATAATGTAAACTTCAGGCAACTGCCAAAATAAAGGAAACACTTGGGGGATACAAAGAATATAGGTGTGGTTCCTGGGTCAATTAAGCAATTAACATCCCATCATGCTTAGGGTCATGTATAAAACGCCCAGTTACCCACTATTCTGGCTACCACGGCTAAAAGAAGAGACCTCAGGGACTATGAAAGAGGGGCCTCAAAGGAGTATAAGGGGTGTGTGTGTGTGTGTGTGTGTGTGTGTGTGTGTGTGTGTGTGTGTGTGTGTGTGTGTGTGTGTGTGTGTGTGTGTGTGTGTGTGTGTGTGTGTGTGTGTGTGTGTGTGTGTGTGTGTCTCAGTCTCAGTCACCAGATCTCAACCCAATTGAACACTTACAGGAGATTCTGGAGTGGCGTCTGAGACAGCGTTTTCCACCACCATCAACAAAACACCAAATGATGGAATTTCTTGTGAATGGTGACGCATCCCTTCAATAGACTTCCAGACAGTTGAAGAATCTATGCCAAGGCACATTGAAGCTGTTCTGGCGGCTGGTGGTGGCCCAACGCCATTAAGACACTCTATGTTAGTGTTTCCTGTATTTAGGCAGTTACCTGTATGTGAATTAGCCTTGGGCAGCCAGCGGCTAACGCTAAAGAACATCCGCTCTCTGCAGCCTCAATTTCCCTTCCAGAAGGAGCACTACAACGATCTCACTCACTGCCTGAGTGATCAAAACAACATCCCCAAAGCTACAAACAATGTAGCTACTGAACCACAAGGACAAAGAGAGATGGAGAGAAAAACATGTTTTCACTTCCCTAGCCGCCACGTCACTACATCCATTTCTAGGAGTGTTATTGTGGCATTGATGGGGGCTGATGGATAGTTAATTGGAATGCTGTTTGTGTGGTAGGTCAGAGCACATTGATGAGTCAGACCATTTGGACCAGAAGAAGAGTGGCATGTCACTGCGAGAGAGGAGGGGACGTCATGCCATCATCCCCCTCTCTTTTTATCCCTCAGTGAACTCTGTCCCTCTCTCGCCCCCTCGATCCTTCTCCACTTTCCTCTCTCGCCTCAAGTCTTTCCACTCTCCTCTCTCATCTTAGCCTTATCTCTTCTTATCACACTTCCCTTTTTACTCTTCTTTCCCCTCTACCCCCCTTCTCTCTTCTGACCTCTATCCCCCTCCTCTCTTCTGACCTCTATCCCCCTCCTCTCTTCTGACCTCTATCCCCCTCCTCTCTTCTGACCTCTATCCCCTCCTCTCTTCTGACCTCTATCCCCCTTCTCTCTTCTGACCTCTATCCCCCTCCTCTCTTCTGACCTCTATCCCCTCCTCTCTTCTGACCTCTATCCCCCTCCTCTCTTCTGACCTCTATCCCCCTCCTCTCTTCTGACCTCTATCCCCCTCCTCTCTTCTGACCTCTATCCCCCTCCTCTCTTCTGACCTCTATCCCCTCCTCTCTTCTGACCTCTATCCCCCTCCTCTCTTCTGACCTCTATCACCCTTCTCTCTTCTGACCTCTATCCCCTCCTCTCTTCTGACCTCTATCCCCCTCCTCTCTTCTGACCTCTATCCCCCTGCTCTCTTCTGACCTCTATCCCCCTTCTCTCTTCTGACCTCTATCCCCCTCCTCTCTTCTGACCTCTATCCCCCTCCTCTCTTCTGACCTCTATCCCCCTCCTCTCTTCTGACCTCTATCCCCCTCCTCTCTTCTGACCTCTATCCCCCTCCTCTCTTCTGACCTCTATCCCCATTCTCTCTTCTGACCTCTATCACCCTCCTCTCTTCTGACCTCTATCCCCCTCCTCTCTTCTGACCTCTATCCCCCTCCTCTCTTCTGACCTCTATCCCCCTTCTCTCTTCTGACCTCTATCCCCTCCTCTCTTCTGACCTCTATCCCCCATCCTCTCTTCTGACCTCTATCCCCCTCCTCTCTTCTGACCTCTATCCCCCTCTCTCTTCCCCCTGCCCCCTCTCTCTCTTCCCCTGCCACCTCTCTCTCTTCCCCCCTGCTCCCCCTGACTCCTCCCTCTGCCCCCTCTATCTTCCCCCTGCCCCCTCTCTCCTCCCTCTGCCCCCTCTATCTTCCCCCTGCCCCCCTCTCTCTTTCCCCTGTCCCCCTCACTCGTCCCCCTGCCCCCCTCACTCGTCCCTCTGCCCCCCTCTCTCTCTTCCCCCTGCCCCCCTCACTCGTCCCCCTGCCCCCCCTCACTCCTCCCCCTGCCCCCCCACTCTCTTCCCCCTGCCCCCTCTCTCTCTTCCCCCTGCTCTCTTCACCCTGACCCCTCTCTCTCTTCCCCCTGCACCCTCTCTCTCTTGCCCCTGCCCCCTCTCTCTCTTCCCCCTGCCCCCTCTCTCTCTTCCCCTGCCACCTCTCTCTCTTCCCCCCTGCTCCCCCTCACTCCTCCCTCTGCCCCCTCTCTCTTCCCCCTGCCCCCCTCGCTCTTCCCCCTGCCACCTCTCTCTCTTCCCCCTGCCACCTCTCTCTCTTCCCCCTGCCCCCTCTCTCTTCCCCCTGCTCCCCCTCACTCCTCCCTCTGCCTCCTCTCTCTTCCCCCTGTCCCCCTCACTCGTCCCCCTGCCCCCTCACTTGTCCCTCTGTCCCCCTCTCTCTCTTCCCCCTGCCCCCCTCACTCGTCCCCCTGCCCCCTCTCTCGCTTCCCCCTGCCCCGATCTCTCTTCCCCCTGCCCCCCTCACTCTTCCCCCTGTCGTCCCCTCTCTTCCCCCTTGCCCCCCCCCCCCTCAATCTTCCCCCCGATCCCCCCCACCCCCCCACGTCTCTCCTCTGTCCTCTCTGCTGGGAACAGAGCCAGTCAATTATCACTGCAGCACATTAAGCCCGGGGCCACACCCCTCTCTCCGCCGTGTCACATTCCCATGGCCACCAACACCAAGCGACCAACCGAACGACTGGGCCAACCGGCCACAATGCTCTATCATCTTTTTCCATTGGACGTTCTGACTAATCTGTCTAAATCCAGCCTAGGGCTCAAACTGCACTAAGTAGATTGGTTTCTCTCCAGTTTTTGTCTGACAGAGTTTGCTGGAAGCTACAGAACAGAGTCTCTGGAGACAAAACATTAAATGTATAGGACAGGACAGATTTATACAGAGTGACGGATGACGTCTGCTTAGAAGCCAAACGTCAAATTGACCCCAAAAGCTCTGTCTCTAGACGTGGTGGGGGCAGGGGTGTTTATCAATGTAAACAGACAGTATTAGGTCTAAGGGGTGTTTATCAATATAAACAGACAGTATTAGGTCTAAGGGGTGTTTATCAATGTAAACAGACAGTATTAGGTCTACGGGGTGTTTATCAATGTAAACAGACAGTATTAGGTCTAAGGGGTGTTTATCAATGTAAACAGACAGTATTAGGTCTAAGGGGTGTTTATAAACATACAGTATTAGGTCTAAGGGGTGTTTATAAACAGACAGTATTAGGTCTAAGGGGTGTTTATAAACAGACAGTATTAGGTCTAAGGGGTGTTTATCAATGTAAACAGACAGTATTAGGTCTAAGGGGTGTTTATCAATGTAAACAGACAGTATTAGGTCTAAGGGGTGTTTATAAACAGACAGTATTAGGTCTAAGGGGTGTTTATAAACAGACAGTATTAGGTCTAAGGGGTGTTTATCAATGTAAACAGACAGTATTAGGTCTAAGGGGTGTTTATCAATATAAACAGACAGTATTAGGTCTAAGGGGTGTTTATCAATGTAAACAGACAGTATTAGGTCTAAGGGGAGTTTATAAACAGACAGTATTAGGTCTAAGGGGTGTTTATCAATGTAAACAGACAGTATTAGGTCTAAGGGGTGTTTACCAATATAAACAGACAGTATTAGGTCTAAGGGGTGTTTATCAATGTAAACAGACAGTATTAGGTCTAAGGGGTGTTTATCAATGTAAACAGACAGTATTAGGTCTAAGGGGTGTTTATAAACAGACAGTATTAGGTCTAAGGGGTGTTTATCAATGTAAACAGACAGTATTAGGTCTAAGGGGTGTTTATAAACAGACAGTATTAGGTCTAAGGGGTGTTTATCAATGTAAACAGACAGTATTAGGTCTAAGGGGTGTTTATCAATGTAAACAGACAGTATTAGGTCTAAGGGGTGTTTATCAATGTAAACAGACAGTATTAGGTCTAAGGGGTGTTTATAAACAGACAGTATTAGCTCTAAGGGGTGTTTATAAACAGACAGTATTAGGTCTAAGGGGTGTTTATCAATGTAAACAGACAGTATTAGGTCTAAGGGGTGTTTATCAATGTAAACAGACAGTATTAGGTCTAAGGGGTGTTTATCAATATAAACAGACAGTATTAGGTCTAAGGGGTGTTTATCAATGTAAACAGACAGTATTAGGTCTAAGGGGTGTTTATAAACAGACAGTATTAGGTCTAAGGGGTGTTTATCAATGTAAACAGACAGTGTTAGGTCTAAGCGGTGTTTATCAATGTAAAGAGACAGTATTAGGTCTAAGGGGTGTTTATCAATATAAACAGACAGTATTAGGTCTAAGGGGTGTTTATCAATGTAAACAGACAGTATTAGGTCTAAGGGGTGTTTATCAATGTAAACAGACAGTATTAGGTCTAAGGGGTGTTTATCAATGTAAACAGACAGTATTAGGTCTAAGGGGTGTTTATAAACAGACAGTATTAGGTCTAAGGGGTGTTTATCAATATAAACAGACAGTATTAGGTCTAAGGGGTGTTTATCAATATAAACAGACAGTATTAGGTCTAAGGGGTGTTTATCAATGTAAACAGACAGTATTAGGTCTACGGGGTGTTTATCAATGTAAACAGACAGTATTAGGTCTAAGGGGTGTTTATCAATGTAAACAGACAGTATTAGGTCTAAGGGGTGTTTATCAATGTAAACAGACAGTATTAGGTCTAAGGGGTGTTTATAAACAGACAGTATTAGGTCTAAGGGGTGTTTATCAATATAAACAGACAGTATTAGGTCTAAGGGGTGTTTATCAATATAAACAGACAGTATTAGGTCTAAGGGGTGTTTATCAATGTAAACAGACAGTATTAGGTCTAAGGGGAGTTTACTACAATACTGTTTAAAGCAGAGTCAATTCCATAGTCTTTAATTATGTTAATATCAGAGAATACAGGAAATAGAAGGAAGAGCCATGCATATAGATGAGCTTCTAATTGAACAATACGATTCATGTCCACCCATCCTGTAAACTGGTGAATTTGTAGAAGGAAAGGTCATTGAGTCAGCATGATAAAAAACAACCTCAAGCCAACTTGTATTTTTCAGGGTTCATCTGTCAAAGAGATCTCAGTCTCAGTATGACTCCCTGATAAAATAAAGAGATCTCAGTCTCATTATGACTGCCTGATAAAATAAAGAGATCTCAGTCTCAGAATGACTCCCTGATAAAATAAAGAGATCTCAGTCTCAGTATGACTCCCTGATAAAATAAAGAGATCTCAGTCTCAGTATGACTCCCTGATAAAATAAACAGATCTCAGTCTCAGAATGACTCCCTGATAAAATAAAGAGATCTCAGTCTCATTATGACTGCCTGATAAAATAAAGAGATCTCAGTCTCAGAATGACTCCCTGATAAAATAAAGAGATCTCAGTCTCAGAATGACTCCCTGATAAAATAAAGAGATCTCAGTCTCAGAATGACTCCCTGATAAAATAAAGAGATCTCAGTCTCAGAATGACTCCCTGATAAAATAAAGAGACTTCAGTCTCAGAATGACTCCCTGATAAAATAAAAAGACTTCAGTCTCAGAATGACTCCCTGATAAAATAAAGAGATCTCAGTCTCAGAATGACTCCCTGATAAAATAAAGAGACTTCAGTCTCAGAATGACTCCCTGATAAAATAAAAAGACTTCAGTCTCAGAATGACTCCCTGATAAAATAAAGAGATCTCAGTCTCAGAATGACTCCCTGATAAAATAAAGAGATCTCAGTCTCAGAATGACTCCCTGATAAAATAAAGAGACTTCAGTCTCAGAATGACTCCCTGATAAAATAAAAAGACTTCAGTCTCAGAATGACTCCCTGATAAAATAAAGAGATCTCAGTCTCAGAATGACTCCCTGATAAAATAAAGAGACTTCAGTCTCAGAATGACTCCCTGATAAAATAAAGAGACTTCAGTCTCAGAATGACTACCTGATAAAATAAAGAGACTTCAGTCTCAGAATGACTCCCTGATAAAATAAAGAGACTTCAGTCTCAGAATGACTCCCTGATAAAATAAAGAGACTTCAGTCTCAGAATGACTCCCTGATAAAATAAAGAGACTTCAGTCTCAGAATGACTCCCTGATAAAATAAAGAGATCTCAGTCTCAGAATGACTCCCTGATAAAATAAAGAGACTTCAGTCTCAGAATGACTCCCTGATAAAATAAAGAGACTTCAGTCTCAGAATGACTCCCTGATAAAATAAAGGTTAAATAAAGAAAATAAAGAAATATCAGTGAGACTAACTTTGATACATTAAGGTCCTGCCATCTCTGACCACCCCATCTCTATCCCTGGTGAACTCTGCCACACACACACACACACACACACACACACACACACACACACACACACACACACACACACACACACACACCAACCCACTTACTGTTTCACAACCGGCCATGATTGGGAGTCCCATAGGGCGGCGCACAATAGGCCCAGCGACGTCTGGGTTTGGCCAGTGTAGGCCGTCATTGTAAATAGGAATTTGTTCTTAACTGACTTGTCTAGTTAAATAAAAGTGAAATCATTTTAAATAAATAAAAACCTACCTCCTAAACTCCTCTCCCCAAACAGCGAAACAAACCCACCTCCACCATGCAGGTGTAGGCGGAGCCATCAAGCAGGGTGACCTTGCACTGCATGTTCCTGGCGCTGCGGACACTCCGTCCTCCACCGGGAGACCTGGACAGCTTACTGGTGGACGACCTGTACGAGGTCCTGTCCTCCTCCGCCTGCGATGGCTCCAGCTGATTCCCCTGTGGGACCACGCCTTCCTCCGCTCTCTCGTCGCCGTTCTGGACAGGGGGGCACATGTTTTAACACAGCACCGTGGGCATGTTGAAGAGCTATGATTATGATCATGTGTTGTTTTGGACCAAACAGGTTGTGACACGAATGGTCAAGTGGAATAAATAGTTGGTTTGCCGAATAAATCTGACAGGAAAGTTCAGAGAAAATATTTGGATACTTGTTTATTATCATGTGGGTGTTTGATATTGTATCAAATGTTTATGTGACTTCCATTCAAATTCTACCATTTAAATCGAATATAAAAGCCTTTTCCTAATTCACTTCCTGTATGACGATGACGGTGCGTATTTTGTGGGTGTGGCTAACCTGCTCTTTCCTGACAGGCGTGCTGTGGGCGGCAGCCGGGGGAAAAGATTCCGCCTCCAGTGGCGGAGCCGCACTGGCCTCCTGCTGGTCCGCGCTAGACTCTGAATTTGGTTCTGTCGTCATGGCGATTCACCCTACCACACAGGAAATAAAAACACACAACATGAGACGGGAGAATTTGGACGGAGAAAACAGGTACAACACATTGCCCTTATACATGTCCGCATGTCTAGCTACAACTCAGACCCAACTCGTTTATAAGAATACGCTATAATAATAAACTGAATACTCTGTGCATAGATTCAAAATGACAGCTTACGCTCTTAGATATATAGTGCTACCTGAAACAGAAAGGGTTCTTCGGGTTGTCCCCATAGGATAACCCTTTGAAGAACCCTTTTTGGTTCCAGATAGAATCCTTTTGGTTCCAAGCAGAACCCTTTTGGGTTTATATAGGGTTTCCACATAGGGTTCAACATGGAACCCAAAAGAGTTCTACCTGGAACCAAAAAAAGGTTATCCTATGGGGACATCCGAAAGAACCCTTTCGGAACCCTTTTATCTAAGAGTGTACAGCAATGCAGGGATATCATCATATTGACAACCACCACATCGTCCATCTGAGGAGCACTTCCTTATGTGTCAAAAGATGAATATGGGATAAATAAAGAACAACCTGCATGAAGTACAATTCCTTCCTGCCAATGCCAAACATATCTAGGGCAGCTGCCATGATAAGAAACACTTGATGTGAAAGTCAGCATTGATTTGACAACTGATGTATTTGACATGTCTTCAAGTTTGAAACAGAGGTGCCACTACAGTACTTCTCTTTGTAATAAAGCTTGTTTGAGACAGCAGTGATTAAACTGTGATTAAAATGATTGAAGAGTTGTGAGAAACTCCCACTCACCCCAGCACTAATATCTCTCAATGTGTCATTGAGACAGTCCGTCAGTTTTCCCCAAGTGTCTTTCAAATGTAAATAAAGTCACGTGTAACTGGCAACTATAGCAGTCCACTACAATTTACAGTACTATATTTTTGACACGCAAAAAGATGGCTGCCATTTTCTGTCGGCAAACCATAAAAGGACTTAGATTTTGTGCATATGGGTTCCACTGAGTACACACTACTGGTCAAATAACTACTGGTGAATAACTACTGGTCAAATAACTACTGGTCAAATAACTACTGGTCAAATAACTACTGGTCAGATAACTACTGGTCAAATAACTACTGGTCAGATAACTACTGGTCAAATAACTACTGGTCAATAACTACTGGTCAGATAACTACTGGTCAAATAACTACTGGTCAATAACTACTGGTCAAATAACTACTGGTCAGATAACTACTGGTCAAATAACTACTGGTCAAATAACTACTGGTCAGATAACTACTGGTCAGATAACTACTGGTCAAATAACTACTGGTCAAATAACTACTGGTCAAATAACTACTGGTCAAATAACTACTGGTCAGATAACTACTGGTCAAATAACTACTGGTCAGATAACTACTGGTCAAATAACTACTGGTCAGATAACTACTGGTCAAATAACTACTGGTCAATAACTACTGGTCAAATAACTACTGGTCAGATAACTACTGGTCAAATAACTACTGGTCAAATAACTACTGGTCAAATAACTACTGGTCAGATAACTACTGGTCAAATAACTACTGGTCAGATAACTACTGGTCAAATAACTACTGGTCAAATAACTACTGGTCAAATAACTACTGGTCAGATAACTACTGGTCAGATAACTACTGGTCAAATAACTACTGGTCAAATAACTACTGGTCAAATAACTACTAGTCAGATAACTACTGGTCAAATAACTACTGGTCAGATAACTACTGGTCAAATAACTACTGGTCAAATAACTACTGGTCAAATAACTACTGGTCAGATAACTACTGGTCAAATAACTACTGGTCAGATAACTACTGGTCAAATAACTACTGGTCAAATAACTACTGGTCAAATAACTACTGGTCAGATAACTACTGGTCAAATAACTACTGGTCAGATAACTACTGGTCAAATAACTACTGGTCAGATAACTACTGGTCAAATAACTACTGGTCAGATAACTACTGGTCAAATAACTACTGGTCAAATAACTACTGGTCAAATAACTACTGGTCAAATAACTACTGGTCAGATAACTACTAGTCAGATAACTACTGGTCAAATAACTACTGGTCAAATAACTACTGGTCAGATAACTACTGGTCAGATAACTACTGGTCAGATAACTACTGGTCAGATAAGTACTAGTCAGATAACTACTAGTCAGATAAGTACTGGTCAGATAACTACTGGTCAGATAACTACTGGTCAGATAACTACTGGTCAGATAAGTACTAGTCAGATAACTACTAGTCAGATAAGTACTGGTCAGATAACTACTGGTCAAATAACTACTGGTCAGATAACTACTAGTCAGATAAGTACTGGTCAGATAACTACTGGTCAGATAACTACTGGTCAGATAAGTACTAGTCAGATAACTACTGGTCAGATAAGTACTGGTCAGATAACTACTAGTCAGATAACTACTGGTCAGATAACTACTAGTCAGATAACTACTGGTCAGATAACTACTGGTCAGATAACTACTAGTCAGATAAGTACTAATCAGATAACTACTGGTCAGATAACTACTGGTCAGATAACTACTAGTCAGATAACTACTAGTCAGATAAGTACTGGTCAGATAACTACTGGTCAGATAACTACTGGTCAGATAACTACTAGTCAGATAAGTACTGGTCAGATAACTACTGGTCAGATAACTACTGGTCAGATAAGTACTAGTCAGATAACTACTAGTCAGATAAGTACTGGTCAGATAACTACTGGTCAGATAACTACTGGTCAGATAACTACTGGTCAGATAACTACTAGTCAGATAAGTACTGGTCAGATAACTACTGGTCAAATAACTACTGGTCAGATAAGTACTGGTCAGATAACTACTGGTCAGATAAGTACTAGTCAGATAACTACTAGTCAGATAACTACTGGTCAGATAAGTACTGGTCAGATAACTACTAGTCAGATAACTACTGGTCAAATAACTACTGGTCAAATAACTACTGGTCAGATAACTACTGGTCAGATAACTACTGGTCAAATAACTACTGGTCAAATAACTACTGGTCAGATAACTACTGGTCAGATAACTACTGGTCAAATAACTACTGGTCAGATAACTACTGGTCAAATAACTACTGGTCAGATAAGTACTGGTCAGATAACTACTGGTCAGATAAGTACTAGTCAGATAACTACTAGTCAGATAACTACTGGTCAGATAAGTACTGGTCAGATAACTACTAGTCAGATAACTACTGGTCAAATAACTACTGGTCAAATAACTACTGGTCAGATAACTACTGGTCAGATAACTACTGGTCAAATAACTACTGGTCAAATAACTACTGGTCAGATAACTACTGGTCAAATAACTACTGGTCAAATAACTACTGGTCAAATAACTACTGGTCAAATAACTACTGGTCAGATAACTACTGGTCAAATAACTACTAGTCAGATAACTACTGGTCAAATAACTACTGGTCAGATAACTACTGGTCAGATAAGTACTAGTCAGATAACTACTAGTCAGATAACTACTGGTCAGATAAGTACTGGTCAGATAACTACTAGTCAGATAACTACTGGTCAAATAACTACTGGTCAAATAACTACTGGTCAGATAACTACTGGTCAGATAACTACTGGTCAGATAACTACTGGTCAAATAACTACTGGTCAAATAACTACTGGTCAGATAACTACTGGTCAAATAACTACTGGTCAAATAACTACTGGTCAAATAACTACTGGTCAGATAACTACTGGTCAAATAACTACTAGTCAGATAACTACTGGTCAAATAACTACTGGTCAGATAACTACTGGTCAGATAAGTACTAGTCAGATAACTACTAGTCAGATAACTACTGGTCAGATAAGTACTGGTCAGATAACTACTAGTCAGATAACTACTGGTCAGATATATTCAACTGTCTTAAAGGACAAAGTAAGGTAAAAATATAAAATGCTTATTTCCAAAAACAAACCAAAAAACCACTTCAGTCCATTACAGTTCATTTGACACCATATCAACAACTTATTACCATTTTATGATTCCTGTGTGCTAACTTCACATTAATCACTGTAAATATGTATTAGTGTCATTCATGACGTATCCATGCTGTAATGAATCTGCGAGGGAGACTTTGGCCTGCATGGCTGGACAGACGGACGGACGCGCTCACACACGCACACACACACACACACACGCACACACGCCTGTGGCAGGGTTGTCATAGCTGTTGATGCCCTGTCAGTCATAGGTAAAGTTCTATGTACCCCACAACACTGGTCAAAAATTATACCATTCAAACCACAACATGGGACAAAAATATATGATTCAAACCACAACATGGGACAAAAATATATGATTCAAACCACAACATGGGACAAAAATATATGATTCAAACCACAACATGGGACAAAATTATACAATTCAAACCACAACATGGGACAAAAATATATGATTCAAACCACAACATGGGACAAAATTATACAATTCAAACCACAACATGGGACAAAATTATACAATTCAAACCACAACATGGGACAAAATTATACAATTCAAACCACAACATGGGACAAAAATATATGATTCAAACCACAACATGGGACAAAATTATACAATTCAAACCACAACATGGGACAAAATTATACAATTCAAACCACAACATGGGACAAAATTATACAATTCAAACCACAACATGGGACAAAATTATACAATTCAAACCACAACATGGGACAAAATTATACCATTCAAACCACAACATGGGACAAAATTATACCATTCAAACCACTTCTCTTAACTCACGGATGTTTTACAAATGACCCCACAATGAACCAAATATTTAAGTTTTTTTTACTCAGTTTCAACAATATTTTAGTCACAGTGTCAAATATCAGACAAGCCCAAGTACATACTGTTTTGTCAAAATTGAGGTGAAGACAGGTGCACACACACCCCCACCAACAAAGGGCCCCTACCAGGGTTGGGGAGTAACAGACATGTACAAGTAATGGTGCAACTGCTGTCGGCATCCATAGATTATCCAATTTGAATAAACGCTTGGAGGTAAGGATGAGAGCAGTGGTTTAGCATACAGGCGATACGGACATCACTTCTTATTGATATCTACATAGCGCATTGATGTGAATCACACTGCTGCTGTTTCATTTAGCTATTTGGCCTTCACGGATTGTGGGTGTTGTGGATGGCTGTTCACAAATCTAAATGTGTATTTAAACTCAATAATCATTGAATTCAAGAACTTTAAGCTGCCTGTCAATCATTGTTTTTGAAACCAGATGGACAGCCAGTGAAAAATGCGCTCTTGTAACAGATGCACAGTGCGGATCCCAGCCTATGGAAAAATAGTGGGGATCCCAGCCTATGGAATAATAGTGGGGCTTTTATTGCTCAATCTAATTCATGCTGATAAAAATATAAATCCATAGGTCTAATGGACACACGCTCAAACTTGCATGCTTTTGATACACTTAAAGGGGCAATCTGTATTTGCTGTGTCCATTTTTGGACTTAAATTATATTTAAATATATCCAATGATTCTTGAAGAATATCATTTATAAATGCCACATGAGTTTAATTCAACTGTCATACCTAATCAGAACCCAAAATATGAACTTGTTTTTCTCCAACGTTTGTAAACATTGTAAATATAAACAAACGCTGTATAGCCTCATAACATGGTTATAACAATAATTTTGATATCATGGATGGTCAGTCCTTGCGTGCACAGCTGTCTATTAATCTGAGAGTGGTTACAACAAAATCTTAAACAACAGAGTGGGGCTGGCTAATAAATCCTTCGTTTTGGGATTATGTTTAGGTAAAACAATTAGGCTAATCTTTACTTCCATATTTCCAAGTCCTATTCTTGAAGATCAAGGGGTATAACATTTATTGTAATTCTGATAGAGAGGGATTTTAATGTAAAGCTATAATTTAATCGCATTATTATATGCAATAGAAAGCGATGGGTTAGAAGAAGCCTACATAACCAACCTATAAAGTACAATTTAACATCCACATATGGCCAGCTATGTAAACTTTAACATTGATTTATCCTGCAATAGATGTAGTTCAATTTGTAACATACATTTTGTCTTCTTCTAATGCCTCTTAAGGAGGAAGTAATCTAAAAGTAACTGAATGTAATCAGATTATGTTACTGAGTTTGGGTAATCCAAAAGTTACGTTACTGATTACATATTTTGGACAGGTAACTAGTAACTGTAACTAACGGATTACATTTAACCTACCCAACCCTGGCCACTGCGGCCCGTGGCAGTCAGAGTATACGGGGTTCATCAGGTACTACTGAAACAGACCATGTGCTTTACTGAGAAACCAACTCGATGTTGCACTGAAGTTGTTTGAACATTGTACAAAAACAAACTCTCAGCAACACGTCATGAACTGGTGTTGAACTCACTGCATTCATTTCATAACGCATTCATTCAATTAAATGCTCACCATTGCAAAACAATAGCCACTACAAAGACCGCCGAGGTCCACCCAACAACACATCACCTAGTCAGTCTTTACCCAGCATTCAACAGAAGGCTTATCCTTACAGGGTTGTAAATGGACTCCGTGGGGTGTAAGCCTGTGGAACCTTCCCTTGGTTTAATCGACTATCTGTAATATAGGTCAGTGTGCACTGTTGGCCAGGCAGCATGATGTCACACCATAAGCTCTCCCTCTGTTTATTCCAACCAAACAGGTGACAGATTAGAGTAGGCCAGCTAGAAGGACCCCGTTGGCATGGAAACTATTGGTAGGCAATAAAAACGCCAATACCAAAGACCAATCTCCAAAATGACTTTTAGTGATTCTTTCATATCCGAGCTTCAGGGCAAAGCGGATGTAAAAGCTGGAAGGGAAGTGATGCAGACTAGCTATGACAAGAGGCGACATGAGCATGCCTGTGCAAATTAAACAAAATGCTAGAGAAAGATTGCTAATTTCTGATCTAGATTAGAACATGATCCATTTTTTTTTTTTAAACTAGACAACGTTTCCCTCACTTGCATAACCTTAGCTTCATTAGTCTAACGGTGACTGCAAATATTGTATAATCCATTCCAATTAACATATAGAGAAATAATGTGTATTTTCTTCAAAACAATAGACACATTTCTCTAAACAAAGAACTAAACGTCAGGGGATAATTCAAAGAGGTAAAAAGAGTGTCCTTGAGCGGATAGAAGCTAATAGAATTTACGGCCACATTAAACCAGGGCAGTAGACTTTGAAATGAACCGCTCCCAAATGTGGCCTGTTGATGTGCTGATGGGGAAATGGATATCTCTCCAAAGGTAAAGTCGGAAGGGTAAAAGTGGGGAGTGGAACATCCTTTTTAACTACTCCTACAGTCTGAGGTAGGAGTAGTGATGAGTCTGCTGTAGGAGTAGTGATGAGTCTGCTGTAGGAGTAGTGATGAGTCTGCTGTAGGAGTAGTGATGAGTCTGCTGGAGGAGTAGTGATGAGTCTGCTGTAGGAGTAGTAATGAGTCTGCTGTAGGAGTAGTAATGAGTCTGCTGTAGGAGTAGTGATGAGTCTGCTGTAGGAGTAGTGATGAGTCTGCTGTAGGAGTAGTAATGAGTCTGCTGTAGGAGTAGTGATGAGTCTGCTGTAGGAGTAGTGATGAGTCTGTTGGAGGAGTAGTAATGAGTTTGCTGTAGGAGTAGTGATGAGTCTGTTGGAGGAGTAGAGATGAGTTTGCTGTAGGAGTAGTGATGAGTCTGAGGTAGGAGTAGTGATGAGCCTGCTGGAGAAGTAGTAATGAGTCTGCTGTAGGAGTAGTGATGAGTCTGCTGTAGGAGTATTGATGAGTCTGTTGGAGGAGTAGAGATGAGTCTGCTGTAGGAGTAGTGATGAGTCTGTTGGAGGAGTAGTAATGAGTTTGCTGTAGGAGTAGTGATGAGTCTGTTGGAGGAGTAGTAATGAGTTTGCTGTAGGAGTAGTGATGAGTCTGTTGGAGGAGTAGTAATGAGTTTGCTGTAGGAGTAGTGATGAGTCTGTTGGAGGAGTAGAGATGAGTTTGCTGTAGGAGTAGTGATGAGTCTGAGGTAGGAGTAGTGATGAGCCTGCTGGAGAAGTAGTAATGAGTCTGCTGTAGGAGTAGTGATGCGTCTGCTGTAGGAGTATTGATGAGTCTGTTGGAGGAGTAGAGATGAGTCTGCTGTAGGAGTAGTGATGAGTCTGTTGGAGGAGTAGTAATGAGTTTGCTGTAGGAGTAGTGATGAGTCTGTTGGAGGAGTAGTAATGAGTTTGCTGTAGGAGTAGTGATGAGTCTGTTGGAGGAGTAGTAATGAGTTTGCTGTAGGAGTAGTGATGAGTCTGTTGGAGAAGTAGTAATGTTTTTGCTGTAGGAGTAGTGATGAGTCTGTTGGAGGAGTAGTAATGAGTTTGCTGTAGGAGTAGTGATGAGCTTGTCAAGGAGTAGAAATGAGTTTGCAGTAGGAGTGGTGATGAGTCTGCTGTAGGAGTAGTGAAGGGAATGAGCTCAATAAACGCTACAGTCCAGGCTGAAATTACCTATATTAGTGTGTGTGTGTGTGTGTGTGTGTGTGTGTGTGTGTGTGTGTGTGTGTGTGTGTGTGTGTGCAGCTCTACAGACCCTCTCTAATGTAAATCGGGGATTTGTGGATCATAGAAATGCTATGTGTGGTACTCTAAATAGCCAAAAGTGCCCGTCAAACATCTCATTCCAAAATCATGGGCATTAATATGGAGTTTGTCCCCCCTTTGCTGTTATAACAGCCTCCACTCCTCTGGGAAGGCTTTCCACTAGATGTTGGAACATTGCTGCGGGGACTCCCACAAGAGCATTAGTCGTGCGCTGATGTTGGGCGATTAGGCCTGGCTTCCAGTCGGCGTTCCAATCCATCCCAAAGGTTTTCGATGGGGTTGCAGGCCAGTCAAGTTCTTCCACACATATCTCGACAGACCATTTCTGTATGGCCATTGCTTTGTGCACGGGGGCATTGTCATGCTGAAACAGGAAAGGGCCTTCCCAAAACTGTTGCCACAAAGTTGGAAGCACAGAATTCTCTAGAATGACATTGTATGATGTGGCGATTTCCCTTCACTGGAAGTGAGGGGCCTGAACCATGAAAAACAGCCCCTGACCATTATTCCTCCTCCACCAAACTTTACAGTTGGCACTGTGCATTGGGGCAGGTAGCGTTCTCCTGCATCCGCCAAACCTAGATTAGTCCGTTGGACTGACAGATGGTGAAGCGTGATTCATCAATCCAGAGAACGCGTTTCCACTGTTCCAGAGTCCAATGGTGGCCAGCTTTACACCACTCCAGCCGACGCTTGGCATTGAGCATGGTTTTCTTAGGCATGTGTGCGGCTGCTCGGCCATGGAAACCCATTTCATGAAGCTCCAGACGAACAGTTCTTGTGCTGACGTTGCTTCCAGAGGCAGTTTGGAACTCGGTAGTGAGTGTTGCAACAGAGTCAGGTGATTTTTACGCGCTACGCGCTTCAGCACTCTGCGTTCCCGTTCTGTGAGCTTGGTGGCCTACAACTTCGCGGCTGAGCCAGTGTTGCTCCTAAACGTTTCCACTTCACAATAACAGCACTTACAGTTGACTGGGGCAGCTCTAGCAGGGCAGACATTTGATGAACTGACTTGTTGGAAAGGTGGCATCCTATGACGGTGCCATGTTGAAAGTCACTGAGCTCTTCAGTGAAGCCATTCTACTGCTAATGTTTGTCTATGGAGATTGCATAGTTGTGTGCTTGATTGTTTACATCTGTCAGCAAAGGGTGTGGCTGAAATAGCCAAATCCACTAATTTGAAGGGGTGTCCACATACTTTTGTATATATAGTGTATATTGCCATACTGAAAATTGGACCTAGCCAGCTCATACTCTCACTTTTAACAGGACAGTTTTGTTGGAGCCCATCGTTTTATTCTTGTTTTTAACCAATGGGTAGGCTTTTACCTCACTGCTAGAGTTTGGGAAAACATTTGTGATAGAGAAGAAAAAAGCTGACAAAAGCTGAGGACAATCTCATCTCAATCACACTTTTACACCAATTCAAACAAATGTTGGTAAACAGCAAGAAGGCAACAGCTTGGTTTCCTTTCTTTTCCCTCCCCCTCTCGTTTCTTTCAAAGATCTAAAAATATCCCCCAGCATGCTACGCATCTCAGAGGCTGATGGGTAATGATGGGAGTCACTCCGAACACTCTGCCAGAGGGGATGTTGGGATATGTTCTGAGACAGCCCCACTGACCCCTAGGGAACGATAACATCCTCTAACATAGCTGTGACGTGCTGGGGGATATTTTCAGATCTCTGAAAGAAGCATAGGATTGTCTTTCCCCATGTCACCTTTCTTCCATGGAGGGTCAGGGATGAAATCAGGCACTAAGAGTTAAAGAGATTTGGGCAATTAAGTTAGGGCTGGGCTATATAGCCCAAATATCATATCACAGTATTTAAAAAAAATGGATGGTATGACATTATTTGACGGTATTTTGTTTTTTAATAATATAAGTTCTAAATGTGCTTTATGAGTAGTGAGTACTAAGGTACTTTATGAGTAGTGAGTGACCCTAAGGTACTTTATGAGTAGTGAGTACTAAGGTACTTTATGAGTAGTGAGTACTAAGGTACTTTATGAGTAGTGAGTACTAAAGTACTTTATGAGTAGTGAGTGATCCTAAGGTTCTTTATGAGTAGTGAGTAACCCTAATGTACTTTGAATAGAAAGTGATCCTAAGGTACTTTATGAGTAGTGAGTGACCCTAAGGTACTTTGAGTAGTGAGTGATCCTAAGGTACTTTATGAGTAGTGAGTGATCCTAAGGTACTTTATAAGTAGTGAGTGATCCTAAGGTACTTTATGAGTAGTGAGTACTAAGGTACTTTATGAGTAGTGAGTGACCCTAAGGTACTTTATGAGTAGTGAGTGATCCTAAGGTACTTTATGAGTAGTGAGTGACCCTAAGGTACTTTGAGTAGTGAGTGATCCTAAGGTACTTTATGAGTAGTGAGTGACCCTAAGGTACTTTATGAGTAGTGAGTGATCCTAAGGTACTTTATGAGTAGTGAGTGATCCTAAGGTACTTTATGAGTAGTGAGTACTAAGGTACTTTATGAGTAGTGAGTGACCCTAAGGTACTTTATGAGTAGTGAGTGATCCTAAGGTACTTTATGAGTAGTGAATGACCCTAAGGTACTTTATGAGTAGTGAGTGATCCTAAGGTACTTTATGAGTAGTGGGTGACCCTAAGGTACTTTATGAGTAGTGAGTGACCTTAATGTACTTTGAGTAGTGAGTGATCCTAAGGTACTTTATGAGTAGTGAGTGATCCTAAGGTACTTTATGAGTAGTGAGTACTAAGGTACTTTATGAGTAGTGAGTGATCCTAAGGTACTTTATGAGTAGTGAGTGATCCTAAGGTACTTTATGAGTAGTGGGTGACCCTAAGGTACTTTATGAGTAGTGAGTGACCTTAATGTACTTTGAGTAGTGAGTGATCCTAAGGTACTTTATGCGTAATGAGTGATCCTAAGGTACTTTATGAGTAGTGAGTGATCCTAAGGTTCTTTATGAGTAGTGAGTGACCCTAAGGTACTTTATAAGTAGTGAGTGATCCTAAGGTACTTTATGAGTAGTGAGTACTAAGGTACTTTATGAGTAGTGAGTGACCCTAAGGTACTTTATGAGTAGTGAGTGATCCTAAGGTACTTTATGAGTAGTGAGTGACCCTAAGGTATTTTGAGTAGTGAGTGATCCTAAGGTACTTTATGAGTAGTGAGTGACCCTAAGGTACTTTATGAGTAGTGAGTGATCCTAAGGTACTTTATGAGTAGTGAGTGATCCTAAGGTACTTTATGAGTAGTGAGTACTAAGGTACTTTATGAGTAGTGAGTGACCCTAAGGTACTTTATGAGTAGTGAGTGATCCTAAGGTACTTTATGAGTAGTGAATGACCCTAAGGTACTTTATGAGTAGTGAGTGATCCTAAGGTACTTTATGAGTAGTGGGTGACCCTAAGGTACTTTATGAGTAGTGAGTGACCTTAATGTACTTTGAGTAGTGAGTGATCCTAAGGTACTTTATGAGTAGTGAGTGATCCTAAGGTACTTTATGAGTAGTGAGTACTAAGGTACTTTATGAGTAGTGAGTGATCCTAAGGTACTTTATGAGTAGTGAGTGATCCTAAGGTACTTTATGAGTAGTGGGTGACCCTAAGGTACTTTATGAGTAGTGAGTGACCTTAATGTACTTTGAGTAGTGAGTGATCCTAAGGTACTTTATGCGTAATGAGTGATCCTAAGGTACTTTATGAGTAGTGAGTGATCCTAAGGTTCTTTATGAGTAGTGAGTGACCCTAATGTACTTTGAGTAGTGAGTGATCCTAAGGTACTTTATGAGTAGTGAGTGATCCTAAGGTTGCAACACATTCATTCTAAGTCATTTCAATGAGTCTTTCTCCATTCTAATTGGTTTATACTGTTCAATTCAACTTCAACCAAAATCAATCAATTCTGTATTTCCTGCACTCATTTGAGATCATTTTCACACTGCCACGTAGTGCTGCACGATACAATCTAGGCCTTTTTTTTAAACATATGTTGCAATGTCTTGCGATTTAGAGCAAAAGACTTAGGTGAACTGTTGGAATATTGGAAATAGAATGACTATTGTAATTTTAGTAAGAATATGATAGTGGTCACTTTGCATACAGTGTTGTTTGACATGACAATGGAATTGCCAGGGAGAAGTTATTGTGACAGGTTAGGACCAAAGTGTTGGTAAGCGTTTCCTAGGAGACACTATAATCTTTGGCTACATTGATTGTTTTCTCTTAGCTACTTCAAGTAGCTAACATAGTCATGCCTCACGTATTCCTCTTTGCTTTAGAAGATACTGTTGCACAAACAACATGCTGATTTGGGTCTACACCATCACTGGTATTATCAGGATGTATAGCTAATTGGTTTGCTCTGACTCAGTAAATGTATTTGCTAGCTATCTAGCCAGCACACTAGCAATTAGCATTAGTGGCTAACAAGATTTAGACCCAACTTGCTAAGAAAAGATGTATGAAACACAAATGAATAGTGTAATTATAGAACGCTAGAGGATTTATAATAAGCAAAGTGAAAACAGCATCGTTGTCGGCATCATTGTTGCATGTGCTGCGTTGACCATGCAGACTGAACAGAAGTGTCACCTGGTAGAGGAACAACAAATGCGCTCATTGAGTGACGGGGGGCGGGGCTAGGTCTGTGTGGAAAGCGGCGTGGAGAAAGCCAGAGCAGAGAGATGACTCAGGTGGCGGAGTAAAATATAAAAACTGACATTTACACACGGTATATCACATCAAACAAACATCCTACATTCCTCCCCACCTTTATTTAACCAGGTAGGCAAGTTGAGAACACCTTTATTTAACCAGGTAGGCAAGTTGAGCACAAGTTCTCATTTACAATTACGACCTGGCCAAGATAAAGCAAAGCAGTTCGACACATACAACAACACAGAGTTACACATGGAGTAAAAACAAACATACAGTCAATAATACAGTAGAAATTAAGTCTATATACAATGTGAGCAAATGAGGTGAGATAAGGGGGGTAAAGGCAAAAAAAAAGGCCATGGTGGGGAAGTAAAGACAATATAGCAAGAAAAAACACTGGAATGGTAGATTTGCAGTGGAAGAATGTGAAAAGTAGAAATATAAGTAATGGGGTGCAAAGGAGCAGAATAAATAAATAAATAAATATAGTAGGGGAAGAGGTAGTTGTTTGGGCTAAATTAAAGATGGGCTAAATATCGTTATAGAAGGTAAAGTAAAAACCCAAACAGGTCCGTGCATCAATACCAGTATATCATAAAATGCGGTATACCACCCAGCCCTAAATGAAGTCCTTTATTTGTATTTTTGGGCAATTTGGGCAATTCAACTATTTTTCTACTAACCAGAGTCAGATGAATATGAATAAAGATTTCTCTGTGTTTGAAGGTAGTTCCATGAGCCATTGCTAACTAGCATTTAGAGCAATGACTGGGAGTCTACTGGTACAGCTAGCAGAGACATAAACATGGTATCCAAGGACTTCATCTGACTCTGGGTAAGTAGAAAACGGGCTTAGTTTCTAGGAGCAATATTCAATCAAACCCAGGTATGCCTTCCTTGTTTCTGACTGAACAGTGTAACGTACAAAAAAATACTACTAAGTCAAGAATGTTCCATTTGCACAGTGTAAGTCAGGGGACTCCAACCTTTTCTAAAACAAGTCGCAAGCATGTCTTCCCCGGGTCCAAGAGATGTCTTTGGTTCATAAACAGTATTTGGTATGACAGGCCCCATTAAATGATATTTTGTGTTTTTTCAAATTCTGTTTTCTCTGTTTTCTTTTTCCTGGTTTGGGATATTTGTCTTTTTTTAAACTCTCAATATTACAATTATTCATAAAGAAACAACGAAAATGGATGTTCTGAGTCCATGTCAACGCTTAAATCACTCCAGAATACCATTTTTTGTTTTGGTGTGTAATTCCCCTTTAAATGCTTTCTCGCTGTGCAAGGACATTCTTCCCTTCCCCGTATTACTACTGTAGGTTTAATGGTGTCACGGGTTCCTTCCGGAACTTTCATCACGCACACTATTCCCACTGATTAGTATTTGTGTATGTGTGCCCTTTGGTTTCCACGGTCTTGTCGATTATTGTTCCAATGTCCTTGGGGGGGGGGGGCTGTGCTGTATGTTTTGGACTTTCGTGCCCTTGTGGATTGCGCAGATGATTATGGGTTTCTTCCCATGTGGTAATCATTGTGCTAGTGTTATTTTTTTCGAGGTACTCCTCACTCTTTTGTTTGGGTTTCAATCCCGTGTTTTGTGTACATGTTTGTTTGGTCTTCGTCCCCGTGCCTTTACACGACACGCCGTAATTTGGGCCAAATTTAAAAAAAATATTACGCATTCCTGTGCCTGTCTCCCTTGAATCATTTATGCCAACGTGACAAATGGAATACGACCCTGAGTTATAGGCTTATCTTAAAAGGATGGCCTCCATCCATAGCAAGTCAATTCCACTCTTGAGAAAAGCCTTTTTTTTTGTGGTCATTACTCTTGTGTTACTAGTACTACTTAGTTATACAAGATGGGCTGACATTGCTTCAGTCCAAATGATACGCTCTAACTACAGCATACGTAAGATACAGCACTGAAGAGATGTCATACAACATGTAGGCTACTGTGCACCATATTTCCATAAAACACAATCACTATTGTTACACCGTGATAAAATTAGCCTGGGAGAAAAAAAAGACAAAGGTGTCCATTGCTGTGGCAGTTACTATGGCAGGATTACAGACAGTCCAGGCTGAACAGAGGGAGTTTGGGCCAGCACAGCAGTCTTCTGTTGGATTAATATTGCAACAGCAGAGTCAGACATTACTGCCGAACAAGAAAGATCGTGTCACCCATGAAGGTCAGGAAATCCTTTCTGATACAGGAAATTATAAACATAAAATGTTGTAAATGTAGCCATACTGTTTATTTGCTTGAAATATCATGAACATTTGACATTTCTCTATCTTCGTAGTAAGCAGAAATATGAATTATTCAAGCCATCATTTGAAGGTAATTTATTTCTCAGAGGATTCAAAATATTTCAAGCAGAATTAGTCAACTTTCATGGCCAATGAAGCAAGGTGAAAACCAACAATGATCAAAGGGAGAAAGTCAAGAGAATTTCCTCACAGAGACAAAACCCAGTAGTTTCACAAAAAATAACATGTTATCTAAAACAAATGGGTAGCTTCTCCAACCTCTGGTGGAAACTGATGTATGGTATTTTGCACACAAGTCCCAGGGGAAAATGTCTCTCTGGACTACCATTGTGGCATGAATGAATGAATATTCTCTCTCTCTCTCTCTCTCGCTCTCTCTCTCTCTCTCTCTCTCTCTCTCTCTCTCTCTCTCCCTCTCCCTCTCTCCCTCCCCAGTTGGGGCCTAAAATTAGCAAGGCTGTCAATACAGACCGGGTTGAGCATAGCTGTGCAGAGAATCCCTGTGTGTACTGGGATCTGTTACACTACAATCTATAGTCTGTGACTCAGCCCAGCGAAACTATCTCCGGCATGCGTCCTTCTCTCCACTCACAGCTGGAATGCAGACAGCTGTTTGAAAAAGATGGCCGCTCTGACATTTACTGGCTTACTGTATCCGGAGTGTACTTATCAAAAGTCTGTCTCTCTGCCTGAGGTACTGTGTGACTCTTCTAGAGAACATATAGCATCAAACTATGGGCTGTCTTCAAGTCAGACACAGCTGGGTTCAAATGGTGTTTGTTTTCATTCAAATACTCAAGCTGCGTTTGATTGAGTTATTCTGGTGAAAATGGAATAGCCACAGAAGTGGAAACCTCACCAATTCAGCACTCCGGGCAGTCTCAATCAAATGCTCAAAGTATCTAAAAGCAAACAAACTCCTCTGACTAGATATCATCTGAACCCTTCTTTTCCTATCTCTATTTACAGCACAGAGACTACCAACAGCCTATGTCCCCTCTTCAAATATAATTGTATCTTATACTTGCTTCCTCCACCTTGCTGTTCTCTCTTGAATTACTCCCAAAGGCCCAGATTGTCTCCTTCAATTTGATTGCTTTCTTCTCCGTATGGCATCTCCCTTAATCTTACTGTTCCACTAATGGTACCGGTGGGCCGGCAGTGTGCCGGCAGAGTTCAGAGAGCCGCTCCAGACAATTACCCAGTTCACCGCAGCAGCTGGTCCTCTTTACCAAAGAGCCCTTCAATTTAACCATCCAGCAGCCCGCACAGAGGCAGGATTCTCCCCCAGACCTCACAGGGAGAGGGGGGGGGGGGGGGGGGTGTACAGTTGAATAAACACACTGGGGGGAGTTGATGTACGCCATGGATTATGTCTGTTACAACGCGCTGTATCAAGTACGGAAGTCCAGAGAGGACATATGAATTTTAAAAAATATTCCTTTGTTATGTCGAGATCACAACTTATTTATCTCACGATCACTACATAACAAAAGTTGTTTTGTCGAGATCACAAGAGAAACTCTATAAATAGGAGTGACGTATTGCTGATAGATTGACAGTATGGCTGAGCCGGCAGAGGCCTCGGTGGACCAACACATACGTTTCTACTGATTGCTACACAAAGAGATGTTTGGCTACATTTCATGCTAACATCATGCTTTCATTTGTGTTTGGAGCTCATTATCAGTTTATAAATGAGAAAGTTAGCAAGGTAAATGTCCCTTACCTTGAGCTAAGAACTCGTGGGGGAACTACGCCCTTATGGGGCATTTAAACCATGAACGATGCCTGACAGGCAGCCCTGTCTCTCAGGTAGTGTGCCATCCCCGAGACCACAGCCAATCGCATGAAAGCAACAACACAGCTAACTTGGCTAGTCTTGTGAACGAGCGAGTGACCTAGCTAGCTAGTTAGCTAGGTAGTCTTGTTAGCTGGATACCTAGCTAGCTAACTAGCGTGTTATCTATGCTGTTTGTTGCCTTGCATAACTGATATGTGTATAATTGTAAGGGAAACTTCATGTTTTATGGATAATGTTTACATTTACACTGGGTGAGCTTCATTCCTGACAGGCTGATCAGATTCAATTTCTGCCTCAGAGCTTGATCAGATTCAATAGCAGGCTTAGAGGCTGATACATCAGGATGCTGCCTTGTAGGCATTCTGCAAGGAGCCTTACATATGAAAGCATACAAGGCAGCATCCTGACATCTATTGAGTCTGATCAGCCTGCCAGGAATAGAACTCATCTCCTGGACCAGATATGTATCTGTCTATAAAGTACTTTAACAGCTAATCTGCCTGCAAGGAGCCTGACCTATAAAACGGCCTAAAAGTCAGCATCCTGACTTATCCGCCTTTGAGGCTGAAGTTTAATCTGATCAGCCTGTCAGGAATGGAGCTCGCCCAGTGTAAATGTAAATATTATCCACAAAACATGAAGTGTCCCTTATAATTATACACATATCAGTTATGCAAGCTAACAACCAGCATAGATCACAAGCTAGCTTGTTAGCTAGCTCACAATACTAGCCAAGTTAGCAACATTGTTCCTTGCATGCAATTGGCTGTGGTTTTGGGGGGCGGCATGCAGCCTGGGAGACAGTATGCCTGTTAGGCATCGTTCAGGGCTTAAATGTCCCTCAAGCGCATTGCGATCAATGCAGCCACAGGGCTCCTTGATGGGGGGAGGTTATCGTCAATCTGAACATATAAATGGATGACGCGTGGTATTTTCGATTATCTCGTGATCTCGACAAAACAACTTTCGTTATGTAGAGATCATGAGATAAATAAGTTGTGATCTCAACATAACGAGGGAATGATATATTTTTTGTTAATAGGTCCTCTCTGCACTTCCGTAATTAAGGCCTATCACGGAAGAAACCTGTTTGATGAAAAATAGTATTGAGGGCAACATTGATCTGGATGGGAGAGAGGTCCAATCAGCTGACATGGTTTAGATGAACCCAATTATTATATGGGTTTACACATTTTACACTGATGGTCCAAAGCCACACTGCTCATGAATAAGGAATTAGTCCAATACTTGGTATCTACACAAACATGAATCACTACTTTCCTGAAATTAAGAAAACAGAATTGCAATTACAAAAACAACGTTTTTTTATTTATTTAAAAAAAAAAGTGGTATCATTAAAAGAGTCAGCTACTGTAACCTAGCAACCCTGCCCCATTGAAGGCAAAGCAAAGAAAACAGACAGCATTTCATATAGCCTAATACTGATGACGTTAACATTATTGACGAGGCATGCTTACCACCAAATGACCTCTTCAAAAAAAAGCCAATACCATTTCACTAATGAGAAATATGAATTATTCAATCAGGTCCATCTAACTGCAAACAGAACCTGGTTAAGATGGCTAAAAATAGAATAATTATAAGATAGGAAAAAAAATGGAATGATTGGATTTTAGATCCTAATTTTGAAAAATGCATGTACTGATCAGATCGGCATATTAAGCTCCAACTGTTTTTCTGTTTGTTCTTGTCGTAAAGAATATCTCCCATGGAATCTAAAGCAGGATTGCACCACATGGAGTTAGATGTTACAGTAATATCCACAGATCCAGACAATTACAGAGGGTGCTTAAAGGCTGTCATTCAAATGTAGCATACTGTGAAGATTATAATCCATATAGAGCTATAGGCCTATCCATATAGAGCTACAGGCCTATATACTGTCTATAGGCCTATATACTTTCTATAGGCCTATATACGGTCTATAGGCCTATTTACTGTCTATAGGCCTATACACGGCCAGAGTATTACTATTAGAAATGGAGAATACAACCTCGAAAAACCTAGATACAACCTCCAAAAACTTAGATACAACCTCCAAAAACCTAAATACAACCTCCAAAAACCTAGATACAACCTCTATAAAAACCTAGATACAACCTCGAAAAACCTAGATACAACCTCCAAAAACCTAGATACAACCTCTATAAAAACCTAGATACAACCTCTATAAAAACCTAGATACAACCTCCAAAAACCTAGATACAACCTCCAAAAACCTAGATACAACCTCGAAAAACCTAGATACAACCTCCAAAAACCTACATACAACCTCCAAAAACCTAGATACAACCTCTACAAAACCTTGGATAGCGCTTCACATTAAGCACAGAATAAAGTGGTAACAAGTTATGTTCCTAGTTGTTGCTGTAACGTAAAGGTTACAACCAAACCTTTACATAACCAGTGTTAAGTTCCTCTAAACTGCTTATGGTTCAACGCATAGGCTGCATCAGGGAAAGGAACGGCAGTGTTTTGTGAAACTGCATATATCTGTTTCAATGACATTGAATTATCCTGATGACAAAGCAGCAGCACACCTACAAGGCTCCCTGATTGACCTTCAATGGCCCTTCCAGTGCCCACAACAGTGTTACAGGACTTGAACTGGGTCTGATTGTCTCGTCAAAGCCTGTGGTGCTGTCCATGGTGCCCTTGTGCTAAGACACACCTCCTTGAGTTACAAACAAGTGGATGCAGCAAGCTCTGCTAAGCATAAATTACATAAAGCATATCTGATCGTATAAATTAGTCTCCATGCAGTAATTGTGTACTTACACTGCATAGCGGCAGCCTAAAAGTACTGTGAACTCTCTTGGATGAGATAAGGGTGCACAACCGAACGCCTTTATCCTGCCATTGACAGAAATGCCCCAGTAGCTTCACTTTCTTCCTGCTTTGCTCTGAGAAGGCTGCTACTCTGTGACTTGTTCCACTGTAGCCTAAAAGAAGGCTGCTACTCTGTGACTTGTTCAACTGTAGCCTAAAAGAAGGCTGCTACTCTGTGACTTGTTCCACTGTAGCCTAAAAGAAGGCTGCTACTCTGTGACTTGTTCCACTGTAGTCTAAAAGAAGGCTGCTACTCTGTGACTTGTTCCACTGTAGTCTAAAAGAAGGCTGCTACTCTGTGACTTGTTCCACTGTAGCCTACATCCCAGTGATTGAAACAGTAGACACAGGAGACCGAAGCCAATTAACTCTTCTCAGCAAGGACACATGGCTGATTACCAACTGTTCACAACGCTTTCCAAGAGTACACACAGGGAAACATCCAGGATGGGAAAACGTACAATATGTATACAAGGGTCCACAGACTGACAAATCGAGACCAAGCGTTATCATTTGGATGCCAGGTCCACTGGTCCCCTACAATAATAGCCTGAATATAACACACTATAAACCTTTTGGTTATGATAGGAGATTGTGTATGTGACATTCTCCCACGTAACCTTCCACCTCAGCACAGTAGCAGTATTGTTGCAGTAGTCCGTAGTCAGCATAAAGGCACTTTAAGTCATCCATCAAAGTCATGGGACACGGGGATACGACACATCCACAAGGAAAATGGTACAGATCCACTGCTCCTAGACTGAAGAGATCTATACAAGGTTTAAAAGTGCACTGCCATGCCACTTTCTACTATCCAAAATCTTATAACCGTTGAACATTTTGCTATGTTAAAATGAAAGCTATTTCACTAATATTGACCAATGGTCGGCTGAGCTCTGGCCAAGATAAAGGATATTGGGCAGGTATTAGTGAAAAGCACAACAGAAATCTGTGCCAGTTTGTTTATTTTCTCTCTGTTTGACATCAACAGGCTTTGAGTGAGTCACCTTCTGAAGAGGTGTCACTGGAACAACAACACTACCCTACCATGCAGCTAATGTAAGGGAAGCCATGACAATCACTATTCTGTGGACCTTACGTTCATGTCCGCTAATCGGAAAGAGTAAGTATTGATATGGGCACACGTTGAATGACCTACCTCTTCAAATAGGCTATGAAAATAAAGAAGGTTCCAGTTGCCCTGTGACTTTAAACATTTCAAGCAAAGTGGTGCAGGCAGTTATCATAACATCCATCTCATTTCAAGCAGAGTGGTGCAGGCAGTTATCATAACATCCATCTCATTTCAAGCAGAGTGGTGCAGGCAGTATCATAACATCCATCTCATTTCAAGCAGAGTGGTGCAGGCAGTTATCATAACATCCAGTTCATTTCATGTCAGTCATGGCATTTTCTTGTGGTGCAATTTGTATTTTCTACATCATAAATCAAGTGATGATAAAACAAAACACATCCAAAAATAGTAAACAATGGCCAACTACACCTAGATTTTCTGACTCATTTTGCACAATGCACCATCACCTGTGACAGTAAGCATCTGCTCTCACTCTCTAACCATGACGTGGGCTGAAAAATGCCCCATCAGACGGGTAAACCAGGGCAAAGCGGCCACATAGGCGCTCTCCTCTCCTCTCTCCTCTCATCTCCGTTCTCCATCTACCGAACAGCCAGGCCACACCCACCGCATTGCAGAAGCACATCCCGAAAACCGAGACCGGAACTTCACGATTGCAAGTCATAACTGTTATACGCCAGTGATATAGTCTAGTCTACCAGCAACAAAACCGCTAGACGTAACGCATTACGCAATAGTAAAGAGCACACAAAAGCGCACAACTCTCAAAACAGAATATAACCGATAACGTTTGTCTGATGCGCAAGAATCCGTGCGTTATTGTATTATTTGGCCTAGACACTTTTGAACCAGTCGCTACTAGGCAGTAGGCATCGGGCGTTTTGATCACATGGACAATATACAGTATCCCGAGTAAAAATAAACACATACACTAGGCTACACAGCAGCCTATGCATGGTTTCTCAAATTACAATGTGGGACACTGGATACAAAGACTAAATAAAGATGTACATTTCTTTTCGTCTTAAAGGTTAATGTTGCTCTACACCTGAGCAGTATTTGTTGGTGCAAGGAATCCGCTTCGTCACCTACTGTAAATGATGCGACGCCGGCACGTCACATTTTCAGATGAAAACCTCGATAACGAAACTATTTTCTCTCTTTCCACAATTATTGTGCGACTATTGAATTCAACACATGACTCTCCTTTCTGAAAGATGGAGTTAGTAGCATTTTACCGGGTATCCTGTGTCCTCCAAAATCTCTGGTCTAAGGTGCAGTTCCTCCACGCTTTAGCTGCAGACCGGTAAAGTCTCCCCTATGTCATCCTGCCACTGCCTGCAGCAGCCAAAATAGCTTGCTACACTCTACACCGGGGAAAACGGAATTCTGGGATAGCCAAGGATGCCCACCTTATGACAAAACACGACCCACCCACAGATGGATAATACCGGGTGCAGGTTTATACTATTATATGTGCGCAAAATCCCCCTCCTCCAATTGAGAGGTCCTAATAAAATAAATAGGAGCTATCACACATTGGAAACTGACCTTGGGGAACACATAGACTACCTATTCAAACGTCTGTAATACTTTTTAGATTACTATTATCTATTATATAAATCTAAATGAAAACAAATAATTTGCTTCAACTTATTTACATACTGTAGTGAATACCAGGACTTGAACCCAGGTCCAAAACCTGTCAAACCAACACCTTAACCATTATACCAAGAGGTCCAAACTTCTTAACAAAGTTGCTAGTTGTTGGATTAAGGTTGCTACATTAACCCCTTCCCTCAGGAGAGCGTTTCCCCACACTTTTCTCATGCATACACACCACCCCGATGGCCTCACATGCGTCATCCCGCTTCTAACACCATTGTAGCCAAATCGGGAGTTAGCCCTGACCAGGTCTCAAACCCAGCTTGAGCGACTGTCAAGCCAACACCTTAACGGTTACGCCAAGAGGTCCGGCCTTCTTGACGAGGTTGCTAGGTGTTGATTTAAGGTTGAGTTACAACATTGATATTCCACTACATCAGGGTTTGGGATCATAACATGATTATGAGCTATTTGGTCGGGTGGTCCTATATGTTGCATAGTGCCACACCTCAAATCACAGCTGGGCATCGGGTGATGCCATGGGTGCTTCCAAGTTTGAGCTTTTCTGAACAACATATGCATCCTTGAAGCTTTGGTAAACAACTTGCTATAGCTGTAAAGCACTTCTATCTGGCTCTCAGGAAGCACTTGTTAAAGTGGCGGCTTGTGACATAAAAAGTTGAGGAACAAAATTGAGCTAACATAAAAAACAAGCTAATGGGATGACAATCTTTTAAGGTCTGAGCTACCGTCTATCTAAGATGCATAGAACGACATCACAGCTTAAATAGTCTATTACAACACAACTCATAACTACTACCTGAAACCATACACAGCACACCAAATGCATAACATAATGTCTGTCTACTGTTATTGTGCAAAAGACAACCTCGAATCCTGACCTTAAGTTCAGTCTGATAATGACCTTGAGGGGGCCATCTGGGGCCATTTCTATTCAGACAGATTGTCTTGATTCTATTTGCGATATTCATTTATATGAAAATGCCCCTGAAAATACAATTATAATGCTCTGCAGACCTGAGTGCATTAGCTGATATGGTCTGGTGCTATTAATGACCACAAAACCATCAAATTATAAATCAGTTTAGACTGCTCAAAATTAAGATTCATAACAATATTGTGTGTGCAGATTGCTTAGATTAAAAGTTGAATTATGAAGCCAGCAAACATGATTAAACTTAGAAACATTTACGGTCATATTACCAGATCAAACGACGATGAACCTCCCCTTTTATGCTAAAATATGCTAAAAAGTTATAATTTAATAAAATAATTTGTATGACAGGCATATTACATGTGTAAAATCTTAATTTGATCACCCTGTTGCAGAACTTTTATGAACTGTTGGAAATTAAAAACTTGAAGTGTATTTGAGGTTTAAAAATGCTTCTGAATTGTGTCATTACCCCTTTGAAATTTCAGACTTGATTTTCCCTTTAGAAAAATACACTAGATGACCAAAAGTATAGACAAATTGCATGGCTGTGTGTTCGATTTTATACACCTGTCAGCAACAGGTGTGGCTGAAATAGCTGAATACACAAATTTGAAGGACTGTCCACATGCATTATGTATATAAAAGCATGTGGACACCCCTTCGAATGAGTGGATTCGGCTATTTCAGCCACACCCGTTGCTGACAGTCCTCACCGCCGAGTGCCAGGCCTCATCGCCCAACATCAGTGCCTGACCTCACTAATGCTCTTGTGGCTGAATTGAAGCAATGTTCCAACATCTAGTGGAAAGCCTTCCCAGAAGAGTGGAGGCCCCCCCAACCAAGGGGGGTCCAACTCCATATTAATGCCCATGATTTGTAATGAGATGTTCGATGAGCAGGTGTCCACATACTTTGTGTCAGGTAGTGTACTTTTATATATATATATATATATATATATATATATATATATATATATATATATATATATATATATATATATATATATATATATAGTGTATATCACAGGAGGTTGGTGGCACCCGTAATTGGGGAGGACAGGCTCGTGGTAATGAGCCCTTCCATTTGCTCCATTCCGGCCGTTATTATGAGCCGCCCTCCCCTCACCAGCCTCCAGTAGTGTGTATCAACGCCTACAAAAATGGCCATTCATTATAATCCACATAACAAGTCACATTTTCTGTTGCTGCAGGATTACTTTCCTGCTGTAGCAAACGGACTCAAATGAAGTTCCTACATCTGTATTAGATAGCTGAAAAGCTAACCCTGAATTAAAAGATGAATAACAGTACACAAACATCCTAAAACTACATTCCCTTAGAAATATCTGACTTGCTGATTTCCAAGTGAAAACGTTATATAATTATATCATTGACCACCCAGGACACTGTCCCAAAAGCACAAGGCATATATTAATAAGTTAACACCTATTAACGGCCTGCTGATCCAGTACGATTCATCTGAAATTGAATTATTAGCTTTTCCAGGGTCTGACTTCTGACTGTCATCTCATCTACACAAGTTCCATCAGTTCAAAGAAGAGAGAGTGGGCTGAGTGTTGACTGTCCTCATACACCCCCCCCCCCCCCCCCCCCCAACCACCCTGGGGGGACGTCAAAAAAACAAATTTCAGATAGGTGGGATGAGAAGGAAATGGGTTGGAAGGTTCCCAGAGACTGAGCACTCTGACTCAGACCCTTCAGAAAATGTGAAGGGTTGCCTGAGCGGTGCCGACTCCAAGCCTCATTTAGTGGTTGATGCATTTCTGTGAAGGCCAACCTAACTCCTCCAGCTGGCAGCCGAGGTCTGAACGGTGAGCCAGGTTCCTGCAAGTGAGAATGATGCCATAAAGTAGCACTAGCTACACTATATATACAGCAATATGTGAACACCCCTTCAAATTAGTGGATTTGTCTATTTAAGCCACACCCGTCGCTGACAGGGGTATAAAATCGAGCACACAGCCATGCAATCTCCATAGACAAATATTGGCAGTAGAATGGCCTTACTGAAGAGCTCAGTGACTTTCAACATGGCACCGTCATAGGATGCCATAGGATGCGACACAAGCTCACAGAACGGGACCTCAGAGTGCTGAATCGCGTAGCGCGTAAAAATCGTCTGCCCTCTGTTGCAACACTTATTACCGAGTTCCAAACTGCCTCTGGAAGCAACGTCAGCACAATAATTGTTCTTCGGCAGCTTCATGAAATGGGTTTCCATGGCCGAGCAGCCACACACAAGCCTAAGAATACCATGCTCAATGCCAAGCGTCTGCTGGAGTGGTGTAAACTCGCCATCATTGGAGCAGTGGAAACGCATTCTCTGGAGTGATGAATAACGGACAAATTTGTGTTTGGCGGATGCCAGGAGAACGCTACCTACTCGATTGCATCGTGCCAACTGTAAAGTTTGGTGGAGGAGGAATAATGATCTGGGGCTGTTTTTCATGGTTCAGGCCCCTTAGTTCCAGTGAAGGGAAATCTTAACGCTACACCATTCAATGGCATTTTAGACGATTCTTTGCTTCCAACTTTGTTGCAACAGTTTGGGGAAGGCCCTTTCCTGTTTCAGCATGACAATGTCCCCATGAACAAAGCGAGGTCCATACAGAAATGGTTTGTTGAGATCGATGTGGAAGAACTTCACTGACTTGCACAGAGCCCTGACCTTAACCCCATCGAACACCTTTGGGATGAATAGGAACGGTGACTGCGAGCCAGGCCTAATCGCCCAACATCAGTACCCGACCTCACTAATACTCTGCAAAACTTTGCAATACCCTTTTGCTGTACTGTAACAACCTGAAACACCCTCTAACACCCTGTTGCTGTACTGCAACAACCTGAAACACCCTGAAACACCCTGTTACACCCTGAAACGCCCTGTTGCTGTACTGCAACACCCTGTAACACCCTGTTGCTGTACTGTAACCACCTGTAACACCCTGTTGCTGTACTGCAACACCCTCTAACACCCTACAACATCCTCCAACACCCTGTTGCTGTACTGCAACACCCTGCAACACCCTCCAACACCCTGTTGCTGTACTGCAACACCCTGTAGCACGCTCAGCACCCTGTAACACCCTGCAACACCCTGTTGCTGTACTGCAACACCCTGTAGCACGCTCAGCACCCTGCAACACACTGCAACACCCTGTAAAACACTGCAACACACTGCAACACCCTGCAACACACTGCAATACATTGCAGCACCCTGTAAAACCCTGCAATACCCTGCAACATCCTGTAAAACCCTGCAATACCCTGCAATACCCTGCAACACACTGCAACACCCTGTAAAAACCTGCACCACCTGTAAAACCCTGCAATACCCTGTGGTGTTAAAACATTGAGCAACGGAAAACAAAGATGCATATTCCTTATTGAACAAGTCCAGGAAGTCCCTACCTGTTTCAGTCATTTTTCTCTCTCCATTTGGTGCCAAATAAACACGACCCGGGTCACCAAGGAAACGCCAGTCAACTCCAGTGTTTCGGGTGTCATTTTGATGGGCTCCTGTCGCTCTTCGTCACAACGGTACGACTCATTACAATAGACACCTAATTATCGGGTGAAAAATAGGAAAGCCGAGGGGGATTCATTAAACACTTGACTGCATCTGTCGTGAGGGGCAAGTCAATCACGGTTTAATCAGGAACTTAATGACTAAGTATGCTTCAAGAAATACCTGTCAAAACACAAGGTAAGTGAGAAGGTGGAGGAGAAGCAGTGGCAGAGATAAGAACATTGAATTAGCTTTTTAATCATTTTCAAAGACAGAAAACAAACTGTCTTCTAAAACGTGTCTAGTCTGAGCTGAAGCCGACCATGCAAAGCCCTTTATTGTGTTAAGGACGTTCTTGAATTACATTGGCATTTTGGAAAAAATGTATACAAATCTATCATTTGTATTTATTTGAAAAGTACAGTGCATTCAGAAAGTTCTCCGACCCCTTGACTCTTCCACATTTTGTTACGTTACAGCCTTATTCTAAAATTGATTAAATCGTTTTTCTCCCTCATCAATCTACACACAATACACCATAACGGCAAATGTATTAAAAATAAAAAAGTGAAATGTCACATTTACATACAGTCATTCAGACACATTACTCAGTACTTTGTTGAAGCACCTTTCACAGCGATCACAGCCTCAAGTCTTCTTGGGTGTGACGCTACAAGCTTGGCACACCTGTATTTGGGGAGTTTCTTCTCTTCATTCTTCTCTGCAGATCCTCTCAAGCTCTGTTAGATTGGATGTGGAGCGTCACTGCACAGGCTATTTTCAGGTCTCTCCAGAGATGTTAGATTGGGTTCAAGTCTGGGCTCTGGCTGAGCCACTCAAGGATATTCAGAGACTTGTCCCGAAACCACTCCTGCGTTGTCTTGGCTGTGTGCTTAGGGTTGTTGTCGTGTTGGAAGGTGAACCTTCGCCCCAGTCTGAGGTCCTGAGCGCTCTGGAGCAGGTTTTCATCAAGGATCTCTGTGTACTTTGCTCCATTCATCTTTCCCTCGATCCTGACTAGTCTCCCAGTCCCTGCAGCTAAAAGATATCCCCACAGTATGATACAGGGATGCAAACTGATGAGGGCACAAAAAGGTGACACTTATTTTTTTGGGGCACTGAAACATGCAAAAAACCCTGCTCGGGGGAAACGCAACAACAAAGAATATGATCTACATGATCAGTCTCTGTGTGTAAAATAAAATGTGCTTAATGTGAACCTAACCCACAGCTAAAAAATTTTTTTAAAGAAAGCAATCCAATGTTATTTGTTGCCTAGACTTTACTGCAAATGACACTCAAGTCTTGAGAAAAAAACAATATTAATATTAATATTTCAGTTAGCCATGACAGCCTTTATAATAGAACGCTTGTGGCCACACAAAACATCTTAAAGTAGAAATAGAATGAAACAAACAGGCATTCTATTTTTGCTCTATTATAGTGGCCACTATAGTAGACATCGATCAAGTGCACAAGGCTACATGTGTGAAAAAATAACACACACACACACACACACACACACACACACACACACACACACACACACACACACACACACACACACACACACACACACACACACACACACACACACACACATGTGTTACTGTCAAGTTCAACATAACAAAAACAATATCTTTGGGCTACACTGCACATTATTGGCATTATTACATTGTACACTTTCTTCCTGTGGACATATGTTCTACAATGTGGAAGCAAATGTGGGAAAGAGGGAAAGTGTGTGGTGTTCCTTTCACCTCTATAGTGAATAGCATCCAGCTTACAGTAAGCCAGGCCCAGATCTAGCTACACTTTAACCCTGAATCCAAGCAACGCCTCATTTTCACCATATTCTCTCATTCTGAAAATTAACCACATACTGTAGAGGGAAAACACTAGTTAACAGATAGTGGTTAGTTCGTTAGCTAGTTAACTAGTTGGTGACGATAAGCAGAAATAAGGGAGTACCATCTCTCGTTGTAGTCGATGTGAGTTTCTCTTTCAAACAATCCCCTTGTACACAGCCAATAACTAACTAACTAGCTAACGTTAGCCAAAGCAAGCTATCTAGCTACTGATTGTGCAACCCTAAGTGACAGTAAATCAAATCAAAGTTTATTTGTCACGTGCGTCAAATACAACAGGTGTAGACCTTACAGTGAAATGCTGAATACAACAGGTGTAGTAGACCTTACAGTGAAATGCTGAATACAACAGGTGTAGTAGACCTTACAGTGAAATGCTGAATACAACAGGTGTAGTAGACCTTACAGTGAAATGCTGAATACAACAGGTGTAGTAGACCTTACAGTGAAATGCTTACTGACAAGCCCTTAACAAACAGTGCAGTATTTAAGTAAAAAAATAGGTATTAGGTAAACAATAGATAGGTAAAGAAATGTAAAAAAAAAAAAAAAACAGTCGCTATAAACAGGTGGTACAGGTACAGAGTCAATGTGCGGGTGCACTGGTTAGTCGGGCTATTTGAGGTAATATGTACATGTAGGATCAGTTAAAGTGACTATGCACAGATGATAAACAGAGAGTGGCAGCAACGTAAAAGGGGGGGTGGAGGGGTTTGGGGGGTGGACACAATGTATAGTCCGGGTAGCCATTTGAGTCTTATGCTTGGGGGTAAAAGCTGTTGAGAAGCTTTTGGTCCTAGACTTGGTGCTCTGGTACCGCTTGCCATGCGGTAGCAGAGAGAACAGTCTATGACTGGGGTGGCTGGAGTCTTTGACAATTTCTAGGGCCTTCCTCTGACACCGCCTGGTATAGAGGTCCTGGATGGCAGGCAGCTTAGCCCCAGTGATGTACTGGGCCGTACGTACTACCCTCTGTAGTGCCTTGCGGTCGCAGGCTGAGCAGTTGCCGTACCAGGCAGTGATGCAACCAGTCAGTCTCGATGTTGCAGCTGTAAAACCTTTTGGAATCATGAATCTCTGACGTTTGTAACTGGTTTGGCTTTACGATATTCGATCTCGACCAAAAAACAATACTGTGTAAGTCGTGTAGACGCTAGCCAAAGGTGGAAACACCAACAATATTTTTCACCACCTGAAAACCTTGCATGTGCGCGAATATGAAGAATCTACCAGAATGCGTGCAACAAACCCCCAAGACATCTTCTACAGACCCTCACTCAGCTATCACGCAAGGCATCATTCGTTAGTGGTACTCCCTATGACAAGAAGAGCAACAAGTGGAATTAGATAATGAGTGCAGTTACGTATCACATAGCGAAAGACATGGAACCAATTCAAACTGTGGAGGAAGTCGGTTTCAGAAAGTTGATTCGAACTTCAGACCCAAGATACAAGATCGCGAGCCACAGAATGTCGGGACAGAGTTGCCAACGAAATCCGTAACACTGCATTCTTCTCTCCCACTGCCGACGTTCGGTCAAACAAGTTGGCCCTCTGAGAGAGCATTTAGCACTAAGGGCAATGTGTACTTTAAATATTTTTGTATAAAATTTTACTGCATATTTATTTAACTCGTATACCTTTGTTAATGTTTCAAGTTTGCACAGGTTTTCCACAGAAGTAAAAAATAATAATAATATATATATATATAAAATGTGCAATGCCCCCTTTCAGTTTCTACAAGGATAAAGCAATATCATAATTTTTTTTAACATTTTTTTTTTTACATTATATCGTGATATTACATTGTTATCGTCCGGACAGTGGAAAATATTGTGATATGAATTTTTGTTCATATCGACAACCCCTAGGTGGTATACAGAAGATAGCCCTATTTGGGAAAAGACCAAGTCCATATTATGGCAAAAACAGCTCAAATAAGCAAAGAGAAACGACAGTCCATCATTACTTTAAGACATGAAGGTCAGTCAATCCGGAAAATGTCAAGAACTCTGAAAGTTTCTTCAAGTGCAGAGGAGTTTCTTCAAGTGCAGTTCAGAGGAGACTGTGTGAATCAGGCCTTCATGGTTGAATTGCTGCAAAGAAACCACAACTAAAGCACACCAATAATAAGAAGAGACTTGCTTGGGCCAAGAAACACGAGCAATGGACATTAGACCGGTGGAAATCTGTCCTTTGGTCTGATGAGTCCAAATGTGAGATTTTTTGGTTCCAACCGCCGTGTCTTGTAAGATGCAGAGTAGGTGAACGGATGATCTCTGCATGTGTTGTTCCCACCATGAAGCATGGAGGAGGAGGTGTGATGGTGTGGGAGTGCTTTTGCTGGTGATACTGACAGTGATTTATTTAGAATTCAAGGCACACTTACAGTGCCTTGCGAAATTATTCGGCCCCCTTGAACTTTGCGACCTTTTGCCACATTTCAGGCTTCAAACATAAAGATATAAAACTGTATTTTTTTGTGAAGAATCAACAACAAGTGGGACACAATCGTGAAGTGGAACGACATTTATTGGATATTTCAAACTTTTTTAACAATGAATGAGAGTGATGCTGTACAATTTTCCCTCATTTTCAGAGAGCAACTATTACGCCATCTTCCTTCCCTTGTTGCTATGTAACATGGGTATGGTACTGTTGCTATGTAACATGGGTATGATACTGTTGCTTTGTAACATGGGTATGGTACTGTTGCTATGTAACATGGGTATGGTACTGTTGCTACGTAACATGGGTATGGTACTGTTGCTACGTAACATGGGAATGGTACTGTTGCTTTGTAACATGGGTATGGTACTGTTGCTATGTAACATGGGTATGGTACTGTTGCTATGTAACATGGGTATGGTACTGTTGCTACGTAACATGGGTATGGTCCTGTTGCTTTGTAACATGGGTATGGTACTGTTGCTTTGTAACATCTGTATTGTACTGTTACCATGTAACATCGGTATTGTACTGTTACCATGTAACATGGGTATTGTACTGTTACCATGTAACATGGGTATGGTACTGTTGCTATGTAACATGGGTATTGTACTGTTACCATGTAACATGGGTATTGTACTGTTACCATGTAACATGGGTATTGTACTGTTACCATGTAACATCTGTATTGTACTGTTACCATGTAACATGGGTATTGTACTGTTACCATGTAACATGGGTATTGTACTGTTACCATGTAACATGGGTATTGTACTGTTACCATGTAACATCGGTATTGTACTGTTACCATGTAACATCTGTATTGTACTGTTACCATGTAACATGGGTATTGTACTGTTACCATGTAACATGGGTATTGTACTGTTACCATGTAACATCTGTATTGTACTGTTACCATGTAACATCTGTATTGTACTGTTACCATGTAACATCTGTATTGTACTGTTACCATGTAACATCTGTATTGTACTGTTACCATGTAACATGGGTATTGTACTGTTACCATGTAACATCTGTATTGTACTGTTACCATGTAACATCGGTATTGTACTGTTACCATGTAACATCTGTATTGTACTGTTACCATGTAACATCGGTATTGTACTGTTACCATGTAACATCTGTATTGTACTGTTACCATGTAACATCTGTATTGTACTGTTACCATGTAACATGGGTATTGTACTGTTACCATGTAACATCTGTATTGTACTGTTACCATGTAACATCTGTATTGTACTGTTACCATGTAACATCTGTATTGTACTGTTACCATGTAACATCTGTATTGTACTGTTATCATGTAACATGGGTATGGTACTGTTGCTATGTAATATGGGTATGGTACTGTTGCTATGTAACATGGGTATGGTACTGTTGCTATGTAACATCTGTATTGTACTGTTACCATGTAACATCTGTATTGTACTGTTACCATGTAACATGGGTATTGTACTGTAGGACTACATGCAGCAATGTACCAAACATACTGTATGAGGCAATCTTCAGTAAGAACAGAGATCTGCTCCACATTCTACACTAATAACATCTAATCAAGAATTCTGTTTCAAATCCACAGTAAGTCTTCACAAGACTCCAAAATGGAAACGATGCTCAGCCCACAACAGCCAGAAAAATATCCACTGAATGACTGAGAACTCCACAAAGACCTAATTATCTTGTAATCAAAGACAATATAACAATGCAATCAAAGTTATTGTAGAGGCTGATAATCCATTCATATTTGAACATTGGCAAGCTCTTTGTGAAACTCTAGTATCAGTGTTGACAAAAGTAGAAAATGGTTAAATTAGGCTAAACTGTGATGTGACAGAAGGACATTTGTGTGAGCATGTGTGGGTGTTTGACAGAAAATATGTATGTGTGAGAGAGACAACAAACTCAGATAAGCACAGATATCTCTAGCCAACAGATGTACACATGATGCATTGAGAAGATGCAGTTTACACACTGTTTGCTAATTGGCAAGATGTCTCACAGATGTGTGTAGAATACCTACATTCTAAATTCTACAGTTCTACATCGTATATACGACGGCCAAGCGTCAACATTCCATTCTGATATCTCAGCGACGTCTTCCCAATGTGCAAACGCTCTCCACATTATATATTCCAAACACATGTTGATACTTTGGCCAAAGGTGTTTACTGGGAAGGGAGCTCTTGGGATTTATTGTATACGGTGGTCCTATATGGCTCAGTTGGTAGACCATGGCGCTTACACCGCCAGGGCTGTGGATTCGATTACCGGTGCCACCCGTATGTAAAATGTACACACGCATGACTGTAAGTCGCTTTGGATAAAAGTGTCTGCAAAATAGCATATACAGTGCCTTGCGAAAGTATTCGGCCCCCTTGAACTTTGCGACCATTTGCCACATTTCAGGCTTCAAACATAAAGATATAAAACTGTATTTTTTTGTGAAGAATCAACAACAAGTGGGACACAATCATGAAGTGGAACGACATTTATTGGATATTTCAAACTTTTTTAACAAATCAAAAACTGAAAAATTGGGCGTGCAAAATTATTCAGCCCCCTTAAGTTAATACTTTGTAGCGCCACCTTTTGCTGCGATTACAGCTGTAAGTCGCTTGGGGTATGTCTCTATCAGTTTTGCACATCGAGAGACTGAAATTTTTTCCCATTCCTCATTGCAAAACAGCTCGAGCTCAGTGAGGTTGGATGGAGAGCATTTGTGAACAGCAGCTTTCAGTTCTTTCCACAGATTCTCGATTGGATTCAGGTCTGGACTTTGACTTGGCCATTCTAACACCTGGATATGTTTATTTTTGAACCATTCCATTGTAGATTTTGCTTTATGTTTTGGATCATTGTCTTGTTGGAAGACAAATCTCTGTCCCAGTCTCAGGTCTTTTGCAGACTCCATCAGGTTTTCTTCCAGAATGGTCCTGTATTTGGCTCCATCCATCTTCCCATCAATTTTAACCATCTTCCCTGTCCCTGCTGAAGAAAAGCAGGCCCAAACCATGATGCTGCCACCACCATGTTTGACAGTGGTGATGGTGTGTTCAGGGTGATGAGCTGTGTTGCTTTTACGCCAAACATAACGTTTTGCATTGTTGCCTAAAAGTTCAATTTTGGTTTCATCTGACCAGAGCACCTTCTTCCACATGTTTGGTGTGTCTCCCAGGTGGCTTGTGGCAAACTTTAAACAACACTTTTTATGGATCTCTTTAAGAAATGGCTTTCTTCTTGCCACTCTTCCATAAAGGCCAGATTTGTGCAATATACGACTGATTGTTGTCCTATGGACAGAGTCTCCCACCTCAGCTGTAGATTTCTACAGTTCATCCAGAGTGATCATGGGCCTCTTGGCTGCATCTCTGATCAGTCTTCTCCTTGTATGAGCTGAAAGTTTAGAGGGACGGCCAGGTCTTGGTAGATTTGCAGTGGTCTGATACTCCTTCCATTTCAATATTATCGCTTGCACAGTGCTCCTTGGGATGTTTAAAGCTTGGGAAATGTTTTTGTATCCAAATCCGGCTTTAAACTTCTTCACAACAGTATCTCGGACCTGCCTGGTGTGTTCCTTGTTCTTCATGATGCTCTCTGCGCTTTTAACGGACCTCTGAGACTATCACAGTGCAGGTGCATTTATATGGACACTTCATTACACACAGGTGGATTGTATTTATCATCATTAGTCATTTAGGTCAACATTGGATCATTCAGAGATCCTCACTGAACTTCTGGAGAGAGTTTGCTGCACTGAAAGTAAAGGGGCTGAATAATTTTGCACGCCCAATTTTACAGTTTTTGATTTGTTAAAAAAGTTTGAAATATCCAATAAATGTCGTTCCACTTCATGATTGTGTCCCACTTGTTGTTGATTCTTCACAAAAAAATACAGTTTTATATCTTTATGTTTGAAGCCTGAATTGTGGCAAAAGGTCGCAAAGTTCAAGGGGGCCGAATACTTTCGCAAGGCACTGTATCCAGGTGTTAGAATGGCCAAGTCAAAGTCCAGACCTGAATCCAATCGAGAATCTGTGTAAAGAACTGAAAACTGCTGTTCACAAATGCTCTCCATCCAACCTCACTGAGCTTGAGCTGTTTTGCAATGAGGAATGGGAAAGAATTTCAGTCTCTCGATGTGCAAAACTGATACAGACATACCCCAAGCGACTTACAGCTGTAATCGCATCAAAAGGTGGCGCTACAAAGTATTAACTTAAGGGGGCTGAATAATTTTGCACGCCCAATTTTTACGTTTTTGATTTGTTAAAAAAGTTTGAAATATCCAATAAATGTCGTTCCACTTCATGATTGTGTCCCACTTGTTGTTGATTCTTCACAAAAAAATACAGTTTTATATCTTTATGTTTGAAGCCTGAAATGTGACACAAGTTCGCAAAGTTCAAGGGGGCCGAATACTTTCGCAAGGCACTGTATTTTTATTATACTGGCAGTGGTAATATCCCTGAACAATATGGCTATAATGGGTCGGATTGTGACAACCAACCTGACATTGTTTTATAATGGAGTTGATAGTGACAACCAACCCCACATTCCATGTGACATCCATCCCCAACCACCCCCCAATGCTAATGAAGATGCTAGTAACCACATGGCTTGACTTAGTAACTCAGAAATAGGTTTGAAATACAGCACTCCCTTTCCTATTTTCAACAAACATAGTTGTTCATAGATACTCCCATAAAGTAAACATATAAAAATAAAATACCAATATATGTTTATATATTTTCTTTTACCTTTGAAAAACAAATTCCCCTCACTTCAATATTTTGTCACGCTCACATGAATTGAGTTCTTTCAAAGAATTCAGCAATTTTAACCTTAAAAATATTACACAGCTCCATTTAGATTGGAATTAATTAGCACTGTGAGACAACCAACCCAGGTCTCCCCTATGCACATCGACCAGGCATGGTAAACTTTGATAGGAGTGGGGGCCACAACATTTTTCATTAATCATTGAGGGGCTGCAGTTGCTCCCGGGTCTGTGTACCCACATCCATACTCCCACACTGCGAGCAAAACATTTTAGTGGCCCCTTATTGACAGCGCAGAATTTGAAAAAACATTTTAGTGGCCCCTTATTGACAGCGCAGAATTTTTAAAAACATTTTAGTGGCCCCTTATTGACAGCGCAGAATTTTTAAAAACATTTTAGACTTCATTTTGTGCAATTCTACTCACGTTGTCTTGGAGTGTAGAGAAAATGTTGCAGTTTTAAAGCAAGTTTTCTACAATTCAACACATTTTGCCATGTGGCAGAGAGAAGGGTTAACAATTTTATAACTAAATTCATGCAATTCTACATATTTTGAAATAGGGTGGAGAAAAATGTTTGCAGTTTTATTTAATATGATATCTGAGTGAGACTGACTAACAAAATCAGTGGGTGTCACCCCAGCCGGTACTTCAACCATGATAACAAGTTTAGATAGCTGGCTGCTAAACTAATTTAGCAATCTAAAAAATGTTAGCTGACATGAGCTATCAGTGTGTCATGACCGTTGGCCTGGGGGTAGGTTTATGACAGTCATAAATAGCTCTCCCCCCTTTTTCCTCTCTCTACCCTACTGATGTTACATTTGAAAACCCCTTGGTTAACATAGAGATTCTGGGAACATCAGAAGGTGGGGGGAAATGAACTATATTCTGGTAATCCGACCAATTGAACAGAGACATAGGTTGTAAACTATGAAACACACCCCTTTTCTCCCTCCACTATATAAGCCCTTGACGAAAATGTAACCTCCTGTTCCGAGGATGTGAGGACGACGGTCCGATGTCAGAATGGTTCAGATAATAACTACAGAACGAAGCCAACATCAGCGTGAGCTTTGGTTGCGAATGGTATGAACTTTGAACTCTTATTCATTACAGAAGTGATACCTCCTAGCCGTTGAGTTAGCAACAGCAGCTGCAAACGAGGGTTAGGAAGGAACAGACAGAGTATCCCGTCTATCACACAACGACGTTAATACAACGTATTCAATTGACCACCAGAGACGTTCTTCAAAGGACAAAGGACTTGGTTTGGCAACACGGCCTTCCATCTACCACCAACCTACTGAAGCGCAGCTCAGAGTAAATATTTATTGCATTTTCCTTTTCCAAATGGGCGGTAATTTAGAATGCATAAAATACTGTATTTATGATAGCACAGCTTCTTCCTTTGGTCCTCAGTCTTCCCGCTCTTCCACTCAACCCCAGCCCTTTTCTTTTGTGTATCCAGCTGTCATATCTGTTCCGCCCGCTAGGGACGTTTTCCTTTATGACGTCATTTGTAATCAAGGTATGATTAATTCTGTGTATATGTAATTCTGTGTGATTAGTTGGGTATTTACTAAATAAATAATGAAACCCAATTTTGTATTGCTGATTCAACTTGTTAGCCAGGGTTAGTGCAGATAACCAAGAATTTACAACTTTCAGATGAGACTGAATTAAGGTGACGATTAATATTGACTGCTATTGATGTAAAATATTACTAGGTCTTTAAGAGTTTATTCGGAAGATAACACCTCTATAAAAATTATTTTGTGGTGCCCCGACTCTCTAGTTAATTACATTTACATGATTAGCTCAATCAGGTAATATTAATTCCGGATAAATTATTTTATAGAATAGCATGTCATATCACTTAATCCGGCATAGCCAAAGACACGACAAGTGTAACAAGGGGAAAAGTGTTGATGCACAACCACATTTTGAAACTGTGAATTCTTACAGAGTGTACTCAAGTGTAAGGATCTGAATGGAGTACACATTTAAATGTTTCTTCACGGACGATCATAATAATTTTTGCCTGCCAGTGTCAGTAGCCCAGTATTCCATTGTCAGTATCCCATGAGTCGAATAGAAACCCATCACATCGCCAATCACACTTTAGATGAGAGTGTGTGTGTGTGTGTGTGTGTGTGTATGTGTGTGTGTGTGTGTGTGTGTGTGTAGCAAGTGAGTGAGCGAAATAAAGGAAGAGAGAAGATGAAGGGAGCCCTGAATCCTGTTATTACGGGCTGTTCTGGCAGGCAATATAACCAGACGTGATAATGACTGTACAGACAAAATGTACGACTGTTTCCTGAGAGCAAGTCAGCATGGCACTATGTTCGTTTAGAAAACACTTGATGAATTTCATATCGTAAGCATTCCATGTCATGCTATTGATGTATTGCTGATGGGGTCGTATCCATCTGCTGCCAGCAGGATACTGCCATGTAATAGTGTGAAGAGGCTGTGGGAGAGAGGCTAAATCAGATTGTGCTGAAGTGGTGCCCAAGGCTAAGAGAGCCACTCTCCAGGGTCAACCTATAACAGGGCTAAAACACCATCACTTTCTCTTACCTGAGAGTATAGGCCGGGTAATCGTCACTTAGCCTCTCCAAAAAAAAAGCCCTATACACAAATCATCTGTTATCAACGAAATACATCAATTATGTCTCAAATTCCTCAACGTGTTAGTGTGGTCCAAGCACAGATACAGTATCCCGCTGTCAACAACATTCTATCAACATTCAATCAACATTCAATACCTCCCAACTGCCCTAGAAGCTGCCCTTTCCCTTGATGATTACACTGTCTCTTCACACCCTGCAGAATCTGTCCAGCCTATGACCAATCCAGACACACATTGTCCAAAACTGTGATTTAGCCATTGGATTACAGCTAATCTGGATGACTGTAGTAAACCCCCAATCCCTCGCCACCAACAGATTAGTGTTCCATTTCAAATGAACACAGTCACCTGCATTACTGTTGCACACTACTGTGCCCTTAATGTCAAGGATGGAAGCAAGAATGAAATGAAAAACACATCAGTGTGTCAGTAATACCAAGATTTGTCTGATAAACCAGGAGGACTAGGATCCATTTTGTTAGACTAAAACCTTTTGACACAAACAGTGACAAAAACTATTTGTGGCCCATGAGGGAATCAAACCCACAGGCCTGGCATTACCAGCACAATGCTTTAACCCACAGGCTTGGTTACCAGCACCATGATCTAACCCACAGGCCTGGTTACCAGCACCCTAATCTAACCCATATGCGTGGTTACCAGCACTATGATCTAACCCACAGGCCTGGTTACCAGCACTCTGATCTAACCCACAGGCCTGGTTACCAGCACTCTGATCTAACCCACAGGCCTGGTTACCAGCACTCTGATCTAACCCACAGGCCTGGTTACCAGCACACTGATCTAACCCACAGTCCTGGTTACCAGCACTCTGATCTAACCCACAGGCCTGGTTACCAGCACTCTGATCTAACCCACAGGCCTGGTTACCAGCACTCTGATCTAACCCACAGGCCTGGTTACCAGCACTCTGACCTAACCCACAGGCCTGGTTACCAGCACTCTGATCTAACCCACAGGCCTGGCATTACCAGCACCATGATCTAACCCACAGGCCTGGCATTACCAACACCATGATCTAACCCACAGGCCTGGTTACCAGCACCATGATCTAACCCACAGGCCTGGCATTACCAGCATCCTGATCTAACCCATATGCCTGGTTACCAGGATCCTGATCTAACCCACAGGCCTGGTTACCAGCATCCTGATCTAACCCATATGCCTGGTTACAAGCACCATGATCTAACCCACAGGCCTGGTTACCAGCACCATGATCTAACCCACAGTCCTGGTTACCAGCATCCTGATCTAACCCATATGCCTGGTTACCAGCACCATGATCTAACCCACATGCCTGGTTACCAGCACCATGATCTAACCCACAGTCCTGGTTACCAGCATCCTGATCTAACCCATATGCCTGGTTACCAGCACCATGATCTAACCCACATGCCTGGTTACCAGCATCATGATCTAAACCATATGCCTGGTTACCAGCATCCTGATCTAACCCACAGGCCTGGTTACCAGCATCCTGATCTAACCCACAGGCCTGGCATTACCAGCATCCTGATCTAACCCACAGGCCTGGTTACCAGCATCCTGATCTAACCCACAGGCCTGGCATTACCAGCATCCTGATCTAACCCATATGCCTGGTTACCAGCATCCTGATCTAACCCACAGGCCTGGTTACCAGCATCCTGATCTAACCCATATGCCTGGTTACCAGCATCCTGATCTAACCCATATGCCTGGTTACCAGCACCATGATCTAACCCACAGGCCTGGTTACCAGCACCATGATCTAACCCATATGCCTGGTTACCAGCACCATGATCTAACCCATATGCCTGGTTACCAGCATCCTGATCTAGCCCATATGCCTGGTTACCAGCACCATGATCTAACCCACAGTCCTAGTTACCAGCACCATGATCTAACCCACAGGCCTGGTTACCAGCACCATGATCTAACCCACAGGCCTGGTTACCAGCACCATGATCTAACCCATATGCCTGGTTACCAGCACCATGATCTAACCCACAGGCCTGGTTACCAGCACCATGATCTAACCCACATGCCTGGTTACCAGCATCATGATCTAACCCACAGTCCTGGTTACCAGCACCATGATCTAAACCATATGCTTGGTTACCAGCATCCTGATCTAACCCACAGTCCTGGTTACCAGCACCATGATCTAACCCACAGTCCTGGTTACCAGCACCATGATCTAACCCACAGTCCTGGTTACCAGCACCATGATCTAACCCATATGCCTGGTTACCAGCATCCTGATCTAACCCACAGTCCTGGTTACCAGCACCATGATCTAACCCACAGTCCTGGTTACCAGCACCATGATCTAACCCACAGTCCTAGTTACCAGCACCATGATCTAACCCACAATCCTAGTTACCAGCACCATGATCTAACCCACAGGCCTGGTTACCAGCACCATGATCTAACCCATATGCCTGGTTACCAGCACCATGATCTAACCCACAGTCCTGGTTACCAGCACCATGATCTAACCCACAGTCCTGGTTACCAGCACCATGATCTAACCCATATGCCTGGTTACCAGTACCATGATCTAACCCATATGCCTGGTTACCAGCACCATGATCTAACCCATATGCCTGGTTACCAGCACCATGATCTAACCCATATGCCTGGTTACCAGCACCATGATCTAACCCACAGTCATTTAAACCACAACTAATACAAAAAAATGAAGAATCGGTAAGAAAGTGTAATATCAGGAGCGACAGATTGATTCGCTAGATGAAGGGAAGGGAAAGCCACAGGGCCATAAAACAACATTACAGACTGGTCTGCTTCTCCCATCCATCCTCTTTATGGACCCAGCAGCTGAACTGGTGTGTTAGAATTCTCCTCCTGTCTTCACGAGACTGGACTCCATTCAACCAACACACCACCACCACCACCATGCTTAATTCACGAGTTCAATGTCCCATTAAGTAACAGGCATACATGCATTACACTGACTGTACATGGCTATTTACATACTGTTAGACTGATAAAGCATCACTCCTTGTCTCCTCTCCTTGTCTCCTCTCCTTCATGTTGACTGAAAAACACAGGATAAGTCAAAGGAATATCGAGAATGATCACCAATTTACTTTCACCTATCTTGTGCTTGAATGTCACTGCAGAGGAAAGGACTGGTTAAATAGATCCTCAATTATTCACAGCGTGGGGCGAGTCCAGCACAAAGCAGACACGTGTCTTCATTCAACAAAGAGAGAGATGATAGCTACTGGCTGATAGTGATGTAATCGGTAATCTGTCTGTCTGTCTGTCTGTCTGTCTGCATGGTGCGTACAGAAGAGATGACACTGTCTGTCTGTCTGTCTGTCTGCATGGTGCGTACAGAAGAGATGACACTGTCTGTCTGTCTGTCTGTCTGTCTGTCTGTCTGCATGGTGCGTACAGAAGAGATGACACTGTCTGTCTGTCTGTCTGACTGTCTGCATGGTGCGTGCAGAAGAGATGACACTGTCTGTCTGTCTGTCTGTCTGTCCGACTGTCTGCATGGTACGTACAGAAGAGATGACACTGTCTGTCTGTCTGTCTGTCTGTCTGTCTGTCTGACTGTCTGCATGGTGCGTACAGAAGAGATGACACTGTCTGTCTGTCTGTCTGACTGTCTGTCTGTCTGACTGTCTGCATGGTGCGTACAGAAGAGATGACACTGTCTGTCTGACTGTCTGTCTGACTGTCTGCATGGTGCGTACAGAAGAGATGACACTGTCTGTCTGTCTGACTGTCTGTCTGTGTGTCTGTCTGCATGGTGCGTACAGAAGAGATGACACTGTCTGTCTGTCTGTCTGTCTGACTGTCTGTCTGTCTGCATGGTGTGTACAGAAGAGATGACACTGTCTGTCTGTCTGACTGTCTGCATGGTGCGTACAGAAGAGATGACACTGTCTGTCTGTCTGTCTGTCTGACTGTCTGTCTGTCTGACTGTCTGCATGGTGCGTACAGTAGAGATGACACTGTCTGTCTGTCTGTCTGTCTGTCTGTCTGCATGGTGCGTACAGAAGAGATGACACTGTCTGTCTGTCTGTCTGTCTGACTGTCTGTCTGCATGGTGCGTACAGAAGAGATGGGACTGTCTGTCTGTCTGTCTGACTGTCTGTCTGCATGGTGCGTACAGAAGAGATGACACTGTCTGTCTGTCTGTCTGTCTGTCTGACTGTCTGTCTGTCTGTCTGTCTGTCTGACTGTCTGTCTGACTGTCTGTCTGTCTGACTGTCTGCATGGTGCGTACAGAAGGGATGACACTGTCTGTCTGTCTGTCTGTCTGTCTGCATGTGCGTACAGAAGAGATGACACTGTCTGTCTGTCTGTCTGACTGTCTGTCTGTCTGACTGTGTGTATGGTGCGTACAGAAGAGATGACACTGTCTGTCTGTCTGACTGTCTGTCTGTCTGCATGGTGCATACAGAAGAGATGACACTGTCTGTCTGACTGTCTGTCTGTCTGACTGTGTGTATGGTGCGTACAGAAGAGATGACACTGTCTGTCTGTCTGACTGTCTGGCTGTCTGCATGGTGCATACAGAAGAGATGACACTGTCTGTCTGACTGTCTGTCTGTCTGTCTGCATGATGCGTACAGAAGAAATTACACTGTCTGTCTGTCTGCATGGTGCGTACAGAAGAGATGACACTGTCTGTCTGTCTGACTGTCTGTCTGCATGGTGCGTACAGAAGAGATGACACTGTAGGTCTGTCTGTCTGTCTGTCTGTCTGTCTGTCTGTCTGTCTGTCTGTCTGTCTGTGTGTGTGTGTGTGTGTTTGTGTGGTCCCCCCATGTAGGTACTGCTGTTGAGTCAGTCAGAGCAGACATGGCCCATGGTGAGGAGGAGTGGAGTAGCTCAGTGTCACGTTCTAGGGATGGTTACACACACAAGCTTAGTCCCACACACACTGACTGAGGTGATGGAACACTCCTCTTCCATGCTCCAGACTTCCTTTTATTTCTCCCGGCACTCTATCTAATAAGACAGAGACTATAATTGCTTTGCTGAGCAAATGGGCTCTGGCTCTGGCAGCCCCTCAACACAGACCACCTTTAATGATGTCTGAAACCTCCAACAGACTTTTACAGTGGACTCAATGTGAAGAGTGGGCACAATTTGTTGGAGAGAAAGCCAATCACAGCACAGCCAGCCAAATGAGAAGTGGAACCTACAGAGGATCGTCAAAACGCCACGACGTGTGTGTCTCGACAAAGTAGGCTACCCCATCCTCTTTCTGTATTAATAAAATATCTATTAAAAAGTAAAGTCCACGAGGACTGCCACTCCTAAAAGAAAAGTGTGTTTTTGTCACGAACATCCATCTAGAGTACCTATTTGCATTCATTATGTAAGCTCTCCAAGCAGCTGAACTGACGCTGAAAAGCTTTTTGAGTTGATCTAGTCCACAGCTAAGGATACCAATGTTTACCCATTCACCACTAAATACACAACAGGCTACCCAGGCATCCTTCTACAGACAGGGGCACGTCGACAGTGGGGTTATGTCATTAGTGCTTCCCTGTACTTTTCTGTTTCTCACGCTCGATTCCTGTTTTAACACAGCAATCCCAGCTGTTGGTGAAACCTTCGGCCCTGATGTCAGACCCAGGGGCTTGAGATTTAGTGAGGTCAAGAGCTCATTCGCAAAATCCCTAAACAGTTCAAGAACTTTCACATGCTATTTGGAGAACGGCAAAAAACAAGCAAAAATCACCATTACCACCTTGGCTGATGTAGGTTCCTTCACCTCAGTCCATCTATAAACACATAGCCTATTACCTACACAATTGTGATGTTGTACCGCTGAAAAGGAGGGGGAAATAGGAGAAATTATTCACATCAGCGAAGAAACGAAAACATCGGAGATTTTTACGACTGTGTTATTTGCGTGTTGATTGGATTGTAATGTCGACCTATAGGGAAGATAGGCTGGAGATGTTCATATTGAAACATACAGTAGCTTATTTTCTTAAGGTCCTGAAATGTTTATTAAGTTTGAGAACCACTGTACTAACCTCTCTCTCTGTGTCTCCTCTGCTTCCTCCTACATGCATCGCAGCTTCACCACTGAGCGCCACATCACTGTCTGTCTCAATAGCCTCAGTAGTATTATGAGATATCATTAGCGTATTTCTTGCTCCCGCTGAGGTGGGCTTTGTTTAACATTAGCTTCTTACCTCATCCTTCTAGCTGGCTACAGGGCCTTCAGAAAGTATTGATACCCCTTGATATATTCCACATGTTGTTCAAAATGGATAAAACAAATGTATAATCATCTCTAACCCATCTACACACAATACCCCATAATGACATCACAATACCCCATAATGACATCACAATACCCCATAATGTCATCACAATACCCCCATAATGACATCACAATACCCCATAATGACATCACAATACCCCATAATGACATCACAATACCCCATAATGACATCACAATACCCCATAATGACATCACAATACCCCCATAATGATATCACAATACCCCATAATGACAAAGTGAAACATGTTTTTAGACATTTTAGCACATTTATTGAAAATTAAATACAGAAATATCTAATTTACTTAATAAGTATTCACACCCTTTAGCTATGACACTCCAAATTTAGCTCAGGTGCATCCAATGTCTTTTGATCATCCTTGAGATGTCATGACAACTTGATTGGAGTCAATTCCATTGTTTGAACATGATTTTTTTTTAAACACACCTGTCTATATAAGGTCCCACAGTTGACAGTGTATGTCAGAGCAGAATCTATACCATGAAGTATAAGGAACTGTCCGTAGTTCTCCAAGATAGACATGTGATGAGGCATATATCTGGGGAAGGGTATAAAATAATTTCTAGAGTGTTTAAAGTTTCTAAGAGCAAGGTGTCTGCATCATTGGGAAACGGAAAATATGGAACTACCCAGACTGCCTAGAGCTGTCCGTCCGACTAACTGAGCACGTGGGCAAGAATGACCTTGGTCAGGGAGTTGACCAATAACCCAATGACCACTCTGACAGAACTACAGAGTTCTTTGGCTAAAATGGGAAAACCTGCCAGAAGGTCAACAGTTTCTATAGCAATTCACCAATCTGGGCTTAATGGGAGAGTGGCCAGATGGAACCCACTCCTGAGAAAAGGGCACTTGACAGCACACCTGGAGTTTGCAAAAAGGCATGTGAAAGACTCTGTGGTCTGATAAGACAAACTTTTAACTCTTTAGTCTGAATGCAAAACGCTGTCTGGAGAAAACCAGACACAGCTCATCACCCGTCTAACACCATGGTGGTGGCAGCATCACACTATGAGGACGCTTTTCAGCAGCAGGGACTGGGAGACTGGTAACAATAGGGGGAACAACGAACAGAGCCAAATACAGGCAAATCCATGATGAGAACCTGCTTCAGAGTGCAAACGACCTCAGACTGGGGTGAAGATTTACGTTCCAGCAGGACAATGACCCCAAACATACAGCCAAAGAAACGCTGGAATGGCTTCAGAACAAGAATATGAAAGTCCTTGAGTGGCTCAGCCAAAGCCCAGACCTGAATCCCAATGAAAATATGTGGAAAGAGTTGAAGATTGCTATTCCCCACCACTCCCCATCTAACTTCAGCTTGAGAAAATCTGCAAGGAAGAAAATCCTCAAATCCAGATGTGCACAGCTGATACAGACAAACCCAAGACAACTCACAGCTGATACAGACAAACCCAAGACAACTCACAGCTGATACAGACAAACCCAAGACAACTCACAGCTGATACAGACAAACCCAAGACAACTCACAGCTGATACAGACAAACCCAAGACAACTCACAGCTGATACAGACAAACCCAAGACAACTCACAGCTGATACAGACAAACCCAAGACAACTCACAGCTGATACAGACAAACCCACGACAACTCACAGCTGATACAGACAAACCCAAGACAACTCACAGCTGATACAGACAAACCCAAGACAACTCACAGCTGATACAGACAAACCCAAGACAACTCACAGCTGATACAGACATACCCAAGACAACTCACAGCTGATACAGACATACCCAAGACAACTCACAGCTGATACAGACAAACCCACGACAACTCACAGCTGATACAGACAAACCCAAGACAACTCACAGCTGATACAGACATACCCAAGACAACTCACAGCTGATACAGACATACCCAAGACAACTCACAGCTGATACAGACATACCCAAGACAACTCACAGCTGATACAGACATACCCAAGACAACTCACAGCTGTAGTCACCACCAAAGGTGCTTCTACAAAATATTGACTCAGGGGTGTGAATACCTATGTAAATGAGATATTTCTGCATTTCATGTACAAACATTTATAAAAACAGTGTAGATGGGTAAGAATAAATGCATATTTAATCCATTTAGAATTTAGGCTGTAACACAACAAAATGTGGAATAAACCAAGGGGTATGAATACTTTCTGAAGGCACTGTAAGTAATACTAGCCAGAGCCCATCAACATTACTGCAATAGAGGTCTCTGCCAGCAGCTAGCCACCTGACTGACAGACATATCTAGAAGCGACTATTTACCAGCTGTGCAGTCATTCTCCAAAAGCCAGGTTTGGTTTGTTTGGGGGATGTCTGTAGACACGGCAGGAATCCCAGGACGGTTTTAAAATGGCATTTTGTCCACCATCTCGCAAACACACTGTCAGCCCCATCTCAAGTTGCTTAATGCAAGCTGGGGCGGTTTGTTTCACAGCTCAGACTCTCGTCCTGTGCGGCGAGAGGGCGGAGCTAGCCAGCTGAGAGGGTGGTGAACGTGCTGCTAAAAAGGCCAATCCGGGGGACGCAGCCAAACATAATGAACAAACCCCTGTTCATGTTTCCACTAGTTTGTAAAGAGGCAGGAGCTATTAGGACTCAGTCAGATCGATAATAGAAGGGTTCTAAGCATTGATCAATGCTGGGAGCAATATGTACATGTGACCCGTCATTTATTTTCTTTATTGTGTACTAAATATATTTTTTATAATGTTATGTATTTTTTCAAATTAGAAAAGAAAGTACAGCGGTCCGGACCTTGGTATCCGGTCCTTGGTATCCGGTCCTTGGTATCCGGACCTTGGTATCCGGACCTTGGTATCCGGACCTTGGTGTCCTCATATGTAGCAACGGCCATGGTCAGACCTCCAGTGTGAATGACAAGTCAAAAGACCCAAAATCAATGAGCAAGTCGGGCTACTTATTCTTACCCTGTTAAGCATCATCATTGAGACCGCTGACACCAATTGTTCGCTTGACTTGGAACAATATTCTTTCAGTCAATGATATAAAATCCCAGAGACAGCAGAAGGACCAATATTGACTCAGGAGATGAGCTTTTCATCATGGCCGAGTACATCGACAGAAGAGAAGAGCTTTTCATCATGGTCGAGTACATCGACAGAAGAGAAGAGCTTTTCATCATGGCCGAGTACATCGACAGAAGAGAAGAGCTTTTCATCATGGCCGAGTACATCAATAGAAGAGAAGAGCTTTTCATCATGGTCGAGTACATCAATAGAAGAGAAGAGCTTTTCATCATGGTCGAGTACATCAATAGAAGAGAAGAGCTTTTCATCATGGTCGAGTACATCGATAGAAGAGCTTTTCAATCATGGCCGAGTACATCAATAGAAGAGAAGAGCTTTTCATCATGGCCGAGTACATCAATAGAAGAGAAGAGCTTTTCATCATGGCCGAGTACATCGATAGAAGAGAAGAGCTTTTCATCATGGCCGAGTACATCGATAGAAGAGAATAACTTTTCATCATGGTCGAGTACATCGATAGAAGAGCTTTTCAATCATGGCCGAGTACATCGATAGAAGAGAAGAGCTTTTCATCATGGGCGAGTACATCGATAGAAGAGCTTTTCAATCATGGCCGAGTACATCAATAGAAGAGCTTTTAAGGTCCAAAAACGGCAGACATGGTCAATGAACAAACAAATCATTATTACTGTTACAGTCAATGTGCAACACTCATCACACAGTGTATGACAAGGACCTCCACTGAGTCAGCTGAGAGCACCTACCCACTGGGCACATTTGTCAGTTCAATGTTCACTTTTGATAAAGATTTGATAAGACTTAAAACTGAGTCAAATTATTGTTGCTCTTTGGTTTGATGCTGGGGGGGTGGAAAAAGGTCTGTTGATGAGCATTTCGTTTTCCATTAGTAGCCGAAATGTGTAAAACATGAACCCCTCCCTCCGCAACTGGATACTGACTTCCTGACGGGTTGCCCCCAGGTGAGGGTAGGCAACAACACATCCGCCACGCTGACCCTCAACACGGGGGCCCCTCAGGGGTGCGTGCTTAGTCCCCTCATGTACTCCCTGCTCACTCACGACTGCACGACGTACACGACTCCAACACCATCACTACGTTTGTTGACTACTCAACGATGATTGGCCTGATCACCGACGACAATGAGACAGCCTATAGGGAGAAGGTCAGAGACCTGGCAGTGTGGTGACAGGACAACAACCTCTCCCACGATGTCAGCAAGACAAAGGAGCTGATTGTGGACTACAGGAAAAGAAGGGTCGAGCACACCCCTTCCACATCGACTGGGGTGTAGTGGAATGAGTCGAGAACTTCCAGTAAGGAGTTATCATGGTTCACACACATGGACCATGATAATATAGAGGTCCCTACCATCCAGGATCTCTATACCAGCCAGTGTCAGAGGAAGGCCCCTTAAAATTGTCAGACTCCAGCCAACCAAGTCGTAGACTGTTCTCTCTGCTACTGAATAGGAAGTAGACTGTTCTCTCTGCTACTGCACAGGAAGTGGGACCGATGCACCAAGTCCAGAACCAACTAAATAATTAGTTAAATAGTTAACCAAATAGCTACCAAGACTATCTGCATTGACATTTTTTGCACAAATTATTTTAACTCATCACATACGCTGCTGATACTGTTTATTATCTATCCTGTTGCCTAGTAACTTTTTCCCTACCTACAGTATATGTACATATCTACCTCAATTACCTCGTGCCCCTGCACATCGACTCGGTACTGGTACCCCGTGTATTTAACCAATTTATTGTTACTCATTTTGTATTTATTCTTTGTTATTATTTTCCTATTCGTCTCTCTGCGTTGTGGGGAAGGGCCCATCAGTAAGCATTTCACTGTTAGTCTACACCTGTTGTTTACGTAGACAGGTCCCCCTAAACATGTCATTTTATCCAGAATGATCACAAAGGCTAAATTGATACTATATCAGCACTCTTACTCTGAGACCCTTTGTGAATATGGCCCTTACCTCTATTCATTGCAGTTTCGTTCACCTTTTTAAATGGACTCATTGATGCAACATGCATATAGCCCCGAGTCCAGGGTGAGAGGAAGTCGACTTTCAGTGTACAATAGTCACTAGTAGATCTATGATTCGTTGAGTAGACCAGTGTATTGTGAATGGAATCCACTTCTGATCTTGTCTAGTGTGAGATGTGGCAGATTTTATAATATCAAACAACACGTGGAGGCCTTCTCTGGGTGCTGCTGGTGCCGACTGTCATCATTTCTGAGTGTTAGTGTGTGTGTCTGTGTCTGTGTGTGTGTGTGTGTGTGTGTGTGTGTGTGTGTGTGTGTGTGTGTGTGTGTGTGTGTGTGTGTGTGTGTGTGTGTGTGTGTGTGTGTATGTGTTTGAAAGCTAAGATGACAGGAGAGATGAGGGAGTTGGTTTGTGCATAGCTTTGTGCATAGCCCTGCTGGTTCTTCTAACTTTGATGAGGGAGAGCGCAGTGCAAACTGAGATTTTATGTTACAATCTTAAAAAGGAAATAGAACTATTTCATCAGTGTATAACGATCTTGCACTCAGAAGCTCAGGTTACCATACAGTATATTACTTTACCAAAAGTAATCATTTGAGTACAGAAGGCCTTGCACCAGAGTTGAATTACAAAGAATACAGGCACAACAGTGGTTGTTTTCTCCCAATCTACAAGGCAGGGAGCAGGAACACTGGAATAGGCCTAGCCAGGGTATACCAGTGTAATATTTACATCATGCTGAACCGGCACTTTGACAGCACTTGAGCATTCAGAATCATCCCATAGGTTTTGCTATATTAAAAATGTCTGTTCAGTCATTCAAGTTATGGAGCGCTTTATGACTTACTGCTGGGAAAGAAGAATAAGTCTGAATTATACCTGCAGATAAATAAGGATTACAGGAAAACACTGTTCTGGGAGAAAGAGAGAGAGAAAGAGAGAGAGAGAGAGACAGAGAGAGAGAGAGAGAGAGAGAGAGAGAGAGAGAGAGAGAGAGAGATGGTAGGGAATAAGTTACAGGGAAACTGGAGAGAGAGAGAGTAAGAGAGAGAGAGAGAGAGATGGTAGGGAACAGAGAGAGACAGAGAGAGAGGGAAATATTGGAGAGAGAGAGAGAGACATGGGAGGGAACAAGTTACAGGGTAATATTGCCGAGAGAGAGAGAGAGAGAGAGAGAGAGAGAGAGAGAGAGAGAGAGAGAGATCGTTGTGCAGTTGTACCCTACAGTATATCTCACAATTTGTTGACAGGTGCCAAGGGCTGACTCCTCAACCAGGTAGTTCATTTTGTGAGTAAATGTAGGAAGTATGTATTTGTACTCACCATGACAGGTCATATACAGCACATCCAGATTCCATCCACAATTCCATTCAGGTTGATCCGGAGCAGTGTGGGGGAGAAAATGGCATAACAACTCAGTAGTCCAACACTCAAAGTGTAACATGTCATAACATGCCAACAACATAACCCAGAGATCAAATATACCAGTATAATTTTTTGTCAAACAGTTATAATTTAGTCTACGCCAATATTTGTACAGCAGTGCTTATTCCAAGCTGCAACCAGAACACCAATGTTTTTGATAGTTTGCACAACAATCACGGCATGTCAACATTCTTGCCTGCGCAGAGACTAATATTCTAATCTAATATTTTCTCTACAGTCTACTGCCAAAGACCATTGTGCTGTGGCTGATATTAAAGGGATACTTCAGTATTTTAGCAATGAGGCCCTTTATCTACTTCCCCAGAGTCAGATGAACTTGTGGATACACATTTTATGTCTCTGTGCCCATTACGAAGGAAGTTAGAGGTAGTTTCGTAAGCCAACGCTAACTGGCATTAGCACAATGCCTGGATGGGTAGCCTAGTGGTTAGAGCATTGGACCAGAAATGCTCTGGATCGAATCCCCGAGCTAACAAGGTAAAAATCTGTCATACTGCCCCTGAACAAGGAAGTTAACCCACTGTTCCCTGGGTGACGCAAGATGTGGATGTGGATTAAGGCAGCCCCCCGAACCTCTCTGATTCAGAGGGGATGGGTTAACTGCGGAAGACACATTTCAGTTCAAGGCATTCACTTGTACAACTGACGAGGTATCCCCTTTCCCCTTTCTAAACATAGATGTCTATGTTTGGGCCAAATCAAGGCTGGTCCAGACCAAAAACCAACGTCTGTGGAAATGGAAATCAAAGTCGGTCTGGACAGGACCAAAAAAAGACTGCTAGTCTGGACAGGACCAAAAAAAGACTGCTAGTCTGGACAGGACCAAAAGAAGACTGCTAGTCTGGACAGGACCAAAAGAAGACTGCTAGTCTGGACTGGACCAAAAGAAGACTGCTAGTCTGGACAGGACCAAAAGAAGACTGCTAGACTGGACTGGACCAAAAAAGACGGCCAAAAGACCATCTGTCTGGGGTGTAGCCTACCATGTCGGCCTGCATTGGAATGTTATGAATGCCCATCCATGTGGTAGGACCACCGTTTGTAAAACAGGCTGTTGCATTGGCTTAATTAATTAGTCCTAATTCCTGTGACTTAATTAATTTGGCTATTTAAGCTCTGAATATCAGCTACCCGACTTTATCAGGAGTTATCCTGAGCCGATTTGCAACAGGAAATGCAGAAGTTTTTTCTTCTTCGCTCATTTTGACAGATACAAACTTGTAACCACTGATCATGACAATTTAGCCGATGGGGTGAAACTCCTGGACAGCAGCTGTGAGTAGCCTGATCATCCATTCCGTATGGTCCTATTTAGTTTGACCGGTCCTGTTTATAGGATATGTTGTTTGTTAACATGTCAGCACATTTTTTTTATTTGATTGGGAGCGATGCAGCATACCAGCAGCATACCACCCTGCATACCACTGCTGGCTTGCTTCTGAAGCTAAGCAGGGTTGGTCCTGGTCAGTTCCTGGATGGGAGACCAGATGCTGCTGGAAGTGGTGTTGGAGGGCCAGTAGGAGGCAATCTTTCCTCTGGTCTAAAAAAATATCCCAATGCCCCAGGGCAGTGATTGGGGACACTCCCCTGTGTAGGGTGCTGTCCTTTGGATGGGATGTTAAATGGGTGTCCTGACTCTCTGAGGTCATTAAAGATCCCATGGCACTTATCGTAAGAGTAGTGGTGTTAACCCCAGTGTCCTGGCTAAATTCCCAATCCGGCCCTCAAACCATCAAGGTCACCTAATAATCCCCAGTTTACAATTGGCTCATTCATCCCTGTAACTATTCCCCAGGTTGTTGCTGTAAACGAGAATGTGTTCTCAGTCAACTTACCTGGTAAAATAATGGATAAAAAAATGTAGGTTAGGCTAATTGATCGTAGCAACGTGCATGATGTAATTGTCATACATGTTATCTCCAGCCTGTAGGCTACCGAAAAAGCCACACGCTCTTTCTACCATATACTCTCTGCTACATTATTTATGTTAGATTATTTTGGGGACAGAACGTTGGTGGAGGGCTGCAGCAATAGGTCTCCAACAGCACCCTGGAGAGGCGCGCTGGGAATGGACACTAAATATTTTTGACAAATTGAGCACTGCTTATCACAGGGAGGCATCAGCACTCACTTAAAAAAAAGCCCATATGCCACTGGTTGAGAGACATTGTCGTTGTTTTTGGGCAGAATTATGTGGAGTTTTTTTGTGTTGTTGGTGTGTCTTGGTCAGTTTAGCTGCGCTGCAGAGGTCTATATCGGTCCGCTAATGGCTTTTTACAATACCTTTGGATTCCTCAAGTCTAACTCATTGTTGGAAAAGTTTAGTACAAATCGGATGTTGGGTACTAGATTTATGGAGTATTATATGAATCATATACATTAAAATGGCCAAATTGGGTGCAAACAATTAGCTTAATTTCTCAGCAAAATAATGTTGCAGGAATGCTATCGTATCTTTCTCTAATAACAGAAAGAATTTCACAACAGCCTGTGATGGTGGGTGTCGAAATCCTGTTGTGCTTTTTGAAGTGGAACGACCCAGTAGCCAGTCTATTCTCAAGGCATTAAAGCAAATTATCTGCGACGTTACGCACAGAATACTTTGTATAACCAGCTGTTGACGTCATGGAGACAGGATACGGTCAAATACAGTAGCATATCAATACAATTATCAGTCAAGAGAAAACATGGCATTTTCCTCGCGTACGGATGTGGGATATTGTTTTATCAACAAGTCATTTTAGCAAATAACGAAATCCGCAATAGGCAATACAGTTACCTCGAAAATGGTTTGACTACTTCTAAAATAAAACTGCAACAAAGTACACTTTTAAAACAACAGTTGATCTTCACAGTAAAAACACTACTGTGCAGTGACCAAAACAAAACCGAACAGATGTTACTCTCATTCATGCACTGAAGTCCGTCCCGAATGAAACAAGCATAGGGACACTTCATTTGTAAAGATATGTTTACCTGATTCCTATAGATGTACTGTCCTTTCCAGCCCTCTGATACGATCCTCTAAGATAAATAGCGTTATTTCTGAAACGTCTGGTTGGCGGGACGACGTAAATCCAGTCCAGGACAGCGTAGAGCGCCTCTCACACCTGCACAACAGTCCTCTCGCTGTCCACTAACAGTCGACGCTACAACCGAACCATCGCTCCTCACAGACACGCCCCTCTATTGCGCAATTGGTCATCTTCCACACAAGCCATTCCCAGCAAGAGAAGTCACACCCATTCTGGGCAAAGCCTCTTTCCATAACGGGATAGGTCAATCCTCATAGGTCAATGTTACTGTCAGTTAAAATATTAATCACATATGTGGGCTGGCTGTTGGCTCTCCAATCCAGTGGCTTTTATTGAGTGAGATAAATGCTGCTTAGTGTCCCTCTGAGCAAGCCTAATGCTGCTACTGTCCCTCTGAGCTAGCCTAATGCTGCTACTGTCCCTCTGAGCTAGCCTAATGCTGATACTGTCCCTCTGAGCTAGCCTACTGCTGCTACTGTCCCTCTGAGCTAGCCTACTGTAGTCAGAAAAATGTCACCGCTGCTTCTTTCTGCCTAATGCAATGGCTGGAAGGATAGTCTCTGTAATGGCTATTATAATGGGTTTGCATGCACCAATGAATAACTAACCCAAGATAGTAGGCCAGCTGGTTTATTGCATGGCAAATGTCTATTTCAGTCTCTATCTCTGATTGTATAGTCTTCCAATGGGACATAATCAGATTAGACCCTATCTCTGAATGTCAATCATCATTGGAGAAGGCACACAGAAGTACTGATTTCTGATGAGTTTACGGCTTGATTTTCAGCCACTGATTTAGAGGGAAATTCAGAGGCAAAATGCTGGGAGTTGATAAAAAATATGTTTAGGCTATTAACAGACCAACTTGCTCTGGGTATGATAATATATTGGCCATATACCACAAACTCCCGAGGTGCCTTATTGCTATTATAAACTGGTTACCAATGTTACCACGGCTGTCAGCCAATCAACATTCAGGGCTCGAACCACCCATTTAATAATTCCCTTTAGACAATTAGAATGTGATGAGAATTACAAAGGCTGTCACCAGGACACATACTGTCAGTAGGGCTACATCTTCTTAGTACACCTCAGACCACACTCATCTTTACCCGCATCCCTTTGAAGGGTGTGTTCCAACTTTCGTATGAATTATTGAAAGTAAATCTGTCACCTGGAATAAATTGATGCCTCTCGGCCCCCTCCCACAGCACAGACGTGGTCTGCAAAAGACAAGAGAGAGATTTAATCTCTCGAAGTACAAAACTTCTCCCGTCATGTGGGGCCTAGATGCAATGTGATGCAACTTTATTAATCCAATGAAACAGTGATGTGATCTCTGGAAAGTAATTATTTATATGACGGATCACTACAGTAGCCATAATAGCCTGACCTGAAATGTCAGTCCAGTATACTCTTTTATTAGGACGTACCACAAGGAGTTCTGGTATATAAATGGCTGTAGTGTGACAAATGAAATCAGTGTTGTAACAGAAGATAGATTCAGCCGGTATAAATCATGTGCGGTCATTTTGCAGTCACATACTCATTGGAGCACATTGTGCTTCACTGCCATTGTGTCTTACAGACTCACACTATGGTGTGAAGTGTAATACTGGCTTCATGTGGCTACGATTGGAAGTGCAACTGCAAACCACTTTTCACACAGACAATTCTGATTTATATTTATGAATTATGTACATAGAACAAAAGACAGCTCTTCAATAACATTGACACCAGTTTAATAGATCATTAAGCAGCATAGCATCCTGCGTCCCACTGCTGGCTTGCCTCTGAAGCTAAGCATGTTTGGTCCTGGATGGGAGACCAGATGCTGCTGAAAGTGGTGTTGGAAGGCCAGTAGGAGGCACTATTTCCTCTGACAATTATTATTTTTATCCCAAGGCAGTGATTGGGGACATTGCCCTGTGTAAGTTGCTATCTTTCAGATGGGACTTTAAACAGGTGTCCTGACTCTCTGTGGTCACTAAAGATCCCATGGCACTTATTGTAAGAGTAGTGGTGTTAACCCCGGGGTCCTGGCTAAATTCACAATCTGGCCCTAAATACCCTCATTGCCACCTAATCGTCCCCAGCTTCCAATTGGTTCATTCCTCTGCCCTGTAACTATTCCCCAGGTTGCTGGTGTAAATGAGAAAGTGTTCTTAGTCAACTTACCTGGTAAAATAAGGGAGAAAGAAAAGAAAACAAGAAAATACCAGTCAAAGGAAAAATAAAGATACAAATCTGTGCTACAAGTGCTACACAGTGGGGAGAAAAAGTATTTGATACACTTCAGGTTTCACAGGTCACAATTTTACCACAGGTACACTTTTTTTATTATTTATTTTTGTACCTTTATGTAACCAGGCAAGTCAGTTAAGAACAAATTCTTATTTTCAATGACGGCCTGTTCAGGGGCAGAACGACAGATTTGTACCTTTTCAGCTCAGGGGTTTGAACTTGCAACCCTCCAGTTACGAGTCCAACGCTCTAACCACTAGGCTACCCTGCCGCCTCACTTCAACTTTGAGAGACGGAATCTAAAACAAACATCCAGAAAATCACATTGTATGATTTTTAAGTAATTGATTAGAATTTTATTGCATGACATAAGTATTTGATCACCTACCAACCAGTAAGATTTCCGGCTCTCACAGACCTGTTAGTTTTTCTTGAAGAATCCCTCCTGTTCTCCACTCAACCTGTATTAACTGCACCTGTTTGAACTCGTTACCTGTATAAAAGACACCTGTCCACACACTCAATCAAACAGACTCCAACCTCTCCAACATGGCCAGGACCAGAGAGCTGTGTAAGAACATCAGGGATAAAATTGTATACCTGCACAAGGCTGGGATGGGCTACAGGACAATAGGCAAGCAGCTTGGTGAGAAGGCAACAACTGTTGGCGCAATTATTAGAAAATGGAAGAAGTTCAAGATGACGGTCTATCACCTGGGGGCTCCAAGCAGATCTCACCTCGTTAGGCATCAATGATCATGAGGAAGGTGAGGGATCAGCCCAGAACTACACGGCAGGACCTGGTCAATGACCTGAAGAGAGCTGGGACCACAGTCTCAAAGAAAACCATTAGTAACACACTACACCGTCATGGATTAAAATCCTGCAGCGCACGCAAGGTCCCCCAGCTCAAGCCAGCGCATGTCCAGGTCCGTCTGAAGTTTGCCAATGACCATCTGGATGATCCAGAGGAGGAATGGGAGAAGGTCATGTGGTCTGATGAGACAAAAATAGAGCTTTTTGGTCTAAACTCCACTCGCCGTGTTTGGAGGGAGAAGAACGATTAGTACAACCCCAAGAATACCATCCCAACCGTGAAGCATGGAGGTGGAAACATCATCCTTTGGGGATGATTTTCTGCAAAGGGGACAGGACGACTGCACCGTACCTCCTTCCCTCAGTAAGAGCATTGAAGATGGGTCGTGGCTGGGTCTTCCAGCATGACAACGACCCAAAACACACAGCCAAGGCAACTAAGGAGTGGCTCTGTAAGAAGCATCTCAAAGTCCTGGAGTGGCCTAGCCAGTCTCCAGACCTGAACCCAATAGAAAATCTTTGGAGGGAGCTGAAAGTCCGTATTGCCCAGCGACAGCCCCGAAACCTGAAGGATCTGGAGAAGGTCTGTATGGAGGAGTGGGCCAAAATCCCTGCTGCAGTGTGTGCAAACCTGGTCAAGAACTACAGGAAACGTATGATCTCTGTAATTGCAAACAAAGGTTTCTGTACCAAATATTAAATTCTGCTTTTCTGATGTATCAAATACTTATGTCATGCAATAAAATACAAATTATTTACTTAAAAATCATAAAATGTGATTTTCTGGATTATTGTTTTAGATTCCGTCTCTCACAGTTGAAGTGTGCCTATGATAAAAATTACAGACCTCTACATGCTTTATAAGTAGGAAAACCTGCAAAATCTGCAGTGTATCAAATACTTGTTCTCCCCACTGTACTTAGCATTATAAACTGTGTGGTTCGAGCCCTGAATGCTGATTGGCTGACAGCCGTGGTATATCAGACCATATAGCATGGGTATGACAAAACATTTTTTACTGCTCTAATTACATTGGTAATCCGTTTATAATAGCAATAAGGCACCTCTGGGGTTTGTGGTATGTGACCAATATACCATACCTCCTTCAGGTCTTATTGCTGAAGCAAAGTATAGCTTCAATAGTCTTCCCCGTCTCCCTGCATTATTCATTCAAATATAAACCCCTTTATGTCTCATCACTGGCTTTTATTCCCAGTTCAGTTTCTCCAATCAGGTTGCACAGAGAGTGAGGCAGCACGTACGCAGCGCTGCCAGGTTCTTTGTCCTGGTCAAAGTGTGGTGTTATACCCATTACAATGCAAAGCTATTCTCTGAGAAACAGCCAATGTGGTGCATCGCTGGAGGAGACCTGCTGCTCAGTGGATAGTGATAGCATCGTGCAGTGGGGAAAATCACCATGAATAAAACATTTGTTATTAGTGTGGCTTCTCTTACTATTTTGGTCAAAGTGAGTCAGACAAAGCAATAGCTCTTTTGTGAAACTAGGAGAAAATCCAAACACAGATGTGGCTGAAAGTGTTAATATAATTTTGCACGCCCAATTTTTCAGTTTTTGATTTGTTAAAAAAGTTTGAAATATCCAATAAATGTCGTTCCACTTCATGATTGTGTCCCACTTGTTGTTGATTCTTCACAAAAACACAAAGTTTTATATCTTTATGTTTGAAGCCTGAAATGTGGCAAAAGGTCGCAAAGTTCAAGGGGGCCGAATACTTTCGCAAGGCACTGTATATTAACCTTAGAGAGGACCCAGCCACAGAGAGACTCCTTACAGAAAGGACATTACTTATTACAGACAGGTTTGCCATGTCCGCGGATTTACCGCGAAATTTGGATACTTTAAAAACGATGTCACATCCACGTGAAATATCAGAGAGCTTTGTAAGGGCTAGATTAGTATCCACTGGGCATCTGTTTGTTGAGTCAATTTGTATCGAAAGGGGAAAATCTAATCCCTTGTGCTACATTCCCGTTCGGGACTCATTTAGACTCACACATTATAAAAGAAGCTAGGATTAGCTGGTTAACGTGACAGAGCTTCAGACGTCAGATAAACAGGAAATGGTTCATGGACATGTAGGCTGGTAAAATAACTCAGTGTGGAAGAAAATGTGGTGATCCTGCCCCCCTGTGGTCAACACACAAACAAATACGGTCCCTGTCTGTGCTGAGTGTAGTTTGAAGTTACCCCCACTAATGATTAAGGTTAGGATTGGGTGAGGAGAAGTTGAAACTTCCCCCAAGAGCGCATGGCTGCAGTGCACATTTGTGACACGATCACAACAGCTGAAACAGGCGAGGCCACTAGAACAGGCTCTTTATGTGTATGATTTCTTCAATGGTGCAGTTGATTGGACTTGTTAGGAGAAATTCTGCAAGCATTTCATTTAACCGAAATTAATGATGTCCCGAAAGGCAATGTTAGATACGTAACGTTTGCCTTTTAATCCAGGTTTATCCAAATGTAGTTCATCTGTAACGTCTTTTAATCAAATTAATCAGAATAATGATTATGATATGCGTTAGCATTTTGTATTTTGTGCATTAGGACAGGGTGCTGCTTGTGTTTTATGGTTTAGGACAGGGTGCTTTAGGAAATAATGTTGTATTTTATGTTTTAGGACAGGGTGCGTTAGGACAGAGTGTTGTATTTTATGGTTTAGGACAGGGTGCTGCTTGTATTTTATGGTTTAGGACAGGGTGCGTTAGGAAAGAATGTTGTATTTTATGGTTTAGGACAGGGTGCGTTAGGAAAGAATGTTGTATTTTATGGTTTAGGACAGGGTACGTTAGGAAAGAATGTTGTATTTTATGGTTTAGGACAGGGTGCGTTAGGAAATAATGTTGTATTTTATGGTTTAGGACAGGGTGCGTTAGGAAAGAATGTTGTATTTTATGGTTTAGGACAGGGTGTGTTAGGACAGAGTGTTGTATTTTATGGTTTAGGACAGGGTGCGTTAGGAAAGAATGTTGTATTTTATGGTTTAGGACAGGGTGCGTTAGGAAAGAATGTTGTATTTTATGGTTTAGGACAGGGTGCGTTAGGAAAGAATGTTGTATTTTATGGTTTAGGACAGGGTGCGTTAGGAAAGAATGTTGTATTTTATGGTTTAGGACAGGGTGCGTTAGGAAAGAATGTTGTATTTTATGGTTTAGGACAGGGTGCGTTAGGACAGAGTGTTGTATTTTATGGTTTAGGACAGGGTGCGTTAGGACAGACTGTTGTATTTTATGGTTTAAGACAGGGTGCTGCTTGTATTTTATGCGTTATGACAGGGTTGTTGTGTCTTTGGCTATGCCGGATTAAGTGATATGACATGCTATTCTATAAAATAATTTCTCCGTAATTAATATTACCTGATTGAGCTAATCCTGTAAATGTAATTAACTAGAGAGTTGGGCACCACAAAATAATATTTATAGAGCTGTTATCTTCAGAATAAACTCTTAAAGACCTAGTAATATTTTACATCAATAGCAGTCAATATTAATCGTCATCTTAATTCAGTCTCATCTGAAAGTTGTAAATTCTTGGTTATCTGCACGAACCCTGGCTAACAAGTTGAATCAGCAATACAAAATTGGGTTTCATTATTTATTTACTAAATACCTAACTAATCACACCAAATTACACATACACAGAATTAATCATACCTTGATTACAAATTATGTCATAAAGGAAAACGTCCCTTGTGGAACAGATATGACAGCTGGTTACACAAAAGAAAAGGGGCTGGGTTTGAGTGAAAGAGTGGGAAGACTGAGGAACAAAATGCGAAGCTGTGCTATCGTAAATACAGTATCTTATGCATTCTAAATTACCGCCCATTTGGAAAAGGAAAATGCAATACATATTTACTCTGAGCTGCGCTTCGGTAGGTTGGTGGTAGATGGAAGGCCGTGTTGCCCAACCAAGTCCTTTGTCCTTTGAAGAATGTCTCTGCTGGTAAATTTAATGTTGTAGTAGCGTCGTTGTGTGGTAGACGGGATACTCTGTCTGTTCCTTCCTAACCCTCATTTGCAGAGGCTGTTGCTAACTCAACGGCTAGGAGGTATCACTTCTGTAGTGAATAAAAGTTCAAAGTTCATACCATTCACAACCAAAGCGCACGCTGATTGTTTTCTGTTGTGTCTGTCACCTTATAGAACTGTTTAGTTTCTCCTTTGTTAGTTTGTTTTGTGTTCTGTGTTTAATAAATATAATGATGAACACTTACCACGCTGCGATTTGGTCCTCACCTCATTCCAATGACGAGCGTTACAGACAGGGTGTGTCTAGTATTTTCTGCATTACAACAGGGTGCGGCCCGTATTTTATGTGTTAGGACAGAGTGTTGCTCGCAAATGTGTTAGGACACAGTGTTGCTAGTATTTTGTGTTAGGACAGTGTTGCTAGTATTTTATGTGTTAGGACTGTGTTGCTAGTATTTTATGTGTTAGGACAGTGTTGCTAGTATTTTATGTGTTAGGACAGAATGTTGCTAGTATTTTATGTGTTAGGACAGAGTGTTGCTAGTATTTTATGTGTTTGGACAGAGTGTCGCTAGTATTTTGTGTTAGGACTGTGTTGCTAGTATTTTATGTGTTAGGACAGTGTTGCTAGTATTTTATGTGTTAGGACAGAGTGTTGCTAGTATTTTATGTGTTAGGACAGAGTGTTGCTAGTATTTTATGTGTTAGGACAGAGTGTTGCTCGCAAATGTGTTAGGACACAGTGTTGCTAGTATTTTGTGTTAGGACAGTGTTGCTAGTATTTTATGTGTTAGGACTGTGTTGCTAGTATTTTATGTGTTTGGACAGAATGTTGCTAGTATTTTATGTTAGGACAGAATGTTGCTAGTATTTTATGTGTTAGGACAGAATGTTGCTAGTATTTTATGTTAGGACAGAATGTTGCTAGTATTTTATGTGTTAGGACAGAATGTTGCTAGTATTTTATGTTAGGACAGAATGTTGCTAGTATTTTATGTGTTAGGACAGAATGTTGCTAGTATTTTATGTGTTAGGACAGAATGTTGCTAGTATTTTATGTTAGGACAGAATGTTGCTAGTATTTTATGTGTTAGGACAGAATGTTGCTAGTATTTTATGTTAGGACAGAATGTTGCTAGTATTTTATGTTAGGACAGAATGTTTCTAGTATTTTATGTAGTAGGCCATTAAATGAAAAAACAAAGAGACACTTATTTTCAAAAGTCACAACTAGCCATTAGGGCAACTAGTACCAACTTCTTTTTTGTTTTTTTATTTGTAGCTCACATCAATGAAAATAATTCAATTTACTGTCTTTGACTGCAGAGGATGGGCTCACTTTAATGGCTGGAAAAGTATGAATGCATCAAACACATGCAAATGAAAGTAAAATTATCATTACGCGCGCACGCACGCACGCACACGCACACACGCACACACAAATACTATTATCCATGAGCGCTGTAAAGGTAAAGATGACACCATGACAGCAGCTTGGGAATATATAGCAGGCCCACTTGAAGCGCTGCATGAAAAAATCATATATATATATATATATATATTCTTTAACATACCACTAGATGGTGCAAAAAGACGGCATTGTGTATTTATCGGAGCCTACACAGCCATTTGATACAGCAGCCAATGCATGGTCATGAGGTGATCTCAAAATGTCATGCTTTACCTCCCAATTACTAGGCCACATGTGACTCACATCATTAGATGTCCACATGTCATTCTGTGCGCACACCTTGTCACATTGATGTGGGTTATACAGTAATGGAGCTGGGTATGACTAAGACGAGGAGTCATATATCTTATTTGTGGACCTGGGGGGAGGGGGCGCCCCGGCTCACTGATTGTTATTCAAGTTAATGTGTGGGATGCTGAACGGCTTTTTCACCTCCGAAAATGGAAGCTGTAAGCTGTGCTTGGACAGACCTACGAGCTGTTGCGCTGCACTGATGCGCAAGTGATGGTGACAGGGAGAGAGAGCGGTACAGAGAGATGCTGCTAGATGTTTGGGCGTGTTATATAAACGGCATCTGTCGTTACATAATCCAACTCCGGTCTTAGCAGAAACATCACTCTGCATCTAACCCCTTTTCCTTTTAAAGGTGAACATGGGTTAACTCCTTCCACGGTTAACACTTTCTCACTAAGCGACTGTTTTGATGATGCATAGGTTGTTGATTCTACTCGCCCGAAGTCTTAAGTGTCACATTCCTGATGGTAACACAGTTCCCTGAAAAAAATATTCTATTAACATAAACACTAACAACACACTGGTGTGGGTGGAAATCTCAGGTGGAAATGCCCACTTAGTGAACTGTTCTTATGTTTTTAAAGTTGTCTTGGCCTACAAAAATATGACAGGCGGGCCTACCACTGGAAAACAGGGCTACATACCTAATCAGACCCATATCTGTGGTTCAGAGCCTACCTTATAGTAAGTCATGTGATCATACTGTAATATATTCATGCTTCCTAATTTATTCAGACTTGATTTCCTCTGAGTCACTGACACTAAATAGTTGAATGCAAATGTTTACCAGGCTTTCCTAATACTGTCAACATGAGGAATCCAGGCTTATTTTATTTTTCAGCACGATGTGCCTGCTATGATGATAAAACGTCCATAACATTTTGATTGGTCCAAGCAGATCCTCAATGTCATTTACAACAAGTGCAGTAAACTTGATTTGGCATGTCAGTGGCATGTCAGACGATCTGTCATGTAGATCAGATGTTCCTGACAGACATGGGATGTAAAACAATGTGACTGTCGATACTCTCATTGCGTCACGTCAAATTTACTGAGACGAGCTGAACGTGGGATAGATGTGCCGCTTTTATCACTGTCAAATAAATTCAGATGTAGAGATTCTCGAAGGAAATGTATTACAAATCCAGAAAAGTAGGTTTAATGAAGACAATAGTATATAGTATAGTAAGGATTACCTGTGTGCTGTCCCTGTATACCTTGGTGAACATTAAGATGAAGTACTTTTGTTTGTATATCTTATCTGAACATAAACGGGGCCAGGGAGAGGATGTTGGAAAGGGGTGGCAATAAGCCTACGGTTGAGATAAAAATGTAACATGAGGAATGTATTTCTCTTCCAGGTGAAGAAGCCTATATGCCATCGGTCTACACTCTATGTATTTCTCTTCCAGGGGAAGAAGCCTATATGCCATCAGTCTACACTCTATGTATTTCTCTTCCAGGTGAAGAAGCCTATATGCCATCGGTCTACACTCTATGGCATTGGATTTGGTCTTCAAATTGGTATTAATGCTAGACATCACTTGAGAAGTTGTTGTAAGTAGGCTCACTTTAAAAATAATCGTCAAGAGGACTCACAGCTCATTATCTTAATGAGCAAAGAATCGCCACATCAGCTGAAAAACTCTAAGGGAAGACTAGAGGAAATCCGTCACCTGAAGAGAGGAACAGGAGACTGACTACACCAAGTACATATCACCTGAAGAGAGGAACAGGAGACTGACTACACCAAGTACATATCACCTGAAGAGAGGAACAGGAGACTGACTATACCAAGTACATATCACCTGAAGAGAGGAACAGGAGACTGACTATACCAAGTACATATCACCTGAAGAGAGGAACAGGAGACTGATTATACCAAGTACATATCACCTGAAGAGAGGAACAGGAGACTGACTACACCAAGTACATATCACCTGAAGAGAGGAACAGGAGACTGACTATACCAAGTACATATCACCTGAAGAGAGAAACAGGAGACTGACTATACCAAGTACATATCACCTGAAGAGAGGAACAGGAGACTGACTATACCAAGTACATATCACCTGAAGAGAGGAACAGGAGACTGACTACACCAAGTACATATCACCTGAAGAGAGGAACAGGAGACTGACTACACCAAGTACATATCACCTGAAGAGAGGAACAGGAGACTGACTATACCAAGTACATATCACCTGAAGAGAGGAACAGGAGACTGACTATACCAAGTACATATCACCTGAAGAGAGGAACAGGAGACTGATTATACCAAGTACATATCACCTGAAGAGAGGAACAGGAGACTGACTACACCAAGTACATATCACCTGAAGAGAGGAACAGGAGACTGACTATACCAAGTACATATCACCTGAAGAGAGAAACAGGAGACTGACTATACCAAGTACATATCACCTGAAGAGAGGAACAGGAGACTGACTATACCAAGTACATATCACCTGAAGAGAGGAACAGGAGACTGACTACACCAAGTACATATCACCTGAAGAGAGGAACAGGAGACTGACTACACCAAGTACATATCACCTGAAGAGAGGAACAGGAGACTGACTACACCAAGTACATATCACCTGCCGTTGGAAGACAACTGAGCATTTCCACTGTTAATTAGAAGTAGTAATTAAACATTGATGAGAAACCCAGTTTAATCTGAACCATAAGGGAATAGGTGATGCTATGACATTGAGAATAAGGAAGAGTTCTGTGATATGTGAGTTAGAGGCGGAGGGTTTAAAAGAGATGTTGAAAGATTCAGAGCTCACTGCAGGCCATAGAGCGAGAGCGGGAGAGAGGGGAAAAAAAACCCTTCAAGCCTTCACACATCTGCCTTGGCTGGCTGAGAGAAAGGTCAGACAGGTAAAAAAAAAAAAGGAGAGAAGTCAAGTCAGAATTTGGCGGCATAAATGGGTTCAGTGTATATAATCCGTTTCAGGGTTGAATTTATGTTGCTCTAGGATTCCCATGAACTATAGTAAATGAATACATGTTCGAAGAGCACACACAAAGACCCTGGAAAGACTGCAGAGAAGAAACGTTAGGTGTCCTATCCACAGGAAGGTTACATTCAATCCATAATGATCATTCATAAAACTGAGTGGCCACGTTTACATAAGATGCCGACAGCTTGACGATTGGCACTAAAACACAGGGAATTAGTTTGCTTGTAATGGAATACACGCTGCCTTTTTTTTCTGTCTATATTAAAGCTCCTTCTCCCCATAAACAGATGGAAACCTCGCTCTCCCGACTCCCAAGAACCAGAATTCTATACCAAATGGGTTTCACTTACACTCTACTCTCTATCATGTTCTCTCTCTCTCTCTCTCTCTCTCTCTCTCTCTCCCCCTTGGGTTGATAACTTGATTGACAGAATGTCAGAAGGTCACCAATTACAGATGGTACAGATAATGAGACAGCCTAGTATGTTTATTTGAAGACTGATTGACCCATAGGACGACCATGGGATGTTTGACGTGACCATGGTAACCAGCAACAATTGGAATACAATACATACTGCAGGTTTGTCATTGAACAACAGCCAACTACAAAAACAACCCAGCTGCTTTTGCACAGGAGAACATTGATTTGATATTTGTTTTCTACACGGATGGTTACTTGTGGTAAGGTAGTTATGCTACTTGTACCGAGATACAAGTATTGTGCTGTGAATTGTGCTAGTCAGTGTGTGGTTCTCAGTTTCCCTCAGGCAATAGCGATGGCAAAGATATAGATTCCTTAACAAGCAAGTCAAAACTGTTCTAAAAAACTAAACAATAACATATGTCTTGTTCAGAGAATTTTAAGAGACTGGCAAATATGCCAACACTGTGATTACCCACAAGCAAACAGAGATGGTCAATTATGTATTGCTATTAAAGTTTGAATTCAAACCTTCCTCTGGCAACTGACAAAAACGGTGCAAGGACATTGCAGTATAAAATACATGCTGTTGAGACAGCAACTCTCAATCAATATACTACCACAGTATCAGTAGTGACAGTGGGTGGAACAGCCACAATTATATTTCTACACATTATATAAACTATTACATCTAGTGGATGGTACAGTATCTGTACAGTCACCATTTAAAAACGGGCCCTTTTTGGTTAATGTTATCTTTTTGCTGTGAAACTCATTCTGTTGGGCGCGATGCTTCCAACCTACACAAACAAACGCTTGACAAAATACTACTCACACACAGTCTTTACTTTTCATAGCCCACCAAAGACCATGTTAGTTTTTTTGGTCATGTATCGATAATTGCATTTGCAATGAACAGCAAGATACTCTAGATTTCAGATCCTATACAGTTTGTTGTAATAGTCATAATTGCTTGAGCCTGTTGTCAGGTGTCTTTGATCAACACCCTGCCAGTTATCCCGTGTTCATTTTGTTCAAGTAAACTCATTACGCTATTCAGTAATCCGCCAATCAGCAATTATCTAATCAGCAATCGTCCAATCATATGTCTGTGCTCTCCACCTCCTCATCATCCAAAACGGAGTCTGACTGAGAGATCATAAAAAGTTTATCTTTGTTTGAGTATCGCCTTGAGCCCCTGTCCTGTGGTTCCCCGGATCTGATCTCCTGTTCATTGGCTTCTCCTCCATCCCTCTGACACTTAGCCAGAGCCTCCTCTGAGGTCACTTGGCTGAAGGCAGTCATCTCACATGACTCCCTTGACTCAAATGACTCCCCCCCTAGGTTGCCCAGTTTGATGTACCCACCGCCTCCCAGTACTTCTAGGCGAGGGCAGCTGAGTCGCCGAGAACGTTCCACTTTCCAATCGGTGGGGGTGGATGGAGTGATGCCCAGGTCGATGGACCGGGAGTATTCCGTCAGTGCGCTGAGGGACAGGTGGGAGCCTGTCACTCTGTGTCCGGTGGGGGAAGAGGGGAGTAGCTGCACCTGTGAGCCCTGCGGCGCCCCCTGGAGGCTACCACTGCTCTTGTATACTTCTACCGAGTCTTGAGGCAAGAACATGGCCGTCCGCAAAGTCTCTACCTTGGCCTGAGTGGTGGTTTCTGGAACTACGTACCCCACCCGAGCCTCATTGTCTTCCTCCCCAGAGTCGCACAGCGCGGCTCTGCTCCTGCCTGCCTCTGCTTTGGCCGAGGGCCTGCGCTGGTGCTGGTTGGCCCGGTGGTTGGGTTTGGTCATGGGGAGAGTGAAGGCGTTGACCGAGGAGGCCACTATTGTCTTGGTCTCCCACTGTTTGGGGATGGGAATAGGGCTGCTCTGCTGGCCGGCCCCGCTGTGTCTGGAGATAGTGTAGACTGTGTCGGTGAACGTCTGCCTCTCGAGTGACGAGACCCTTGACCTGGTCAGGGAGTGGCATCTGGAGGGGCCCCGACTGCCCTCATCCGGCGAGCCCCCTGAGGGCCAGGTTCCTTTGGCCAGCAGGGCGGCGGTATACGCAGCACTAGGGTTCCCTTCCACGCCTTTGGACTGCACATAATTCACAAAGCCATTGAGCGGCGTGTTCTCCTTAGTCCGCAAGCTGTGGATGTCGATGACTGTGGAGTAGATGTCCCTCAGGTTGATGACTTTGGTCTTCTTGTCGCGGTTCTCGTGGAGCACCGCGTTGGCGCAGATGAACAGAAAGATGCCAATGCCCATGATGAGGGGCCCGAACACCTTCAGCTTGTCTGAGTACAGATAATTATCCAAGAACTCGGCCAGGAAGCCCATAGGAGGCTGCTCTAAACCTGTGCCGTTGGAACGATTGTTACTGACCAAATCCCTATCCATGTGAAATCCGACCTTTGCGTTGTTTGTCCAGTTGCCTGTCAGCCCTGACTCTTCCTTCTTGTCGTAAATCCTTTGGGTATGGCGCGGCGCAGGGTATAGTGGGCTCTCCCTAGGCCAGTAGCCCAGTATGGCCATGGAAATGCCCACCAGTAGGATCAGAATCCCAATGGCCGCCACTACCCCCGAGATGGAGCATAGATTCAGCTTGCCCTTGACCACCACCACCTCGTTCTTCTGCTTCTTCTTGGCTTTCCTCTTGCGCTTGTTCTCGGCGCGGCTCTTGGAGCGCAGTGAGTCCTGCCTCCTGTTGATCCGCAGCAGGCCTCCGGTGGCGATCATGGTTGGGATGCAACGGATGGACGGACAGCTCACTCACTCATCCTGAGGCCAGAGAGAGAGAGGTGAGGGGGAGAGATAAAGGGGGGAGGAAGAGAGGAGGGGAAGAGTGAGAGATAGGCAGGGAGAGAAAGAGGAAAGGTTTGATAATAGCTCTAGATTAACAATATCGATGATGATACTCAAGCAGTCCATAATAGTTAATGCACTGCTGAATTTGCCAGTCCTATTCAGTTGAATAGAGCTACACCTCTGCTGTGCTCTGACTAATTTAGATCATCCCAGGGAAATATGCTAAGTTCTGCTCTTTCAGGATGAAGGAGGAGGGAAACAATAAGAATCAATGCAAAGTGAAGCCTGTTTCCCAGAGGCACTTGCTCACTGGGTGACAGCTCGAGATGTGTGGGAGTGATGACATTTCTGCCACAGCACAGGGAACAGAGTAACAGAAATTAATGTGCACACACAAGTCTGGACACACACACACACACACACACACACACACACACACACACACACGCTCTGGGGTGAATGCACCAAAATGACAAGGCGGCATGGCAGAGCGGGCGAGGTAGACATTCTGTGGCTTCACAATACACTGTTCTAAGATCAACAGGGGATATAAATACACACATCTTAAAGCCTAGCGGACTGTGAAGAATGAAAACAACTGGCCATCCCACACTGCCACACCTCTCCTCTTTCTAATGTAAGGGGCGAGAGAGCAGAAACGCCAGGTAGCACCGTTACTAAGCTGCATAGAGAATCAGGATCACCCTATAGAAAACACTGAATACAGGAAGAAGACTGTCCCTTAAAAGTCTTCACAGTGTGTGTAGTGTACTTGCTGGATCTTGCTATGCACAGCACATCAGGAACGGATTTGAGACTAAACCTTGGGGGACTCCTGGAGTTGAATGATAATTTTTTATTTAACCTTTAACTAGGCAAGTCAGAACAAATTCTTATTTACAATGATGGCCTACCGGGGGAACAATGGGTTAACTGCCTTGTTCAGAGGCAGAACGACAGATTTTTACCTTGTCAGCTCGGGGATTCAATCCAGCAACCTTTCGGTTACTGGTCCAACACTCTAACCACTAGGCTACCTGCCGCCCCATTGGGCCGGACAAGTTTTAAAACTTTGAACTAGGTACATCGTCACTATCAATAGCGATACCAAAAACAATGCCAATACCTAAACAATGAGAGGAGGAAAATCCCCTTGAGATAGAGGCAGATAAGGAGATAAGTAAAAGCATCCAGTGACCAGCAATGTGCCTGTAAAGGTGTTCTAAAGAGTGTTGTGTTACAAGATTGAGATTATATTGATGTTATTGTGCAATGAGTGATGATGGTACACATATGGTGAGCTAATGCACCACCTTGAAGCAGCCAAGCAGCTCTCCATTGAAGAAGGTGACTACAGATCTCCTCACCTAAACCAGAGAGGAGTGAGAGAGGAGAGGAAACTCAGACATGGCTGCTGCGGCAGACCTAGCCCCTCGGCAGACCTAGCCCATCTGACCTGGATGTGAGTCTGATACACTTTGATACAAAGAGCTTTACCATCTGTGGGAGTCGTTAAAAAGATTCTCTCTGCTCTCTGACTACTCTGCTGACTACTCGGAAGAGCCAGTCGAAGCGTGATTCTCCATAACACTGGCACATCTACCACCCCAGGAGGGCATATTCTGATACATAATCCAAGACCTAAATCTTGACCACAAATGTTAATTGAGATGCATGGAGATTGGTGCGCAATGCAGTTACCAGCTGGAGCGAGTGACTCTCTCATGGCGTGAAACAGCCAGTAGCCTCATATTTACTCAACAGCGACCCCCAGCGTTGAGCTGAGTGCAACTGTATATCCGGACCACGGCACCACTCTAAAGGATGTTGCGCTGCTTGCTTAGCGAGTACCGCTTCCTCCTGATTCGGCTCACACGAGGCTCAAACTCAGGACCTCTACCTTGCTAGCACAGGTGACTGCCCTCCTGAAGCATCTCACCAGTCGGCACCATGCGAAAAGCTAGCTATACGCTGGCGCAAGTGGGGACACTTCCGGCTGAGGAGTAAGTTTCACACACCCCCAATGTGTTACATGCACACTTCCCTCTGCTCCCAGGTGTTTCGTTGGCTCACAGACACAGCTGATTATTGATGGCTACCAATTATGACATTGGAACAATGGCTTCAGTGTAACTAATGACCAATAGTCCACGAAAAAACAAACCAAGATATAAGGGTTCAATAAATCAATCACAAATAAATAATTAAATTGTGCAATACACCCTGCATGTGCAACACAAAATATGTTGATTGCTCATCCTCTATCATAAAATGATTATCTTACAAAAAATAGTGAGAGAAATAAAAACACACCACATCCCTGACATATGATCATTTGGTAAAGTGTACCTTAATAATAAAGACTTAAGAGGAAACAGCTCTTTAGAGGGCTAATAAAAAAACAAGCTCCTGGGTGAAAACTAAGCCTCTTTTAATACTCCCCTGGCTGGCAAACAGACGGAGCAGAAAGAAGCACCTGGTGTCAGAGATAATTCAAAGAGACAAGCCAAATGGCTGCTGGGCCCACAGGAGCACTTTCAGGGCTGTACCCCTGCACGCGGCATCCACCCAGCTGAGACTTCTACACACAGCTAGCATAGCGACTAGTGGATGGAGGAGAGAAGAAGCTAGCTGGTAGCTAACAATTTCAGGCAGGCACAAGTGTTTGTGTTGGCATTTTTGCATTAACCCTTGATCATAGAAGGTCAGTCCAATTAAAAAGGGCTAGCTGTGTGTAGGCTAGCTCATTTAGCTTCATATGATGGCTTCAATGTTAGCATCGGAGGGAAAAACTGCCTTTTTTCTCGCAACTCACAAATGATGAGGACAAGGAATTGTCCAGTGAGTTTGACAGCTCACAAATGATGAGGACAAGGAACTGTCCAGTGAGTTTGACAGCTCACAAATGATGAGGACAAGGAACTGTCCAGTGAGTTTGATCAGATTGGCGCTATTACCGGTGAATGGCAGTAATATTTAAATCCATTTTGTTTTATGCGTAGCTTGCAAGTGTAGAGCACACAGGGGGGGGGTATGCCATAAAATGTAAATATCCATCAATCCTAAATCAGCAGGGAGAGAGAGAGAACAGACAGTGCTGACATTTGGCCGGTGACATTTGGCCAGGAATAGCCTCCTGGTTATACATTGCAGCTATAATTCTTCATTTGTGATGACAAATGTACTGTCCAGTTGCAGGTCTAATTAAACCGTTGTTGCCTGAGCATTTCTCTCACTTAGACTAATGAATGGACTGCATAAAGGCACAGGCCTACATCTTACAATAGGGAAAATATACAGTAAGGTTGAAGGCATGCTTTGTTCATTGTGTGTGAGCCACTGTTGCCTGGTGCCTAGGGGTGTAGCTAAAGCAGTGTGATCAAGCTGGGTATTGTGTCAATCCATTAACTAATGTACTGTAACCCTTCACCACATTCACATCACCAGTTACTTTCTGTTCCTGCTCTTTCACGTCACAATAACCCTCAGTAAATCCTATTTCATACCACAGGATAATTCAGTCTTGACCATAATGTCAAGCGCATTATTGAGGGCGGGTGTGGATTGCAGCCTCTGCAAAATGCCAAGTGGAATCCAAGGCAACCCCAGATGAACGCCCACAGCTAGCTGAAATGGATTTGTCTCGGCCAGAATCATTGGCTATTGATGGATCACCGTGTTATATGAATTATAGCACAGTTTTACTCCTGGCAATATATTTATTCTCTGGTATCCAACTGAATTGCTGTCTGCTTCAAAGAAAAATGACAAGTATTTCTCCTCTTTTGTTGAAGGATGCTAGATGGTGTAAAGAACATGGGTTCTCTGTCAGGAGGAAGAAGAATGTCCAGTAGCGATTTGCTTTTTTACAGGCCACAGTTGCCATTTTTAATTATCACTGGCAGTGGCCAATCATTAGAGAGAGCATGAAGTAGCAATCAATTACGTATATACTTGTTAACGCAGTTATAGTTGACAACTTTGAGCTAATTAAAAGCTACAATACAAGTCAACCAATTTTTCTGGGATTTAATTAAACCTGCATTGTGGAAAGTAACATTGCTTTATCTTATGTTGAAACCCCCTATTTCAAATAAGACATTACGTGCATTGTGTTTTTCATGGAGTGTGCTTTCTGCAGTGGGGGTTTGATTGAAATTCAAACTAAAACTGGTGTGACTAAAAAGATACATCATGTCAGTTAAATTAACAACCCCAAGAAAATATCAACACAACCCCTGACTCCTGATTACATTTTTGTACATTTACCAAAGAAATAATTGGACATGCACTGTGGACAGCAAAATGTATTGAGGAACCGAAGCATAACAGGGTTGTATTGTCATCCTCCTGCGAAGTCGATAAGGCATTTATGATCAATGAATTAACCTTTGAACTGTAAGCTGACATGTAACCTCAGTGTCACACACACACACACACACACACACACGAGGGACCTATTCTATGCTTAATGTAAAATAAGAGAGTAGATAACCGTTTACTCCTGCCGTACGGCGGCCTGGCTTCACACACATTCTCAGGGCTGTAGAGGCACGCTGAGGCAGTAGTAACCATTGGATACATCTCTCCATCATCAATCTTGAATGACTCTATAACAACGGCATCATAACTTGATCTCTCCTCCGTTCTCCCAGGACTGGTACATAAGCATGGTGAAATAGTACATACACATGATGATCTCATAAATGGTACATACACATGATGATCTCAGAAATGGTACATACACACGATGATCTCAGAAATGGTACATACACATGATGATCTCAGAAATGGCCACTGAAGTGTTGAAATTAATGATCAGCGCCGGCATGGACTCACTTAGGCTGTGGTAAATTTCAATGACTCGGGGAAAGTTAACAGGCTTGAAGTAAAAATGACATTCTGGTGATGTGGCAATAGCAACGAGGTGCAATTGAGTTGCTCCTTTGATTCTGCCGACCTCCTGGGCAGCACTATTCTCTACCTGTCTCTCCAGTACACCTTAGGGGCCTTCATAATTGGTTATTTTTATATATACATCTATACACACTACCGTTCAAAAGTTTGGGGTCAATTAGAAATGTCCTTGTTTTCCATGAAATTAGTTGCAAAAGGAATAGGAAATATAGTCAAGACGTTGACAAGGTTATAAACAATGATTTAATTTAAATAATAACTGTATCCTTCAAACTTTGTTTTTGTCAAAGAATCCTCCATTTGCAGCAATTACAACCTTGCAGACCTTTGGTATTCTAGTGATTCTATTCTAGAGATTCTATTCACCCCATACTTCCTGAAGCACCTCCCACAAGTTGGATTGGCTTGATGGGCACTTCTTACATACCATACGGTCAAGCTGCTCCCACAACAGCTCAATAGGGTTGAGATCCAGTGACTCTGCTGGCCACTCCATTATAGACAGAATACCAGCTGACTGCTTCTTCCCTAAATAGTTATTGCATAGTTTGGAGCTGTGCTTTGGTTATTGTCCTGTTGTAGGAGGAAACTGGCTCCATTTAAGCGCCGTCCACAAGCTGTGGAATGGTGTTGCAAATAGGAGTGATAGTCTTCCTTCTTCAAGATCCCTTTTACCCTGTACACATCTCAAACTATACCATCACCAAAGCACCGCCAGATCATCACATTGCCTCCACCAGGCTTGACAGATGGCGTCAAGCACTGCTCCAGCATCTTTTCATTTTTTCTGCATCTCACGAATGTTCTTCTTTGTGATCCGAACACCTCAAACTTAGATTAGTCTGTCCATAACACTTTTTTTCAAATCTCCTCTGTCCAGTGTCCGTGTTATTTTGCCCATCTTAATCTTTTCTCTTTATTGGCCAGTGATATATGGCTTTTTCTTTGCAACTCTGCCTAGAAGGCCAGCATCCCGGAGTCGCCTCTTCACTGTTGACATTGAGACTGGTGTTTTGCGGGTATTATTTAATGAAGCTGCCAGTTGAGGACATGTGAGGCGCCTGTTTCTCAAACTAGACACTCTAATGTACTTGTCCTCTTGCTCTGTTGTGCACCGAGGCCTCCCACTCCTCTTTCTATTCTGGTTAGAGACAGTTTGCGCTATTCTGTGAAGGGAGTAGTACACAGCGTTGTACAAGATCTTCAGTTTCTTGGCAATTTCTCGCATTGGAATAGCCATCATTTCTCTGAACATAAATAGACTGACGAGTTTCAGAAGAAAGTGCTTTGTTTCTGGCCATTTTGAGCCTGTAATCGAACACACAAATGCTGATGCTCCAGATACTCAACTAACTAAAGAAGGACAGTTTTATTGCTTCTTCAATCAGAAAACAGTTTTCAGCTGTGCTAACATAATTGCAAAAGGATTTTCTAATAATCAATTATCCTTTTAAAATTATAAACTTGGATTAGCTAACACAACGTGCCATTGGAACACAGGAGTGATAGTTGCTGATAATGGGCCTCTGTACACCTATGTAGACTTTACATTAAAAAAAGGTGCCATTTCCAGCTACAATAGTCATTTACAACATTAACAATGTCTACATGGTATTTCTGATCAATTCGATGTTTTTTACTGGACCAAAAAAATGCTTTAAAAAAATAAAAAAAAAATAAAAAAAGGACATTTCTAAGTGACCCCAAACTTTTGAACAGTAGTGTGTGTATATACAGTATGTACAGTTTATTTAAGGTCTGCTATTTATACCCACCTCTAAACTCCTCTTCGCAGATAGACATAACCACCTTTAAACTCCTCTTCACAGATAGACATAACCACCCCTAAACTCCTCTTCACAGATAGACATAACCACCAACACACCTCTTATCCTCCATCTCTACATAAATAGCAAAATACCTCGACAGCCCTCAGCTTTTCTACTGCAGTATATTGGTCTTTCTACCATGTCTCCTCAATAGAGTTGGATACAGTAGATGTATCACTATGGTATCATCCCCCTCTGACGAACACAGAGACTACTGTACTGTGCCCTCAAACTAATTCTCATCCCCCTCTGACAAACACAGAGATGGCTGTACTGTGCCCTCAAACTAATTCTATGAACATCCTTCACCATTTGGTGCCGTGCGTCAGGGTCACTATAGGTCCACAACTCTATCCATCCTCATAGTGGTGAAGTATCAAGCTCTATCAGACTAGAAAACTCTCAACACTCCACATTTCGGTTCCTGGACTCTGCTTGTCTGTTGAAAAGCACATTAGCCAGCTAATTTCTGACCCAGAGCAACTCTTCAGGTCTAAGGAAAGCTAAGGTCACCAAACCACCTCTGTTACAGGAGCATGCTGAAACATGCCCTGGGGTTCTACAGGAGTCATTGTGATGGGGAGGTGAAGTGTCACAACCTGTGTTGTAGAATAGGAAGAAACCTGTTTCTCAGAATTCTTTATCTGTGTCTGTGCTTTCTGTTTATCTGAGGGATGTTCAACATGCTTTTACTTATGATCCCTGAGGCAATGACCAAACACAATTGCCTATCTTATCAGAATTATATTTACCATAGGAGAACATTTGATAACCATGCATTGACATTGCACCAATTTATAACTATTTAGCAGGTTATAGAATCATAAGATTTCAATGTCAGCTGTTTTCCAAACATAATCCTAATATTCTTGTTTATGTTCAAAAGACAATTTCAACAGACAACTGAAGCACATTTGAATAATTGATTACATAATCAGCGTTATAATGACGAGTTTAGTGCAGGGGAAGTACTGCAGGGGCTCCATGGCCAGATAAAAAATGATAATTTACATGAATATTACACACAGATTAAACAACTATTGACAAAGGGATTGTTTAATAAGTTTAAAGTGTGGAATACAATGTGCTATTATGTTGTTAACCCTGGGAAACATGGGTCTGGGAGGTTCACAGGGATATTACTGTAATCCAGCAATTATACATTTCCGTAGTTCAAAGCTATCCCCAAAAATGTTTTTTAAAATGCACTGTAATTTAAGCTTAAAAACGGCAAAGTTTTCTCTCTGCCTCATCGCAAAATGTGTAGAATTGAAGGATATTAGGTTTAAAGCTGCAAAAACAACAATGTCTGCTCCATGACAAAATGTGTAGAATTGAAGGATATTAGCTTAAACTGCTAAATGTTCTCTCCAATACTAAGAGGTGACCTTTTAAATATTATTTCCCCGGGTCTGACACTTGGTTCGTCCAGCCACTGCATACATCATAGTAAAACTATATATTTTTTATTGCACTCGAGTTGTGTTGTAATTATGAGGGGTACTTTATGAATTTGCTATCAAAGGGGTCCCAGAACAATTTTGGGGGGAGAACCCTGGTTTAGCACACTCAGTTGGTAACTGATCTACAAATTGCTGTTAACAAAAGTGAGGTTTCTGATTATGTGAATGCCCCCTCTTACCTTTCAACTGCCTTCAGTCACAATGTATAGTGAACCTTTAAACCCCGCTAAACCTTCACTGCCCCCCCCCCCCCCCCCCCCCCCCGCATGCACGCGCGCACACACACACACAGAGAGCGACACAGAGGCAGGCACACACACGCACAGAGACACAGAGGCAGGCACACACACGCACACAGACACAGATGATGATGATAATAACAGTTTCAGTTAAGAGGAACACTCAGGTGCCCATGGCAAGGCATATCTATGACCATGCCACAGAAACAGACTGATGAGAAATGCACCTATTGTGCCATTAAACGATGTTCACTTGATGCTGAATAGGAATTTAAATGTAAACTAAACACAGAACAGACATGTCTACTGTAGCAGAATTAAGATTTTAAAAACTATTCAGTAGCCTACATAAAAAATGACGAGGACAGTTATTTAGGCTCGTCGATTTCTGAGTAGGCTATGCAATAATAACAGATGCGCAATGGCCAGTGTTTTTACTGTCTCCACATCTAAACGCATGACGTGTGTCAATTATTCATTCATCCAGTCCTTGGACAGGCAACTGAGTATTCATAAGTGCAGTTGATTAATGTTCAGTAGGCTATTCAAGGATATGATAACATTACAGGTATTGATAGACATGTATGAATTGTCAGATATTGATATGGTGCATTAGGTCCAATACATAGATAACCCCCCCCACCACCACCACCACAGAACAGGAGCAATTAAATTATGTTCAATTTATGCGGTCGTGACAGGAGCCATCTACAGTATAACGCATAAACAAGCACAGTGAAATTGCATGAAATTCAGATGAGACGCTTATTCTAGCCCTAGTTCTTCAATATTATATCAAAACACCTATAACGAAAAGCTTACCATAGAAGACAGGCAAAAACAACCACATCTTAAACACTAAAATAAAGTTTAGATTCCTGGGCGTGGATATCTCATGTCCTAAAAGGAAACTCTGTTCATTCCATGTAATTCCATTTTGGCATAGGTTTAGCGATCTTCAGCAAGGACAACCAGTCACAGTCACTAGGCGCTGTAGTTTTCATCGAGGCTCAAGCTTTTCCAAGTCATCCTGCATCTGGGTGAAAAGCGTATCCCTTTTATTCGGCGTACTCGCGCTCCTCTCCAGGGAGTGTCTTTTCAGCGAGCAGCGCGCCGAGTTTCTAACGGACAGTTTTGAGCTTGCAAGGCAGTGGGTGAGAATGCTGATGTTTCTCTAATTCTTGGGTGTTGTTGCTATGCTACCACCACAGCAGTCATCGACTGAAATTTCGGCAGGATTTTAATAATTGTGTTCTTAACTATCCTCTCGTTAACATAAAGTCCCCATCCATGGTTGGATGTGCAGGTGCGCTGAAAGCGAAGACCAGTCGTGCTGTGCTGCGGTCAGAGCGCGTATGGTGAGACCTTTCCAACGTTTTCGGCTAGAAGTAGGACCAGTGGACTATTGTTAGTGACGCCAACTAAAATGCGCAAGGCACCTGGCGCATTTAGAAACATAATCTATCCAGAAACATAATATATCCAGAACCTTCTATATCTGCCGCATCACATATGCTTCCAAAATTCCTGCAAAAAAACATACCTGTAAATTGCGCGCCTTATTTATGCCAGATACAACGGTAATTATTTTCTGCCATTGAATCTGATTCCACTGGTCACACACTGGTTCAATCAATGAAATGACGTTGAACCAACGTGAAATAGACGTTGAATTGACGTCTGTGCCCATTGGGGTAGGTCTAACTGTCCATCAAAATGTTAAATGAAAAATGATGTTTATATGGGAAGAATGGCTAGGTTAGTGGCTTACCAATAACAGAGACCAAACAGAAATGTGCATTGCACATACAGTATAGTATCTCTTCTCATTCCCAAACAGATTCTGGGGATGAGGAGTACACATTTTGATCCAACATAATCTCACACTCAATTCGTGCAAATATGTACAAAAAGTATTAAAGCAGATGTAATGTGTTTTTGTGGATATTTTCTCTGCAGGTGGAGAAAGTATCTTACTGAATGAACAATTGCACCTGAGGTGTTAGGCTATGTAACAGTAATGAGTATTTCCCAGCACCATGCCGTGCCTACCTACAACATGCACTATGATTTTGATGAATTCATTCTGTAATTATGTGATGTAGCATATATCTTAAAGAAATGCATCCATCAAATGCATATGATATATATATTTTTTTAAATACAGGAAAATTTACTTCATATGTTGCCTTCTATAAACGGGTTTGCTGACAACGTCAGGAAAATGATACACACGCAACAATGTGGCCAGAATGTGTGCATTGTGCCTTCAGAACAGTGCCTTCAGTCAGTAAGTATTCAACCTCTTTGTTATGGCAAGCCTAAATAAGTTCACGAGTAAAAATGTGCTTAACAAGTGTTGAATATGATTTTTGAATTACTACCTCAGCTCTGTACCCCACACATATCATGATCTATAAGATCTCTCAGTTGAGCAGGGAATTTCAAACACATTCAACCACAAAGACCAGGGAGGTTTTCCAATGCCTTGCAAAGAAGGGCACCTATTGGTAGATGGGGGGGAAAGACAGACATTAAATATCCCTTTAGCATGGTGAAGTTATTCATTACACACAAAACTTGTGACAAAGCAATTCACTTTTTGTCCTGAATACAAAGTGTTATGTTTGGGGCAAATACAATACAACACATTACTGAGTACCACTCTCCATATTTTCAAGCATGATGGCTGCATCATGTTATGGTTATGCTTGTAATCGTTAATGACTGGGGAGTTTTTCAGGATAAAAAAAGAGTGGCGCTAAAGATAGGAAAAATCCTAGAGGAAAACCTGGTTCAATCTGCTTTCCACCAGACACTGGGACATGAATTCACCTTTAGGCAGGACAATAACCTAAAACACAAGGCCGAATCTACACTGAAGTTGCTTACCAAGAAGACATTGAATGTTGGCCAAGTTACAGTTTTGACTAAAATCTACTTGAAAGACCTGAAAAGACCTGAAAATGGTTGTTTAGCAATGATTAACAACCAATTTGACAGAGCTTGAAGAATTTGGAAAAGAATAATGGGCAAATGATGCACAATCCAAGTGTGGAAAGCTCTTAGAGATTTACCCAGAAAGACTTACAGCTGCAATAGCTTCCAAAAGTGCCTCTACAAAGTATTGACTCAGGGGTGTGAATAGTTATGTAAATTTGATATTTCTGTGTTTAATTTTCAATCATTTACCAAAAATGTCAAAACACCTGTTTTCACTTTGTCATTATGGCGTATTGTTTTTTTATTTTATTTTTTATTTCACCTTTATTTAACCAGGTAGGCCAGTTGAGAAAAAGTTCTCATTTACAACTGTGAACTGGCCAAGATAAAGCAAAGCAGTGCGACAAAAACAACACAGAGTTACACATGGGATAAACAAATGTACAGTAGATAACACAATAGAAAAATCTGTATGCAGTGTGTGCAAATGAAGTAAGGAGGTAAGGCCATAGTGGCAAAGTAATTACAATTTAGCAATTAACACTGGAGTGATAGATCTGCAGATGAGGATGTGCAAGTAGAAATACTGGTGTGCAAAAGAGCAGAAAAACAAATATGGGGATGATGAAGATAGTTGGTTGGATGAGCTTTTTAAAGATGGGCTGTGTACAGCTGTAGCGATTGGTAAGCTGCTCTGACAGCTGATGGTTAAAGTTAGTGAGGTAGATGTACAGTTGAAGTCAGAAGTTTACATACACTTAGGTTGGAATCATTAAAACTCGTTTTTCAACCACTCCACAAATTTCTTGTTAAAACAAACTATAGGTTTGGCAAGTCGGTTAGGACATCTACTTTGTGCATGACACAAGTAATTTTTACAACAATTGTTTACAGACAGATTATTTCTCTTATAAATCACTTGATCACAATTCCATTGGGTCAGAAGTTTAAATACACTAAGTTGACTGTGCCTTTAAACAACTTGTAAAATTCCAGAAAATTATGTCATGGCTTTAGAAGCTTCTGATAGGCTAAGTGACATCATTTGAGTCAATTGGAGGTGTACCTGTGGATGTATTTCAAGGCCTACCTTCAAACTCAGGGAGTCTTTGCTTGACATCATGGGAAAATCAAAATAAATCAGCCAAGACCTCAGAAAAAAATTGTAGACCTCCACAAGTCTGGTTCATCCTTGGGAGCAATTTCCAAATGCCTGAAGGTACCACGTTCATCTGTACAAACAATAGTACGCAAGTATAAACACCATGGGACCACACAGCCATCATACCCCTCAAGAAGGAGACGCGTTCTGTCTTCTAGAGGTTAACGTACTTTGGTGTGAAAAGTGCAAGTCAATCCCAGAACAACAGCAAAGGACCTTGTGAACATGCAGGAGGAAACAGGTACAAAAGTGTCTACATCCACAGTAAAACGAGTCCTATATCGACATAACCTGAAAAGCTGTTCAGCAAAGGAAGAAGCCACTGTTCCAAAACCGACATAAAAAAAGCCAGATTACGGTATGCAACTGCACATGGGGACAAAGATTGTACTTTTTGGAGAAATGTCCTCTGGTCAGATTAAACAAAAATAGAACTGTTTGGCCATAATGACCATCGTTATGTTTGGAAGAAAAAGGGGGATGCTTGCAAGCCGAAGAACACCATCCCAACCGTGAAGCACGGGGGTGGCAGCATCATGTTGTGGGGTTGCTTTGCTGCAGGAGGGACTTGTGCACTTCACAAAATAGATGGCATCATGAGGTCGGAAAATTGTGGGTATATTGAAGCAACATCTCAAGACATCAGTCAGGAAGTTAAAGCTTGGTCGCAAATGGGTCTTCCAAATGGACAATGACCCCAAGCATACTTCCAAAGTTGTTGCAAAATGGATTAAGGGCAACAAAGTCCAGGTATTGGAGTGGCCATCACAAAGCCCTGACCACAATCCTATTGAAAAATGTGTGGGCAGAACTGAAAAAGCATGTGCTAGCAAGAAGGCCTACAAACCTGACTCAGTTACACCATCTCTGTCAGGAGGAATGGGCCAAAATTCACCCAACTTATTGTGGGAAGCTTGTGGAAGGCGACCCGAAACGTTTGACCCAAGTTAAACAATTTAAAGGCAATGTTACCAAGTACCAATTGAGTGTATGTAAACTTCTGACCCACTGGGAATGTGATGAAATAAATAAAAGCTGAAATAAATCCCTCTACTATTATTCTGACATTTTACATTCTTAAAATAAAGTGATGATCCTAACTGACCTAAGACAGGGAATTTTTACGTGGAATAAATGTCAGGAATTGTGAAAAACTGAGTTCAAATGTATTTAGCTAAGGTGTATGTAAACTTCCGACTTCAACTGTAAGTCTCCAACTTCAGTGATTTTTGCAATTTCTTCCAGTCATTGGCAGCAGAGCACGTGTAGGAAAGGCAGCCAAAGGAGGAGTTGGCTTTGGGGGTGACCATTGAAATATACCTGCTGGTGCGCATGCTACGGTTGGGCGATTCTATGGTGACCAGTGAGCTGAGATAAGGGGGAGCTTTACCTAGCAAATACTTATAGATGACCTGGAGCCAGTGGGTTTGGCGATGAATATGTAGCGAGGGTCAGCCAACGAGAGCATACAGGTCGCAGTGGTGGGTAGTGTATGGGGCTTTGGTGATAGAACGGACGGCATTGTGATAGACTGCATCCAATTTGCTGAGTGGAGTGTTGGAGGCCATTTTGTAAATGACATCGCCGAAGTCAAGGATCGGTAGGATAGTCCGTTTTTTATGAGGGTATATTTGGCAGCATGAGTGAAGGAGGCTTTGTTGGGAAATAGGAAGCCGATTCTAGATTTAATTTTGGATGGAGATGCTTAATATGAGTCTGGAAGGAGAGTTTACAGTCTAGCCAGACACCGAGGTATTTATAGTTGTGCACATATTCTAAGTCAGAACCGTCCAGAGTAGTGATGCTAGTCGGGCGGGCGGGTGCGCGCAGTGATCGGTTGAAGAGCATGCATTTCATTTTACGTGTGTAGACGGGTGAGAAAAATGATCAATTGAATCCAATTTTAATTCAGGCTATAACGCAACCAAATGTGGAATAAGCCAAGGAGTAACAATAATTCCTGAAGGCACTGTAGCTAGCAACAATGACAAGAAGCTGCCTTCTGGGGAATCGTATGTGACTCGTTTCATCTCAGTATATCTTGTTATTGATACCATGTCTCGTATTGAGGTTTTTTGACTGATGTCATGTCTATGCTAATATCAGCTAGCTAGCTGACCAACAACTGTTACGATATATTTCAGACACAACAAGTGCTCATTGTGCAAATGTATTTATGTTTTCAATAAACATTGAGACTAAATATAGTTTAGATATTGTCAACAGTCTAAGCCAACCCCGTCTGTTTTGCCCCATAGTTAAGCAGGTGTAGGTTTTTGTTGCTCGACATCATACCCATCTACTGGTATTGCAGTATATAGCCATTGGAATCCATTGGTGTACAGCTAAACATGTGATCGCTAATTAGTTTAATCATTCATATGCACTACCATGATGGCATAGCAGTCAGACATCCTTTGTCCTCGTCTTGTCGTGTCCTGTGTATATATACAGTGCCTTGCGAAAGTATTCGGCCCCCTTGAACTTTGCGACCTTTTGCCACATTTCAGGCTTCAAATATAAAGATATAAAACTGTATTTTTTTGTGAAGAATCAACAACAAGTGGGACACAATCATGAAGTGGAACGACATTTATTGGATATTTCAAACTTTTTTAACAAATCAAAAACTGAAAAATTGGGCGTGCAAAATTATTCAGCCCCTTTACTTTCAGTGCAGCAAACTTTCTCCAGAAGTTCAGTGAGGATCTCTGAATGATCCAATGTTGACCTAAATGACTAATGATGATAAATACAATCCACCTGTGTGTAATCAAGTCTCCGTATAAATGCACCTGCACTGTGATAGTCTCAGAGGTCCGTTAAAAGCGCAGAGAGCATCATGAAGAACAAGGAACACACCAGGCAGGTCCGAGATACTGTTACAAAAATATTTCCCAAGCTTTAAACATCCCAAGGAGCACTGTGCAAGTGATAATATTGAAATGGACCTGGCCGTCCCGCTAAACTTTCAGCTCATACAAGGAGAAGACTGATCAGAGATGCAGCCAAGAGGCCCATGATCACTCTGGATGAACTGCAGAGATCTACAGCTGAGGTGAGAGACTCTGTCCATAGGACAACAATCAGTCGTATATTGCACAAATCTGGCCTTTATGGAAGAGTGGCAAGAAGAAAGCCATTTCTTAAAGATATCCATAAAAAGTGTCGTTTAAAGTTTGCCACAAGCCACCTGGGAGACACACCAAACATGTGGAAGAAGGTGCTCTGGTCAGATGAAACCAAAATTGAACTTTTTGGCAACAATGCAAAACGTTATGTTTGGCGTAAAAGCAACACAGCTGAACACACCATCCCCACTGTCAAACATGGTGGTGGCAGCATCATGGTTTGGGCCTGCTTTTTTTTCAGCAGGGACAGGGAAGATGGTTAAAATTGATGGGAAGATGGATAGAGCCAAATACAGGACCATTCTGGAAGAAAACCTGATGGAGTCTGCAAAATACCTGAGACTGGGATGGAGATTTGTCTTCCAACAAGACAATGATCCAAAACATAAAGCAACATCTACAATGGAATGGTTCAAAAATAAACATATCCAGGTGTTAGAATGGCCAAGTCAAAGTCCAGACCTGAATCCAATCGAGAATCTGTGGAAAGAACTGAAAACTGCTGTTCACAAATGCTCTCCATCCAACCTCTCTGAGCTCGAGCTGTTTTGCAAGGAGGAATGGGAAAAAATTTCAGTCTCTCGATGTGCAAAACTGATAGAGACATACCCCAAGCGACTTACAGCTGTAATCGCAGCAAAAGGTGGCGCTACAAAGGATTAATTTAAGGGGGCTGAATAATTTTGCAAACCCAATTTTTCAGTTTTTGATTTGTTAAAAAAGTTTGAAATAGCCAATAAATGTCGTTCCACTTCATGATTGTGTCCCACTTGTTGTTGATTCTTCACAAAAAAATACAGTTTTATATCTTTATGTTTAAAGCCTGAAATGTGGCAAAAGGTCGCAAAGTTCAAGGGGGCCGAATACTTTCGCAAGGCACTGTATATTTACATCTTTCTTCACATATCTTTTATATATTTTCTTTTCCAAAAACTCAACTTCAAAACACTCTCCTGCAACCCGCCTCACTAATTAAAAAAAAAGTATTATTTACCTCAAATCTGAAATCCACAATAGAAGCTAGCCAGAAGCTAGCCAGAAGCTAACCAGAAGCTAACCAGAAGCTAGCCAGAAGGTAAACAGTTTACTGGTTAACGTTAGTATTCAGCTAACCATGGTTTGTGGTCATCAGCTATCCTTTAGCTCGAGAAGCTATTGCCAGATCTATTTTTCTCTCCATATCCCCGGATTTCAACCGCAAGCTCTGGACATTTATACCTGGATCTCGCAGCTAGCTAGCTTCTATCCGTGTGACTATTGGCTTACGTCGATCCCTGAGCAAACATCAATTTTTCTGGAGCTAGCCAGCTGAAGAGTTCCATCAGCCACTCCTGGGCTACAATCACCTATTCGGACCCGTTTTACTGCCGATGCAGAGCCCCACCGGGCCTTCACGACTGAACAACCGACGTTATCTGCCCAAGGGAGTTATCCAACTGGCCCCTCCGTCACAACGTTACCTGAACGCCAATCTGCAGCCCACTAATCGTTAGCTGTCTTATTGGCTGCTATCTGAATAGGTCTATCGGAAAATCTTTCTTGGGTCACTATAACTATATCTATTTTGCCAATTGGATTGATCCCCTCTACCACAAGGAAACCCACTAATCTACAGACGGAAACGCACGAGGTGGCTAAACACAGATCTCCAGCCTATGCTAGCTTGCTACCGATGGCCCGGCTAGCTGTCTGAATCGCCGTGACCCCAACCAACCTCACTACTCACTGGACCCTTATGATCACTCGACTAAGCATGCCTCTCCTTAATGTCAATATGCCTTGTCCATTGCTGTTCTGGTTAGTATTTATGGGCTTATTTCACTGTAGAGCCTCCAGCCCTGCTCATATATCTCAATATCTCTCTCATCATCACTCAATACCTTATCCAACCTTTCAGTTCCACCACCCACACATGCGATGACATCACCTGGTTTCAATGATGTTTCTAGAGACAATATCTCTCTCATCATCACTCAATACATAGGTTTACCTCCACTGTATTCACATCCTACCACACCTTTGTCTGTACATTATACCTTGAAGCTATTTCATCGCTCCCAGAAACCTCCTTTACTCTCTGTTCCGGACGTTATAGACAACCAATTCTCATAGCTTTTAGCCGTACCATTATCCTACTCCTCCTCTGTTCCTCTAGTGATGTAGAGGTGAATCCAGGCCCTGCAGTGCCTAGCTCCACTCCAATTCCACAGGCGCTCTCTTTTGATGACTTCTGTAACCGTAATAGCCTTGGTTTCATGCATGTTAACATTAGAAGTCTCCTCCCTAAGTTTGTTTTATTCACTGCTTTAGCACACTCGCCGTGTCTGAATCCTGGCTTAGGAAGACCACCAGAAATTCTGAAATCTCCATCCCTAACTACAACATTTTCAGACAAGATAGAAAGGCCAATCTACTGTAAAGATAGCCTGCAGAGTTCTGTCCTACTATCCAGGTCTGTACCCAAACAATTTGTACTTCTACTTTTACAAATCCACCTCTCTAAAAACAAGTCTCTCACCGTTGCCGCCTGCTATAGACCACCCTCTGCCCCCAGCTGTGCTCTGGACACAATATGTGAACTGATTGCCCCCCATCTATCTTCAGAGCTCATGCTGCTAGGCGACCTAAACTGGAACATGCTTAACACCCCAGCCATCCTACAATCTAAGCTTGATGCCCTCAATCTCACACAAATTATCAATGAACCTACCAGGTACCAACACAAAGCCGTAAACACGGGCACCCTCATAGATATCATCCTAACCAACTTGCCCTCTAAATACACCTCTGCTATTTTCAACCAAGTTCTCAGCGATCACTGCCTCATTGCCTGCATCCGTAATGGGTCAGTGGTCAAACAACCTCCATTCATCACTGTCAAACGCTCCCTGAAACACTTCAGCGAGCAGGCCTTTCTAATCGACCTGGCCGGGGTATCCTGGAAGGATTTTGATCTCATCCCGTCAGTAGAGGATGCCTGGTTATTTTTTTAAATGCCTTCCTCACCATCTTAAATAAGCATGCCCCATTCAAGAAATTTAGAAACAGGAACAGATATAGCACTTGGTTCTCTCCAGACCTGACTGCCCTTAACTAACACAAAAACATCCCATGGCATTCTGCATTAGCATCGAACAGCCCCGTGATATGCAACTTTTCAGGGAAGCTAGAAACCAATATACACAGGCAGTTAGAAAAGCCAAGGCTAGCTTTTTCAAGCAGACATTTGCTTCCTACAACACAAACTCAAAAAAGTTCTGGGACACTATAAAGTCCATGGAGAATAAGAACACCTCCTCCCCGCTGCCCACTGCACTGAGGATAGGAAACCAATAAATCCACCATAATTGAGAATTTCAATAAGCATTTTTCTACGGCTGGCCATGCTTTCCACCTGGCTACCCCTATCCCGGTCAACAGCACTGCACCCCCCACAGCAACTCGCCCAAGCCTTCCCCATTTCTCCTTCTCCCAAATCCAGTCAGCTGATGTTCTGAAAGAGATGCAAAATCTGGACCCCTACAAATCAGCCGGGCCAAACAATCTGGACGCTTTTGAAATTGTTTCAACCCCTATAACTAGCCTGTTCAACCTCTCTTTCGTGTCATCTGAGATTCCCAAAGATTGGAAAGCAGCTGCGGTCATCCCCCTCTTCAAAGGGGGGGACACTCTTGACCCAAACTGCTACAGACCTATATCTATCCTTCCCTGCCTTTCCAAGGTCTTCGAAAGCCAAGTCAACAAACAGATTACCAACCATTTCGAATCCCACCATTCCTTATCCGCTATGCAATCTGGTTTCAGAGCTGGTCAGGGGTGTACCTCAGCCACGCTCAAGGTCCTAAACGATATCTTAACCGCCATCGATAAGAAACAATACTGTGCAGCCGTATTCATTGACCTGGCCAAGGCTTTCGACACTGTCAATCACCACATCCTCATCGGCAGACTCGATAGCCTTGGTTTCTAAAATGATTGCCTCACCTGGGTCACCAACTACTTCTCTGAAAGACTTCAGTGTGTCAAATCGGAGGGCCTGTTGTCCGGTTCTCTGGCAGTCTCTATGGAGGTGCCACAGGGTTCAATTCTTGGATCGACTCTCTTCTCTGTATACGTCAATGATGTCGCTCTTGCTGCTGGTGAGTCTCTGATCCACCTCTACGCAGACGACACCATTCTGTATACTTTCTGGCCCTTCTTTGGACACTGTGTTTACAACCCTCCAGGCGAGCTTCAATGCCACACAACTCTCCTTCTGTGGCCTCCAATTGCTCTTAAATACAAGTGAAACTAAATGCATGCTCTTCAACCTATCGCTGCCTACACCTGCCCGCCCGTCCAGCATCACTACTCTGGACGGTTCTGACTTAGAATACAAATACCTAGGTGTCTGGTTAGACTGTAAACTCTCCTTCCAGGCTCACATCAAACATCTCCAATCTCCAAAAGTTAAATCTAGAATTGGCTTCCTATTTCGCAAAAAAGCATCCTTCACTCATGATGCCAAACATGCCCTCGTAAAACTAACCATCCTACCGATCCTCGACTTTGGGGATGTCATTTACAAAATAGCCTCCAATACCCTACTCAATATATTGGATGCAGTCTATCACAGTGCCATCCGTTGTGTCACCAAAGCCCCTTATACTACCCACCACTGCGACCTGTACGCTCTCGTTGGCTGGCTTTTTTTGCCTTTACCTCCCTTATCTCACCTCATTTGCTCACATTGTATATATACACTTACCTTTCTACTGTATTATTGACTGTATGTTTGTTTTACTCCATGTGTAACTCTGTGTTGTTGTGTGTCGAACTGCTTTGCTTTATCTTGGCCAGGTCGCAATTGTAAATGAGAACTTGTTCTCAACTTGCCTACCTGGTTAAATAAAGGTTAAATAAATAAAATAAAATGTATCTTGTTAATGTTGAGAACCCAGTTCTTCTCCAAGCACCATTATATAAAAAAGCACTCCATCAGATCAATGTATAGGCAACATATCTATGTAAATTGCGATGAGTGCAGCTAACTTCTAAGCAATTGATGGTATGTGTATGGTGTATGGTCAACTGGGGCAGCTGATATCTACTATACATAGATGATTGACTATTGGAGATGCATTACAATATCCATAGTTAAGACCTAATTGGGTAGGATGGAAATGGGTCTCCCATATCAACATCATATTAACACATTTGAAGTGGGGTCTCTCAATAGAATACATTAAAAAAAAATCCATATTGATGCTTGTAGCCTATACTACTACACTTAACATGTTATCCACTGTGTGATAAAACATACAGCACCTACAGCGAAATCATTTTAAATTAATCTCCGCATAGCAGCAAGCCAGCAAATTTCTCAGATAAGCTTGGATTCAAAGATAAAGCAGTTTGCTACTAACAAGGCCCATCGTGTTGAACCAGCCACTCGTGCTGAGAAAGCCCCATGTGTGCCTGGAAAGATCTTTAATAAGGAGGAAACCTCCTCTGCCTTTGATGTGAGCAGCTTCTGCTGCAGCCTATATAGTGAGTGTACAAAACATTATGAACACCTGCTCTTTCCATGACAAACTGACCAGGTGAATCCAGGTGAAAGCTATCTTCCCTTATTGATATGACTTGTTAAATCCACTTAAAATCAGTGTAGGTGAAGGGAAGGAGACAGGTTAAATAGAGACATGGATTGTGTATGTGTGCCATTCAGAGGGTGAATGGGAAAGACAAAATATTGAAGTGCCTTTGAACAGGGTATGGTAGTAGGTGCCAGGTGCACTGGTTTGGGTCAAGAACTGCAACGCTGCTGGGTTTTTCACGTTCAAACGTTTCCCGTGTGTTTCCAGAATGGTAGGCCGTCATTATAAATAAGAATTTGTTCTTAACTGGTTAAATAAAATAAAATGGTTCACCACCCAAAGTACATCTAGCCAACTTGACACAACTGTGGGAAGCATTGGAGTCAACATGGGCCAGCAGAAGGGGGTGCAACTTGATATTAGGAAGGCGTTCTTAATGTTTTGTACACTGTGTATAGCCTCCGTCTGTTGGAACATACAGAGCCATGAATCCCTTTCATTTTCCTGCTCCCAGCAGCCCTCAATACCTCCAAGAACATGCTTGTGTACGCACGCACACACACAGCATTGCACACACACTCAAAGAGCATGTGTCACCACACACTATTATTTACCATGGGAGGTACGCTGTTAAAGAGGCAAAGAGAAAACCCTCTCGTCATCCGTTAGTGTCACAAGACATACAATGATTTGTTTGGGGAGCTCTTCTACAGGCACGCACGCACGCACGCACGCACGCACGCACGCACGCACGCACACACACACACACAATGGGTCCCTCTCCCTGAGGAGTTTTGTCTGCCTTGCCTTTCTTTCCACTAAAGCACCTGGGTCCATCCGGTCCAAGTTAAAATGTGCTTGGTCTGGTGCCTTGTAGTACTGTTTGACTGCTGTACTCAAATCACTGGCTCTTTCCTCCACTTCCACACAACCATAGTAGAGAAGAGAGAATTAAAATGCTCTGCGACAAGAGTATCCCCATAACACTCCTAGAAAGACCTAAAGCAGCAGACCATCTGCTGATGACCAGGGCTGGAGCATTAGAGGGGTTTGCTTGCCCATAGGGAGCCTGCTGCTGTTGTTCATGTTTTAAAAACCAAGGGACTTTTGGCAGGGCGCTTGTCATATTCGGATGCCATTAATGGGTTGTTAATGTGGTGTGTGTGTGTGTGTGTGTGTGTGTAAGAGAATGAGAAAAAGTAGAGAGGGGGGAGAGAATAAGAGGACGGGGGGGAGAGAGAGAGTAAGAGGACGTGGGGGGACAGAGAGAGTAAGAGGACGGGGGGGAGAGAGAGTAAGAGGACGGGGGGGACAGAGAGAGTAAGAGGACGTGGGGGGACAGAGAGAGTAAGAGGACGTGGGGGGACAGAGAGAGTAAGAGGACGGGGGGAGAGAGAGAGAGAGAGAGAGAGAGAGAGAGTGTTCCCAGAGGCAACAACAGGGAATATTGCACTGAGCGAAATTGCACCAACAATTTCCCTACTTTACGCCCAGAGTCATTTATTTCCACTGTTATTATATCGCCGATCTTTAACCCACAGATGAAAAAAAAAAAGTGAAAACATTTATGATCACTATAAAACCTACCCGTATATTTTCTACCAGTGGTAAGAATATATACTGGATCTGCATTCTCAGTTGTACATTAAACAAATGAACACTGCAGTAACTAGATCATTACCTGTAGTGCAGAGAGTTAAAAGGAACCTTCTAATTACAGTTTAAGTCAGTGGGGAGATGGTAATACATCACATAGACTTTGTTTCTCAAGCTACCATTTCCAGTACTGTGCAGAGCATAACTGCATCCAAACACACTTTAAGAGACACCCATCCACAATGTCTATAAGGGTTCGTTACAATGATCACATCAATATAGATTCGATACATAGGCTTACTGCGCACTCTACATCAAGAGACAGAACATAAAAGACGGATGGTTTAGAGGATGACGCCTGCACATGATGTGGGATGTGCCTCCATATACCCTGCTGGGTTACATCAAAACACTCCATACCAGCCATGATCACGTGCATCTATTTTGTTCAGTCAGTGTGTTTGCGTGTAGGTATTTACATATTCAATTATAATGGCACCGGAGGGGATGGCTGACGTTTTACAGGCTCCTAACCAACTGTGCCATTTTGTTTGTTTTTTCGCATCGTTTGTAATTCATTTTGTACATGATGTTGCTGCTACCGTCTCTTATGACCGAAAATAACTTCTGGACATCAGAACAGCAATTACTCACCTCGAACTGGACAAAGATCAGTCTGACGTGAACGATATACCATTTGTCAAGACAAGGCCCAAATCACCGTTATCAGCGTGAAGAAAAGCCAGAGGAAAAGGGGAGGAGGACGGGGTGCCTTGTAAGAATTTGCCATCGAGTAGATAAACCACCACTACCCTCCGTATTATTGGCCAACGTGTAATCATTGGGGAACAAACTGGACAATCTACGATTAAGACTTTCCTACCAACGGGACATTAAAAACTGCAATATCTTATGTTTCATCGAGACGTGGCTGAACGACGACACAGAGCTGGCTGGCTTCTCCGTGCATCGGCAGGATAGAGCAGCTACGTCTGGTAAGACAAGGGCGGGGGTGTCTGTCTATTGTCAAGAACTGCTGGCGCGCGATGTCTAATATTAAAGAAGTCTTGAGGTATTGCTCGCCTGAGGTAGAATTTTTTATTATTATTTTTATTATACCTTTATTTAACTAGGCAAGTCAGTTAAGAACAAATTCTTATTTTCAATGACGGCCTAGGAACAGTGGGTTAACTGCCTGTTCATGGGCAGAACGACAGATTTGTACTTTGTCAGCTCAGGGATTCGAACTTGCAACCTTTCGGTTACTAGTCCAATGCTCTAACCACTCGGCTACCCTGCCGCCCCAGAATACCTCATGATAAGCTGTAGACCACATTATATACCAAGAGAGTTCTTATCTTTATTATTTGTAGCCGTCTCTTTACCACGACAAACAGATACTGGCACCAAGATCGCACTCAACGAGCTGTATAAGGCCATAAGCAACCAAGAAAATGCTCATCCAAAAGCAGCGCTCCTAGTGGTCGGGGACTTTAATGCAGTCAAACTTAAACCGTTTTACCTCATTTCTACCAGCATGTCACATGTGCAACCAGAGGGAAAAAAATATTCTAGACCACCTTTACTCCACACACAGAAACGCATACAAAGCTCTCCCTCGTCCTCCATTTGGAAAATCTGACCATATTTCTATCCCCCACTTGCTCAATACATCATGCCGGAAACTCTAGACCCTCTCCAATTCACATACTGCCCCAACAGATCCACAGATGACGCAATCTCAATCACACTCCACACTGCCCTTTCCCACCTGGACAAAAGGAACACCTACAGTGCCTTGCGAAAGTATTCGGCCCCCTTGAACTTTGCGACCTTTTGCCACATTTCAGGCTTCAAACAAAGATATAAAACTGTATTTTTTTGTGAAGAATCAACAACAAGTGAGACACAATCATGAAGTGGAACGACATTTATTGGATATTTCAAACTTTTTTAACAAATCAAAAACTGAAAAATTGGGCGTGCAAAATTATTCAGCCCCCTTAAGTTAATACTTTGTAGCGCCACCTTTTGCTGCGATTACAGTTGTAAGTCGCTTGGGGTATGTCTCTATCAGTTTTGCACATCGAGAGACCGACATTTTTTCCCATTCCTCCTTGCAAAACAGCTCGAGCTCAGTGAGGTTGGATGGAGAGCATTTGTGAACAGCAGTTTTCAGTTCTTTCCACAGATTCTCGATTGAATTCAGGTCTGGACTTTGACTTGGCCATTCTAACACCTGGATATGTTTATTTTTGAACCATTCCATTGTAGATTTTGCTTTATGTTTTGGATCATTGTCTTGTTGGAAGACAAATCACCGTCCCAGTCTCAGGTCTTTTGCAGACTCCATCAGGTTTTCTTCCAGAATGGTCCTGTATTTGGCTCCATCCATCTTCCCAGCAATTTTAACCATCTTCCCTGTCCCTGCTGAAGAAAAGCAGGCCCAAACCATGATGCTGCCACCACCATGTTTGACAGTGGGGATGGTGTGTTCAGCTGTGTTGCTTTTACGCCAAACATAACGTTTTGCATTGTTGCCAAAAAGTTCAATTTTGGTTTCATCTGACCAGAGCACCTTCTTCCACATGTTTGGTGTGTCTCCCAGGTGGCTTGTGGCAAACTTTAAACAACACTTTTTATGGATATCTTTAAGAAATGGCTTTCTTCTTGCCACTCTTCCATAAAGGCCAGATTTGTGCAATATACGACTGATTGTTGTCCTATGGACAGAGTCTCTCACCTCAGCTGTAGATCTCTGCAGTTCATCCAGAGTGATCATGGGCCTCTTGGCTGCATCTCTGATCAGTCTTCTCCTTGTATGAGCTGAAAGTTTAGCGGGTCGGCCAGGTCTTGGTAGATTTGCAGTGGTCTGATACTCCTTCCATTTCAATATTATCACTTGCACAGTGCTCCTTGGGATGTTTAAAGCTTGGGAAATCTTTTTGTATCCGAATCTGGCTTTAAACTTCTTCACAACAGTATCTCGGACCTGCCTGGTGTGTTCCTTGTTCTTCATGATGCTTTCTGCGCTTTTAACGGACCTATGAGACTATCACAGTGCAGGTGCATTTATACGGAGACTTGATTACACACAGGTGGATTGTATTTATCATCATTAGTCATTTAGGTCAACATTGGATCATTCAGAGATCCTCACTGAACTTCTGGAGAGTTTGCTGCACTGAAAGTAAAGGGGCTGAATAATTTTGCACGCCCAATTTTTCAGTTTTTGATTTGTTAAAAAAGTTTGAAATATCCAATAAATGTCGTTCCACTTCATGATTGTGTCCCACTTGTTGTTGATTCTTCACAAAAAAATACAGTTTTATACATTTATGTTTGAAGCCTGAAATGTGGCAAAAGGTCGCAAAGTTCAAGGGGGCCGAATACTTTCGCAAGGCACTGTATGTATGAATGCTGTTCATTGACTACAGCTCAGCGTTCAACACCATAGTGTCCACAAAGCTCATCACTAAGCTAAGGACCCTGGGACTGAACACCTCCCTCTGCAACTGGATCCTGGACATCCTGATGGGTTCCAGGTGGTAAGGGTAGGCAGCAATACATCCGCTACACTGACCCACAACATGTGGATCCATCTGGGGTGCATGCTCAGTCCCCTCCTGTACTCTCTGTTCACCCACGACTGAATTGCCACGACTCCAACACCATCATTAAGTTTTCTGACGACACAACGGTGGTTGGCCTGATCACCGACGACGATGAGACAGCTTATAGGTGGGTCAGAGACCTGGCAGTGTGGTGCCAGGACAACAACCTCTCCCTCAACGTCAGCAAGAAAAATGAGCTGATCGTGGACTACAGGAAACAAAGGGCCGAACACGCCACCATTCACATCAACGCGGCGGTAGTGGAGCGGGTCGAGCTTCAAGTTCCTCTGTGTCCACATCACTTAGCACCTATTCATGATCCAAGCACATAAACTCCGCTGTGAAGAGGGTACAGCAACGCCTCTTCCCCCTCAGGAGGCTGAAAATAATTGGTATGGGTCCTCAAAGACTCAAAGTTCTACAGCTGCACCATTGAGAGAATCTTGATTGGCTGCATCACCGCTTGGTATGTCAACTGCTCGGCAACCGACCACAAGGCGCTACAGACGGTATTGTGTACGGCCCTGTACATCACTGGGGCCGAACTCCCTGCCATCCAGGATCTCTATACCAGGCGGTGTCAGAGGCAGGCCCTAAAAATGATCCAAGACTCCTGCTACCGAATCATAGACTGCTCTCTCTTCTACTGCACGGCAAGCGGTACCGGAGCGCCAAGTCTGGGACCAAAAGGCACCTGAACAGCTTCTACTCCCAAGCCATAAGACTGCTGAACAATTCATTAAATGGCTGCCCAAACTATTTACTTTTATTTATTTCATCACATTCCCAGTGGGTCAGAAGTTTACGTTCACTCAATTAGTATTTGGTAACATTGCCATTAAATTGTTTCACTTGCGTTAAACGTTTCAGGTAGCCTTCCACAAGCTTCCCACAATGAGTTGGGTTAATTTTGGCCCATTCCTCCTGACAGAGCTGGTGTAACTGAGCCAGGTTTGTAGGCCTCCTTGCTTGCTAACGCTTTTTCAGTTCTGCCCACACATTTTCTATAGGATTGAGGTCAGGGCTTTGTGATGGACACTCCAATACCTTGATTTTGTTGTCCTTAAGCCATTTTGCAACAACTTTAGAAGTATGCTTCGGGTCATTGTCCATTTGGAAGACCCATTTGCGACCAACTTCCTGACTGATGTCTTGAGATGTTGCTTCAATATATCCACATAATTTTACCTCCTCATGATGCCATCTATTTTGTGAAGTGCACCAGTCCCTCCTGCAGCAAAGCACCCCCACAACATGATGCTGCCACCCCCGTGCTTCACAGTTGGGATGGTGTTCTTCGGCTTGCAAGCATCCCCCTTTTTCTTCCAAACATAACTATGGTCATTATGGCCAAACAGTTCTATTTTTGTTTCATCAGACCAGAGGATATTTCTCCAAAAAGTACAATCTTGTCCCCATGTGCAGTTACAAATCATAGTCTGGCATTTTTATGGCGGTTTTAGAGCAGTGGCTTCTTCCTTGCTGAGTGACCTTCAGGTTATGTCGATATAGGACTCGTTTTACTGTGGATATAGATACTTTTGTACCCGTTTCCTACAGCATCTTCGCAAGGTCATTTGCTGTTGTTCTGGGATTGATTTGCACTTTTCACACCAAAGTACGTTAATCTCTAGGAGACAGAACGCTTCTCCTTCCTGAGCGGTTTGACGGCTGCGTGGTCCCATGGTGTTTATACTTGCGTACTATTGTTTGTACAGATGAACGTGGTACCTTCAGGTGTTTGGAAATTGCTTCCATGGATGAACCAGACTTGTGGAGGTCTACAATTTTTTTCTGAAGTCTTGGCTGATTTCTTTTGATTTTTCCATTTCCTATTTCCCAGTTTGAAGTTAGGCCTTGAAATACATCCACAGGTACACCTCCAATTGACTCAAATTATGTCAATTAGCCTATCAGAAGCTTCTAAAGCCATGACATCCTTTTCTGGAATTTTCCAAGCTGTTTAAAGGCACAGTCAACTTAGTGTATGTAAAATTCTAACCCACTGGAATTGTGATCCAGTGAATTATAAGTGAAATAATCTAAATTTTGGGGAAAAATTATGTCCTTGTCGACTTGCCTAAACTATAGTTTGTTAACAAGAAATTTGTGGAGTGGTTGAAAAACAAATTTTAATGACCAACCTAAGTGTATGTAAACTTTCGACTTCAACTGTACATACTGTATTACCTCAATTACCTCATACCCCTGCACATTGACTTGGTACTGGTACTCTTTGCATACAGCCACATTATTGTATTTGTGTTACTGTTTCCTTTTTTTATTTCGCAAATATTTGTCTTATTTTCTAACTCTGCATTGTTAGGAATGGGCTCGTAAGTAAGCATTTCACTGTCAAGTCTACGCCTGTTGTATTCGGTGCATGTGACCAATAACATTTGATTTGATTTGCACAGCAGTGTTTCATTGTCAGTCTGGTTGTGCAGCAGTGGATGACTCATTTGCTGTCAGAACTGAACGTGTCACACCACACAGGACTGCCAGTATCCAGATCAATTGTCGACTCCGTCCACCAGAACACGCTGCTGTGCAAATCAAATAGAAAGTGGTCTTCAAAATAGCACTATCTGCAGATGAATAACTCCCGGCCACAGTACATTTATTTCCATTTCAGTACATAACAATAATGTCAAAGGGGGACTTTGAAAGTTAGAATTCAGTTTGGGCTTGAGGCTTTGCACTGCGGTCGTCCAAAAAAGTATTTAAATAATGCTGAATTAGCTTGAGAAGAAAAAGTTCCAGAGACAACAGGGCCTTTGCACTGTTTATTTGGGTTGTGAAATCACGTAATATGAATCCATCGAGTTGTACAAAGTGTTAATTCCGTGTAAGAAACAGGGTTTACAAATATGTACAGCCCATATATTCACGGTTAAATTAGTTGTCATTTTCATAGATAAGGGAGCGATAAATGAAGGTAGATATCACCCCAAATAGATTGTGAGTCTCCTAAATATGTTTCGGTGGATATCTACCTCCATATTGGAGGTTGTACCAAAATTAAGCGGTATTTTCCATGCACTAAAACAGCAGTCTGACACATTAAAGCAGTAAGAAAGACAAGCAGCATCAGAATAAAATATACCTTTCTGTATGCTCAACATTTTGGGATAGAGAGAAAGTCCCTATAAGGAAAAAAAAAATAGCAGAAAGTACAGTGAAAAGTTTCTTCACATTCCTGAAGTTTCAATGGAGTTTGGTTGCATTTTAGTAGCAACATGTATATGAAGACTAGAGAGCAAATGATAGAGCATTTGTTTCAGTATATAGCTTAAATTCCAAGTTATAGCAAAATATAAGATTAAACTCTTAAATTGTGCAGAAGAGCAAGTATGCTGTTCTTCAATAATAAGAAAACACCTTCAACCTATTGTGACTGTGAGAGAACTTACCCCCAATGGTAAAATGTAAAAACTAAACAGACAATATTGGTCCTGGTCTATCCGAATGGAGCAAAGAGTTCATAAAGACAAACATACATGTTAACTGACTCTAGAGTTACAGTTTCCACAAAAAGTAAGTCTAAGATATCTCAACTAATAAAACATTATAATAACAGAAATTATACTTATTTAGATTATCTTCAGCTCAAAACTATCCCATGGTTTTACATTTTCCTTAAACGTAAATTATTTTTCATTCTTCTAATATGCAAATTAAATAATATTATCAAATTAAATAAATTCTGAATTTAAAACAAAAACCCTTTTGATATTTTCAAAAACAATTTGCTCATATATAATATATTAATTTCCTTCAACTATGCAAACACCTAGATATTTTTCACAATAAATATAGGTGAGTCCATACAAGTACTGTAACATATCATAATTAACATTCATACAAAATAGAATCAAAATGGCAGACACGTTTACAGTATGCATCTCAGTTTGAGTCGGTAGACAGAGATCGTAAACTGGTACCAGAGGTCAACTCCCGTACTGTGATGTAGACTGTTTGTATTCGGAATACACGTAGCACCGTGATGACCCAGAAAAAGCACAGGTTTGTCATGGCTTTATACTGTTGGTGGTGATTGTCACATCTGTAAGGGAAAGTAAAGAAGGGAGAAGTTACAGCGTAAAAGACATAGAAAACTGTGCTGTATATCTGGAAATGCGGGTTTTGTTGAGTTAACCTTCATGACACCTACGTTTGAGTATTAAAGGCAGATTGAGGCTGTGTCCAAGACACACACACACACACACACACACACACACACACACACACACAGTAACCTGAAAGTCCATAGGTCTGGACAGATCATGTATCGGCTTTAGTTTAAGTCCTTGAACTCAAGTGCCTGTAGGCCAAAGAGAAGGAGCAGGAACCTATGTGTTTGACAGACACATAAGATGGGTCTGGTGGGTGTGGCTTCCGATGCTTCATGTGTTGGCGTCGCCGGCTGCCGATTGGTTGTCCTCAGCGTGCTTGAACATTAAGATAGAGTTGTAGATCTTGAGGGCAGGGCCGAGTTTTACACTCATGATCTTGACGATGTCGCGCTGGGTCAGCAGCAACAAGGCCTTCCCGTCGATTTGCTGTTGGAAGACAACCAATCAGATTACAGCATGGGTCAACAGCTGATGTGCAGTCAATTGAACCCAGTGAGAGAGGTAAAAAAAAATCCCTCTCACTCTCTAAGGGCTACAGATGGCCCTATGTTATATGTCACTATATAGAGTATGAGCAGTTTGATCAGTGGACACTAGTCATACAATTCCTATTTAATTTATGAAATGGTAATCAAGTACTTATCAGTTGGATCAGATTGTGATGTCTTGTCCAACGACTAGACATGCCAGTCACAATACACATTTTACATTTGAGTCTTACAATGAGCGCATTCATCTTAAGATAACACATTACATCAAGTACATTTTTCCTCAAAGTATATATCAGCAAATACAGTACTAGTATTTGGGGGGGGGGGGGGGTGAGAGTTATTTACAATAACTCTTCAAAGAGGTAGGGTTTCACAACTGTGGAGCCTCAACTGGGATTGCTGAAAGAGGGATTTCAACAACCAAGAGACCAGTGGCAAATACTGTAGTCAGATTAGCTGAGGCAAATCAAATATGGCTGTGCTCGGAATGCTAATCACTACCGCTATTAGCTTCCAATGAATTGCTTTGTATTCCAGTGATGTCTCCTTACGTCAGTATAATTCTCAACGCAAACTAACCCTAACCAAACACAGGGGAGGGGGGGAAAAAAAGAGGGGAATCCATTCCTCTGGGTGTTTTGTTGCAGACAACTGTAACAGCAAAGGCTACTCCGCACGTTTCCCCTCATTTACTTAGCCTTACGGAGGAAGACAAGCCTTAAAACTCTTAGATGACTCCAGACTGGGAGACTAGAGGAGGTCCAGATGTTGTGTCCTCTTACCTCCCCTTTGAACTGATTGGCTTGTTCATCGCAGCCGGGGAGAGAGTGGATGAAGTCAGCCACCTGGACAAAGACAAGCAGAGGACAGACAGTTTAGCGTCTGGGAGACCGTCTCAATGGCAGATACAGTTGAAGTCGGAAGTTTACATACACTTAGGTTGGAGTCATTAAAACTCGTTTTTCAACCACTCCACAAATGTCTTGTTAACAAACAATAGTTTGACAAGTCAATTAGAACATCTACTTTGTGCATGACACAAGTAATTTTTCCAACAATTGTTTACAGACAGATTATTTCACTTGTAATTCACTGGATCACAATTCCAGTGGGTCAGAAGTTTACATACACTAAATTGACTGGGCCTTTATTCAGCTTGGAAAACTCCAGAAAATGATCTCATATCTTTAGAAGCTTCTGATAGGCTAATTGACATAATTTGAGTCAATTGGAGGTGTACCTGTGGATGTATTTCAAGGCCTACCTTCAAACTCAGTGCCTCTTTCCTTGACATCATAGAAAGTCAAAAGAAATCAGCTAAGATCTCAGAAAAATAATTAGAGACCACCACAAGTCTGGTTCATCCTTGGGAGCAATTTCCAAATGCCTGAAGGTACCACGTTCATCTGTACAAACAATAGTACGCAAGTATAAACACCATGGGACCACACAGCCATCATACCGCTCAGGAAGGAGACGTGTTTGGTCTCCTAGAGATGAATGTACTTTGGTGTGAGATGTGCAAATCAATCCCAGAACAACAGCAAAGGACCTTGTGAAGATGCTGGAGGAAACAGGTACAAAAGTATCTATATCCACAGTAAAAACGAGTCCTATATTGACATCAGCAAGCAAGAAGCCACTGCTCTAAAACCGCCATAAAAATGCCAGACTACGGTTTGCAACTGCATATGGGGACAAACATCATACTTTTTGGAGAAATGTCCTCTGGTCTGATGAAACAAAAATAACACCGTTTGGCCATAATGACCATCATTATGTTTAGAGGAAAAAGGGGGATGCTTGCTTGCCAGACAAAGAACACCATCCCAACCGTGAAGCACAGGGGTGGCAGCATCATGTTGTAGGGGTGCTTTGCTGCAGGAGGGACTGGTGCACTTCCCAAAATAGATGGCTTCATGAGGAAGGAAAATGATGTGGATATATTGAAGCAACATCTCAAGACATCAGTCAGGAAGTTAACTTCTTTGGGAAAGGGGGTGGTATTTTGACGTCCGGATGAAAAGCGTGCCCAAAGTAAACTGCCTGCTACTCAGGCCCAGAAGCTAGGATATGCATATAATTGGTAGATTTGGATAGAAAACACTCTAAAGTTTCTAAAACTGTTAAAATAATAACCCCGAGGACAAACCATTCCAAAAACTTTTTTTCGTCCTACCACTGATTTCAATGGCTGGGACTTTTATAATAGGGAGAAATCGTGCCTGATTGCAGTTCCTAGGGCTTCCACTAGATGTCAACAGTCTTTAGAAAGAGTTTCAGGCTGGAGTTTGGAAAAATTAGCCAGAAATTGTAGTCTTTCTAGGTGGCTCCCATTTTGGCTGTAGTGTTTCCAAGCGCGTGAATGAGAGCGTGTATTTTGGTATTTTTCTCTGGTAAAGACAATAACGATTCTTTAAGACGATTCTCCGTCTTAAACGTTATCGTTTATTTATTTATTTGCATAGGGTACCTAAGGTGTGATTATAAACATTGATTGACTTGTTTGGATAAGTTTATTTGTAATGTTTGGGATTAATTTTGTATGCATTTTGAAGGAAGGAAACGGAGTGGATTATTGACTGAAGCGTGACAGCTAAATTGAGTTTTTATGGATATAAAGGAGTTTATCAAACAAAAATGACCATTTGTAATGTACCTGGGACCTTTTGGAGTGCCAACAGAAGATCTTCAAAAGTAAGGCATATATTATATCGCTATTTCTGACTTTCGTGTCGCAACTCCCTGGTTGAAAATGAATTGTTATGGATTTGTGTGCTGGGCGCTGTCCTCAGATAATCGCATGGTTTGCTTTCGCCGTAAAGCCTTTTTGAAATCTGACATGACGGCTGGATTAACAACAAATAAAGCTTTATTTTGATGTATTGCACTTGTGATTTCACCAGCATCACACTGATCCGCAGGAAGTTAAACCTCGGTCGCAAATGGGTCTTCCAAATGGACAATGACCCCAAACATACTTCCAAAGTTGTGGCAAAATGGCTTAAGAACAACAAAGTCAAGGTATTGGATTGGCCATCACAAAGCCCCGACCTCAATCCTATTGAAAAATGTGTGGGCAGAACTGAAAAAAAGAGTATGCGAGCAAGGATGCCTACAAACCTGACTCAGTTACACCAGCTCTGTCAGGAGGAATGGGCCAAAATTAACCCAACTTATTGTGGGAAGGTTGTGGAAGTCTACCCGAAACATCTGACCCAAGTTAAACAATTTAAAGGCAATGTTACCAAGTACCAATTGAGTGAATGTGAACTTCTGACCAACTGGGAATGTGATGAATTCAATAAAAGCTGAAATAAATCACTCTCTCTACTATTATTCTTAAAATAAACTGGTGATCCTAACTGACCTAAGACAGGGAATTTTTACTAGGATTTCAGGAATTGTGAAAAACTGAGTTTAAATGTATTTGGCTACGGTGTATGTAAACTTCTGACTTCAACTGTATCTTGTGTAATTACCATAGTAACACTTTGCTTGAACTCTCCCAGTCATAAGGCCAACATAACATAACATAACATAACAAGTCATGACTGATCATGACATATGCTATGTCATTCCTTTGAAATTGTTATTTAGGCCTTAAGATGAAGGGTTTCAGTAAATAAAATCAGAGTAAGTGTTGACAGAAAAACAACATAACAGCTATCCCATAATAGCTGATCTCGCTGATGTCATGTTTTTTTTGCATTCATGCTACATGAGGGTGTGCTAAACAGCTGAGCTATAGGACTGATTATGAAACAGCAGTTTGGTCAAGTCTCAGACCCTTCAGACCTCACCTCGCTAACACACTGAAATAACACCTCCCAAAATCTATTACCTCAATGTGCATCACTGGCCAGTCCAAAAATAAACACAGATGTCCCTCTCCACTCAGACCCAGGCCCTGTTCTTAAAATGGATCCTTCCTGCCTTGAAGTAATCACGTATCTGACATGACTGGAAGGAAGAGTGTGTTTCAAGAGAATCTGAACAAGGCCACAGTGGCTAGAAGGCACAGCAATTGAATGTCAGTGTTCATAGATGTCAATGGAGCTAGAGGATGCTGTCGCTACAGGTTATGAGTCTGTGGAGACCAATAAGGTGTTTCCATCTCTGCTATGCAGAATCGTGAAAATGCAGCATCTGTACATGGTTCCTTGAAGGAACTGGCCAGTAGCCTGTACCGGGTTCAAATACTATTTGTTTTCTTTTAAATAATTTGAGCATTTGATTTAGCCTACCTGGAGTGCCAGATGGGTGGAGTTTGCACGCTTAATTCCATTGGTTAAGCTCAAGCTCAACCAAGCACAGCTTAAGTATCCGAAAGCAAACAGGTACCATTTGAATCCAGGTCCACCGTGGTAGGTCTAGCAAGGCTGAAACAGTCTGCTAGCACTAGCTGCAGCGGACTGCATGCTACCTGAGTGACATGTCAAATATCTGGCCTCGACATCAGACAGAGTAATGTCAGTGTCTGTCTACATTACAGTGAGGAGAGACATCTGAACTGCGACATACTGTAGTCCCTGGGTCATGATTAGCTAAATGCTATGTATGAAAGTTCTTTAAAAAAAAACTGATCAAGACATATATTTCTATATATTTCTAAAGTGGGTTGGAGTTCAAATCGGGAAATCTACATTTGTGCTGGAATTACTAAAGAATCAAAACAGTTATCCAGTTTCAAAAGCATCAGCCTGTGAGGATGTTATTACCAATGACAACACTTTACGTACACCATCACCCATTTACTACCAACAATATCAATTTGTAACTTTTGAAAACCTTTCCCAAACAATCATAAATCCTGGTTAACATCCATCCTCCTTGATCCAAGCTTCATCCTAACACACCATACAATTCCGAGTATGTGCTCCAGCGCCACAAATGCAAATGGCTCAGTAAGCGAAGTGTTTTCGTCAGCCATATTGGCATGGTAAACCTCTCCAGCCAGTGTGTGTTAAAGTGTGGCAGGAGTGGTTCAAGCATTAGAAGCCTGTTACAGTCCTGGGTGCGAGAGCAGCACACTTAGACCAGAGCCTTTGCGAGGCTGGTCCCATGGCAATTTAGTGAGACTCCCAGCACTACTCCCACGGAGGGTGGCACAAGAGGACATTCTCCTCTCCTCCACGTCGGCTGCTGACACCCTCTCTTCTTTCGCCCCTTAGGAAAATATGATGGGCTATAATTGGCCTCGCAGGAGTCCAGGCAAAGGGGCCTGAAACATTGACCTTTCCGTTTGAAAGCGCCGCTTTTGAAGAACTTTGACTCTCTCTCTCTTTGATAGAGGGGGGGGTTGTGGGAGTTGAATGCCAGATGGGTTATAGTCATTGTAGTGTCACTGTAGTGGAATGAGTCAATAGATATGATCGGGATCAAGAGCTGGCAGGATAATGAACCCCATGAATGAAAGATTCAGCCTGAGTTTCTAGTACCTTAACTACAGTATGTCCCAGCTGAATGCTGAAAGGAGATGGGAAATGCACAGGACGTACCATCTTAATAGATATGTATGAGAGGGTTGATGAAGATACAGGAGATACTGATGCTCCAGGACTGTGGCTCAGTAGGTAAAAGTGTGATGCTAACAATGCCAAGGCTGTGGGTACAATTCCCAAAAGGATTGTAATATTATTTTTTATATGTTTGCACAGTGCTTTGGATGATAGTGTCTGCTATTACATGGTGCAATGCTAAAACCAATCAATTAGCTACTGGTTAGGTTGGAGAAGTGCTGGCTGATTGGTGATAGTGAACTGTGCCCATTCAGTACTGCTCTTGACTATCAAGCTATAGGCTTAAGCTATAGAACCTTGGCTAAGGACTTCCTGACTATGAGGGGCATGGGTGAAGTAGGGAAACATCTGTAGGCTGGGGGGGGGGGGGGTGTTGGTGGGTGTTACTCAAGCAGTGCTCTTCTCCCTCTAGTCGATCCCTTTACAGTCCTCCTCTCTTTCTCTCTACTGCAATCTCACACCTTCCACTCAGCCAAATCCCCACAACCGCCAAGACAAAACATCCACCTCCGATAAAACTTGATGACATTCTATCCTCCCCCTCTCTGCAGGTTTGCAGGTTGCTGTCATAAGACAAGCCTGGGCCATATTCGGCAGGCACAACACTGAACTTTGCAGATTGAAACGTCCAGAAAAGCCTACGTGATGCCTTATTCTAGACGTCAGAGGGGTGCGTTTGTTCAGCATCTTCGATGCTGGGTTTCTTTACTGATTATTTCACATTCACACAGGTAACACAGCTAGCCACCACTCTTCACTGCTTCAGCCCTACTAACCCTACTGCCGTCCCAGGTGACCCCCCTTGCCTCTCATTAGCCAAATCAAACTCTTTGGAGGACAGTAGCCCAAATTACCATTTGTTCATTCAAACTATAACCCTCTTTGGAATTAACGTGAATGGTTATGATGAATAATAACGTTCCCAATATATATCTGAATGTCCCACAACACGTTGCGTTGCTGTTGTGAGTTCAGAGATAGTCTTGGTTACCTCTACTGTAGCATCTCTCTCTTCAATCTGTGCTGTGAGGGGGTCAGATCTTTCGCTCCTCTTCTCTCTTTCCTATCTTCCCTCCTCTCTTTCTTCCCCCTGGTGTGCCTCATTGGTGCCCGCATTAGTTGGAAAATACTCAAACCCGTAACACAGGTGTTTGACCTCGTTACCGTTGGAGATGCTCAGTGGCGGCAGTGAGGAGCGGAGAAGGTGTGTGTGTGTGTAGTGAAAGGGGAATAATCACATTAAGTCCGGTAGCCTCATCTCATGAATCAACAGAGATGAAGAGAGAGTGCTTAGCAACCGCAGGAGGATCGTGGCGTTGGCCGTATCGCGCACGCCGTTTAGACGGGTACGTAGGCATGTCAATTAATTCTTAAGAGTGGAGCGGCCTCGCTGAGGGATTCTGATATTTCATTTGAGTCTCGTACTCGAACCAGAGAGGCAAACATCCAAGGATTTTTCTTTTTCTCAAGTGACGGCTGACATTTCAATAGATTTGGATTGATATCAATTTGGCTTGACAAAGCAGGTTTAAACCACAATACAAAGGGACTAATAAATGATGCTAGTCTGTTCAATAGAGCAGATTGAGGGAACGGCGAGGACTAACCACATCAATAAAATGATTGAAAACATTATTCATACGCCTACACATTACCACTGCATATCTACCACTCTCTCCTTTATGCCCACAATGCATCAACTGTAAACAAACAGTCAAATCTCTGAGTCTATTTACCACGAGGCTCTCTGGTTGCTAGTGTCAAAGTTTACGGCCACACCTGGTTGCTATGGTGATGTGCCTTTGTCAAGCTCATGAAGCCTGATATCAACAGTAGAAGAGAAATGACAGCGTGGAGAGGAGACAGACTGGACAGTACTTTACATGAGGGAGGACGCTGGTTCCTATAAACCCAACTGACAGACAACTGGGTTACATAACAAACGTTCATATAAAGGGAATAATGTTTTCTATAAGTGAACTAAGGGAAAATAGAATCCTTAACACTGCAGCAAGCCACTTGTACAGCAAAGTCAACAATACAAGGGCCTGTACAATGGCTTATAATAACCTATAATAACCTATTTAAGGGCCTATAATAACCTGTACAAGATACAATACCAGATGAAGAAACAAACTAAGGTAAGACATCGGCTGAATCTCAAAATCACCCCCATCCCCTCACCCCTCCATTTGTTTCAGCAAGGAGGCCTATAAACCTGACTCAGTTACACCAGCTCTGTCAGGAGGAATGGGCTTCTGACCAACTGGGAATGTGATGGAATAAATAAAAGATGAAATAAGTCATTCTCTCTACTATTATTCTGACATTTCACATTCTTAAAATAAAGTGGTGATCCTAACTGACCTAAGACGGGGAATTTTTACTAGGATTAAATGTCAGAAATTGTGAAAGACTGAGTTGAAATGTATTTGGCTAAGGTGTATGTAAACTTCCGACTTCAACTGTATGCGAGAGCGTGTGGATGTATGTGTGCTCTCACCTCATCCACGGTCCAGTGGGCCACGCAGCTGGCCTGCAATCCGGCCACCCCAGGCAGCAGCTTGCAGTGCTGCTCCCAGCACAGGGGTAGGTCCCGTCCGGGTTGAGCCGACATGGCCGACAGGAACACAGACTGGTGGAGGGCCTGCTGCAGGCTATCCAGACTGCTCTCTGGAGGGGGGAAAGAGAGAGGGTGGGTAAACATGTTATTAATGTGTTGCCAATGTGACTGTTAGTGAATGAGTGAGATCACTTACAGACAGACAGACGGACAGACGGACAGACAGAGGGAGAGCGAGAGAGTGTTTATTCAAGTGTACAAAACGCACAGTAGTAAAGTCAAGCGACAGGTCTAAGACTTGAGTTATTTTTTCCTTTTGATTTTGCAGTGCATCAACGAACAAAGCATTTTGCTTTCAGCTTCCTTTCCTTATTTTCCAATAATCTTACATATCTAATACTCTTATGCCATTGTGCCAAAACAGAGGAGTAAAGGAATAATCCATTACTTAGTCCCATTTGACAGCACAGTGCAGATGCATCTCTCTTCATTATCCGTAGCACACAGCGGTAGATAAGAAGGATGAAGTGCTCCTGATTTGTTAGTAGGCCAATGGACTAGGGGATGCACTAATGGTTGTCACGACTGACTGATGAAGAGACCAGCTAAAATGCCCTTTCTATAACCAAGATCCACCCTGAGTTTTGGCAGGCAGCACAAAGTGGGGCGAGCTTTGAGTGTGTGTTTGTGTGTGAGTGGGTCTGTGTGTCAGTGTGTGTGTGTGTCAGTATGTATGGGAGAAAGAGAGTGTGTGTGTGTGTCTCAGTATGTATGGGAGAAAGAGAGTGTGTGTGTGTGTCAGTATGTATGGGAGAAAGAGAGTGTGTGTGTGTGTCAGTATGTATGGGAGAAAGAGAGTGTGTGTGTGTCTCAGTATGTATGGGAGAAAGAGTGTGTGTGTGTGTGTCTCAGTATGTATGGGAGAAAGAGTGTGTGTGTGTGTGTCTCTCTGTGTCTCTGTTTCTGGGTGTGTGAATGCGTGTTTCAGGTCTGTCTGTCCTGACAGCAGGAACAGGGTCAGATATAGGACATGCTGTTTTTCTTCTAGTTGTCTCCTAGCGATGTCTCAACGGAGCAGAGATGAGTTTGACACGCTTGTCAACTGTGACATTTGTCTAGGTTTGCTGCTCCGGTGACCAAATATAACTAAAGTCTTGAGCCTACGCTAAAGGGTTTTTAATAGTTAAAGATGATTATTATGATTAAGATTGAAATCAGTGTGTCATCAGTGTTATATTGCACACAATATGGTATAGTGTGAGGGGATTTCTGTGAGAACTGGAATACATGCAGACAATGTGAACAGATATAGTATCCTTTCGACTGCTAGTCTCAACTAAAATTGCCTTTCTATTGCCTTTCTGCTCTTACCTTTTGAAGCTGTCGTCCAATTACATTTTACGGTGTTGTTTGGTATTATTACGAACAATCTAATAACTTGCATAGACAATGCAATAGATTTGAAGTGCTGTCCAATTAACATGTTTTTTTTTTTAGTTAGATAATGGCTAAATTACAGTTTAAGGTTCTAAAAAGGTAACAGTATAAAGTCACTTAAATTTGTGGATTTTGAGATGACAAGACCTAATACATTTTTTTTTGTATACAATTATTGTCAATTAAACAACTCTAGAGCTCCCTCCATTTAGTTGACTTCCTGCCGACAGCAGACACAGCCACAAACCCTGCCACAGTCTGAATATCACCTCCTTCCTGTTTGTGAAAAAAAAACAGGCGCGACACAGAAAGCTTTAATGTCATTACAGGAACACAGGCCTACTTTGATCATACAACTTTGATCATTGTGCCATGGTACAGCGCCCTTAGAGAAAGGAAGTTCACAGCACAGCCCCGTAATGGGGAGCGCACAATTACGCCACAACAAAATATAGGGCCGAGAAACTAGACAGGGAACACGGATTGGATCACCTTAGCACAGGGTCTGCAACCTTTATGAATGGAAGATAAAAAGAAATCCACGCACACAAAAAAAAAAAAAAGTGTTGAGGGAGCCACACAAGAAATTACAGCCCTTTTCAAGTGCAATAGTGACAATATCTGATATTCAGCACCACGGATAGCAGTCGGATCAAATAAGCATGAAATCTGGCGTTCAGGGTCACAGAGCAGTGAACACAGCAGCAGCCTGGTGAAGTTGCAGGGAGAATTGAATCTCGTGAACATACAGTAAAATATAACATATGCTGTAGGAGTGATGTTACTTTTTGATTTAAAAACCTACCAATGAAGGAAATATTGTTCTCCAGTGATTCATTGAAACACACACATCAAGTTCCACAAGAAGCTGATTAACAAAACATTGATTTTATAAAGTTTTTATAATGCAAAAATAAGGTTTGATTGTAATCAATATTTATTATAATGCTTTAACTGATAACAAAGTGTCTTGTGTTTCTTTGCTTTTATAAATTATTATTGTTATTTTTGGTACATTTCAAAAACAGAATAGAAATAAGAGACTGCGATTTGAAGTTGCCACGAGCAGCACTGCACAGATATTGAGATGAGAGAGATGCAAGACTTGGCTCTCACACAGTACTGCGCATGTGCACGGGTTCGCTTCACGCTGTTACAGCATGGTAGCCACGGGACCAAAACAGCAAAGATGTTGAGCATTGCGCTTCAATCCTCTTAGTTGTTGCATAAATTTACCCACAATGCTGTTTACTTTCTGCATCGATGGAATATCCCTGAGTCTACCTTTAACATGTATTGTCCTGTAGATTGTAACGTAGCCTATCTTTCCAAACCCAAATATAATTTTTGTCAATAAATTTAAAAAAAGACAAATATGTGTCTTTCGGAGGCGGAAATCTAGCCAGGGAACCACAATGGGCAGTATGCAGCCGACAGCATTTGACCCTCCTATTCTAGAACCAACATCCTCCCCCTGTGTTTTCTACAAATAAAACAATAAGGCGTACCATCACCATGCTATTTGATTGGACGACAGAAGAGATCAAACTGAAAAGGTTTTAATCGATGTGAAAAGAACGCAAACATTATTATGTACGTATTTTTAGACAAACAAATTCAATTACCCTGCCCTATTTTGCTCCATCAAAATAACAAGCTCAGGAGAAAATTGACAACGGTACAGTAGTTACCATGGCAATGTTTCTATCTAAAGCAGGGGCTTTACTGTGTTGCAGTGTTTTGGATCTGTCTGCTTTGTTTCAACGACACACACCCCTCCATCTGAGTGAAACTGCGATTTCCCAGCCTTCAGGCTACGGGGGGAGAGAGAGAGCAGAGGAAAACATAAAGGGCCTTTTAAAGCGCCCCCACCCTTCCCCCTCCCTCTCCCTGTGGGCATAGCCAAGGAAGCGTCTTGCTCAAATGTTACTGGAGAGAAGAGATGAATTTCAAACGTGTGGAGAGCCAGCAGACAGGAGCACTGGAGATATGTTAATGTCTGGTGGTGTCCATCTTCTGGGGCGGTATAGGAGTGAGGCAGTGGGCTGCAGGGGGACAGAGCAGACATGGTGTGTCTCACTAGGGAGACATCCTGGCTCCAGGGATGGCTTCTCCCTCATTACTAAATCATCTCAACGTGTGTGTGTAATAATAATAATCCAAATTAATGTGTGTGTGTGTGTGGGTGTGTGTATGTATGTGTGTGTGTGTGTGTGTATGTATGTGTGTGTGTGTGTGTGTGTGTTACTGCTAAGAAATAATATCAGACAGCTTGACAACGCGTCAGGAGACTGACACTCCACCGTGTGATAATAATTATAATACAAAATAATAATGTGTGTGTGTGTGTGAGAGACTGCATAAGAAATACCAGACAGCTTGACAATGCGTCAGAAGACTGACACTCTACCGGTGTCCCATGATCTGTGACAGTAGGACCGTGAAGCCTCGTCAAGTTATTTACGTATTTAAATGATTGAGTGTTCCTGATCGATTTACCGACACCTGAATGCGAGAGTTATGGAGTCCAGTGAACAAGTCAGGGCAGTTTGATTCTGTAATGCTGCGAGCCCCAGGACTTCAAACACTGCGCTAACAGACCAAAAACAAATGGATTTCCTGGCAAACACTTCTTAAAACATTCTGAGAATCCCCCGTGGCGGTTGCATTTTTTCCATCCCCCAGGGAGCATGAAACTCCTGTCAGTACAAAACAGACCGCTGCTACCAAAGCCTGCATGCGTTTTAACCATATACGGACTACCTGCACACCTCCCCCGAGAAACCAATTTGCTTACTGCCGGGTTAGCGCTAGAGCTAACAAAAGCTAATCTAATCTAACGTGTCAGTAACAGCAGACCTCCGGTTTCACATTGAAGCACACAAACTACATCCACTATCATGCCCCCAGTGATGAAGGCACTCTTGTGGTCACTGGATTGATGGTAGCAGCACCGCCAGGAAGAAACAAGAACATTTAGTAATGTTTCGCAGCATTAATGACACGATAGCGCTGACCTCACACTGTGTATTTGAGTGGAACTATTAAATCATGATTAGTAGAATAAGATAAGATTTTTGTTTTGAAAACGCTTTGATGTTACTTATGATAAATTAGATGGATTCCTATGGTTATTAGTAAGCATAATCAATTGTGATGGAGTTAATGATAAACCGCCATTCAATCTTCAAACTTTTTTTTTTTACAACTTAAGTGGGGAAGCTTAAAAAGAGTCTTTACATCCTCAGCTCATACCGTTTCAAAATGTCACGGACCAGTGGAGTCTACCGACGTTGGGGATGTCCTCTGCAGTTCAGGACCACATCTGACCCATGTCCATGTTCGAGGAGAATACAGTGACGTACAGAAGTTTAATTATCACTGTCCAGACCTGGGATAACTATAGTTTTATGCTTTGTTGAAAGCAACTCATTTTCCAGGGGAACAAATAGTAACTTTGGAGGTGACTAAAAACTAATTGAATACAGATCTCTGAAAGTGTCTACTTTTCAAAACAGATCTCTGAAGTGAATACTTTTCTAAACTATTTGAATACAGATCTCAGGAAGTGACTACTTTTCTGAAACTATTGGATTGGCTGCCTTCAACTTATGGCAGGGCTACATTTGGAACTGCATGTTGAAGATAGAAACATAATGAATAGAGAACATACAATATCCTATACTATTCCACTCTATTTGACAATCATATTTGAGCTACACAATATATTTTTTTTTTACATATACAGTGTACTAGACTAATTCAAATGTAATGGTTGTAGTTTTTGTTTCTTCAAATATTATTCGTTTTTTTGAGACATGGAGTTGAAACTATATACAACTTCATTTGACTACCTTGAATATTTGAAAAGTTGGTATTTTCAAATAAACTACAAAATATAACTATTTTCTGCCAAGGTATGCCACAGTCATCTCTGTTAAATCCATCTCTGCTCCTCCTCCAACTTGCTCACAAAACAGGCCTGATCGGTCATTACAATGGAAGAGAGGGAAGAAGAATCCATTCTGCCATGTGCTTCAGCCAATATACAGCAGTGTCCGTGGCTTCATATTGTCAGTCAAAATTCAAATGGCTCTTAACCACAGTTCTGAAAGGCTGTGTCGCTGAAGACTCATGTGCGGATGATAAGTAATAATGTGAAGGTGGTATAACTGAAGGTTGAATGAAGGTTGAATGAAGGTTGAAAGTCTTCACGTGGCAAAGGGAAGACCTCCAAACAGCAGCACCTCAAATACAGATTGGCATTAATAAATAAATAAATAAATAAATAACTCACCTCATAAAAATAAATGTTGTGTTGTTTTCCTTTAAATGTGAAACTGATGATGCAACAATGAATAACAAATGATGGGTGCCCCTCTTTCCACTGGGATTCTCTGCCTCTAACCCTATTACAGGGGCTGAGTCACTGGCTTACTAGGGCTCTTTCATACCATCCCTAGGAGGGGTGCGTCACTTGACTGGGTTGAGTCACTGATGTGATCTTCCTGTCTGGGTTGGCGCCCCCCCTTGGGTTGTGCCGTGGCGGAGAACTTTGTGGGCTATACTCGGCCTTGTCTCAGGATGGTAAGTTGGTGGTTGAAGATATCCCTCTAGTGGTGTGGGGGCTGTGCTTTGGCAAAGTGGGTGGGGTTATATCCTTCCTGTTTTGCCCTGTCCGGGGGTGTCCTCGGTTGGAGCCACAGTGTCTCCTGACCCCTCCTGTCTCAGCCTCCAGTATTTATGCTGCAGCAGTGTATGTGTCGGGGGGCTAGGGTCAGTTTGTTATATCTGGAGTACTTCTCCTGTCCTATCCGGTGTCCTGTGTGAATTTAAGTATGCTCTCTCTAATTCTCTCTTTCTCTCTCTCAGAGGACCTGAGCCCTAGGACCATACCTCAGGACTACCTGACATGATGACTCCTTGCTGTCCCCAGTCCACCTGGCCGTGCTGCTGCTCCAGTTTCAACTGTTCTGCCTGTGATTATTATTATTTGACCATGCTGGTCAGTTATGAACATTTGAACATCTTGGCCATGTTCTGTTACAATCTCCACCCGGCACAGCCAGAAGAGGACTGGCCACCCCTCATAGCCTGGTTCCTCTCTAGGTTTCTTCCTAGGTTTTGTCCTTTCTAGGGAGTTTTTCCTAGCCACCGTGCTTCTACACCTGCATTGCTTGCTGTTTGGGGTTTTAGGCTGGGTTTCTGTACAGCACTTTGAGATATCAGCTGATGTACGAAGGGCTATATACATACATTTGATTTGATTCGCTGCGACCAAATGACTTTAAAGCTCAATATTCACCGCGAAACATGACACGCCATTAGCGTAGAGGACTCCACTTAAAGGCAGAGTGCAGTGAAAAACATGATTTGTCTGTGTTATATATATATATATAAATATATATAAATAAATAAAAGATAATCATAATCATGATAAGAGCTAGAAAAGACAGCCTGAAACGTCAACCTGTTTTGGTGGGATTGTTTTGGACTGCCTGATGACATCACCAGCTGGTAAATTGGTTGTTAGATCAACAAGAGAGCTCCATACCTCTTTTCCAATAACAGCTAGTTTTCCCCACTCCTAGACAGTCCAAGCAAAATTCTTGCTTGCTATTTTTGTTTGTTTTCAATTAAAATGGTCAAAAACAAATCACAGTAAGTTTTTGTTACCCAGAAATGATTTGATATTGATATCTCATATAGAGAGGCAATGCAAACAGTTAACGCTTTTGAAGACAGTATCGTTATATTACATATGCAACCATTTGCATATACCATGGCCAGCATGTAGCCCCAAGGGATCTGCATCCGCTGTGTAACAGCATTGATCTTTCTTCTTTTCTACAAAGAAACACTGCCAACTCTAGATTCATTGCCGAGTCATTGGCTGGTTCCAGGTGATTAATCATTGGTAGTACTCTGGCTCGTTTATAAAATGTTATAAGAAAAGAAAACAAAGTAAAGTGGCCTGTACTGTGATTGTGATGTGAGCTATTATACACATTCAGATACGTAACTCGTCTAGACCTGAACACAAGCACGCTTCAAACTAAGAAGCAGAGGTCATCACATTCAGCTATTTGGTCCTTCAAATCGGTGTCCAGAATTTTTACAAGCAGGATAATGAGATAATAGCCACAGCTGAAAATAAAAGATCTGCTCATCGTGCTGCGCATGACTCATCGTTGAGCAGCGTCTGAGAGCCATTGTGTGTGTGTGTGTGTGTGTGTGTGTGTGTTCTGAGTGGCCAGCTGGGACATTGTGACCCTGCATGCTCCTCAGGGGAAGCAGATCAGACGCGTATGTGAAGTGAAGATGCTCCGTCGCACTCTGTGGGTCCTCCTGGGTCCTCTCAGCTGGGTACTGGGGTCCCGTGAGACGGCCCTGTCACATATTACACACACTGTGGTGCTAGCTGAGGCCTCCAGCTATACTCTAGTTCAGGGCTCTCCAACCCTGAGCGCTACAGGGCAACCCTAATCTACCACACCCGATTCTAATAATTAGCTGGTTGATAAACTGAATCAGGTTAGTTACAACTTTGGTTGGACGCAAAAACCTACAGGATGGTAGCTCTCCAGGAACAGGGTTGGAGAGCCCTGCGTCTAGCTGCTAGAGGCTGGGCAGAGAGAGAGAGAGTAGAGAGGGATAGTTTTGTGCCAGCCTGCCAGGCAGCACCAGTGGAATCCTAGGTTTGTGACCACCGCACTGCTAGCAGGCACATACAGAGAGACCCGGGATACAAATGCCATGGCAATGGTCACAGCGTATTATATGGGAGACTACGGGAGACTGGCGGCTTGTCAAGGCTGTTTTTTGTATGCATAGGTCTGTGCCTCCCCAGGCAAAGGAGTCACTCCGTACCTCCCCAGCAAAGGAGTCACTCCGTACCTCCCCAGCAAAGGAGTCACTCCGTACCTCCCCAGCAAAGGAGTCACTCCGTACCTCCCCAGCAAAGGAGTCACTCCGTACCTCCCCAGCAAAGGAGTCACTCCGTACCTCCCCAGCAAAGGAGTCACTCCGTACCTCCCCAGCAAAGGAGTCACTCCGTACCTCCCCAGCAAAGGAGTCACTCCGTACCTCCCCAGCAAAGGAGTCACTCCGTACCTCCCCAGCAAAGGAGTCCCGCCGTACCTCCCCAGCAAAGGAGTCCCGCCGTACCTCCCCAGCAAAGGAGTCACTCCGTACCTCCCCAGCAAAGGAGTCCCGCCGTACCTCCCCAGCAAAGGAGTCCCGCCGTACCTCCCCAGCAAAGGAGTCCCGCCGTACCTCCCCAGGAAAAGGAGTCCCGCCGTACCTCCCCAGGAAAAGGAGTCCCGCCGTACCTCCCCAGGAAAAGGAGTCCCGTCGTACCTCGCCAGGAAAAGGAGTCCCGCCGTACCTCGCCAGGAAAAGGAGTCCCGCCGTACCTCCCCAGGAAAAGGAGTCCCGCCGTACCTCCCCAGGAAAAGGAGTCCCGCCGTACTTCCCCAGGCAAATGAGTCACGTTGTACCCCCCCAGGCAAAGGAGTCACGCTGTACCTCCCCAGGCAAAGGAGTCACGCTGTACCTCCCCAGGCAAAGGATTCACGCTGTGCCTCCCCAGGCAAAGGATTCACGCTGTGCCTCCCCAGGCAAAGGAGTCACGCTGTACCTCCCCAGGCAAAGGAGTCACGCTGTACCTCCCCAGGCAAAGGAGTCACGCTGTGCCTCCCCAGGCAAAGGAGTCACGCTGTGCCTCCACAGGGAATGGGTCACTGAGTAGCTAATACAACGATGAATGGCTATGTAGGTCTCGTATGGCTAAGTTGGTAGAGCATGGTGCTTGCAAAGTCAGGCTTGTGGGTTCGATTCCCACGGGGGACCAGTACAAAAAAAGTTTGAAAAAATAATGAAAATGTATGAACTCTACTGTAAGTCACTCTGGATAAGAGTGGCGTCTGCTAAATGACTAACATGTATTATGGTGAATCACACACAAACATCGTCATGATTATACACACAAAGCAGCAGTGAAAAAAACTAAGTTATTTTGACTGAAACATTTTTCTTCAGAAAATGTATTCAAGAATGACAGCAAACGACAGACAGCGAAATATGCCAGCTCTTCTTCCAACAAACTGCTGCGTATCCTCAAAATGCAATCCTTAAGGATATGGGTGTTTCAAATCAATGAGATATCACCTCAGCCAAGTGCCATCTTTAAAAGTGGCCTCTGCTGCAAATGGGGAATGACTTGATTGCAAAGTCCCTATTTGCCATGCAAATGAACTGAATCCCTCCAAAATATTTCCACTGCATTTCAGCCCTGCCACAAAAGGACCAGCTGACATCATGTCAGTGATTCTCTCGTTAACACAGGTGTGAGTGTTGACGAGGACAAGGCTGGAGATCACTCTGTCATGCTGATTGAATTTGAATAACAGACTGGAAGCTTCAAAAGGAGGGTGGTGCTTGGAATCATTGTTCTTCCTCTATCAATCATGGTTACCTGCAAGGAAACACGTGCCGTCATCATTGCTTTGCACAAAAAAGGCTTCCCAGGCAAGGATATTGCTGCCAGTAAGATTGTACCTAAATCAACCATTTATCAGATCATCAAGAACTTCAAGGAGAGTGGTTCAATTGTTGTGAAGAAGGCTTCATGGCACCTAAGAAAGTCCAGCAAGCGCCAGGACCATCTCCTAAAGTTGATTCAGCTGCAGGATCGGGGCACCACCAATACAGAGCTTGCTCAGGAACGGCAGCAGGCAGGTGTGAGTGCATCTGTACGCACAGTGAGGCGAAGACTTTTGGAGGATGGCCTGGTGTCAAGAAGGGCAGCAAAGAAGCCACTTTTCTCCCCAGGAAAAACATTCAGGGACAGACTGATATTCTGCAAAAGGTACAGGGATTGGACTGCTGAGGACTGGGGTAAAGTCCTTTTCTCTGATGAAGCCCCTTTCCGATTGTATGGGGAATCCGGAAAAAAGCTTGTCTTGAGAAGACAAGATGAGCGCTACCATCAGTCCTGTGTATTGCCGACAGTAAAGCATCCTGAGACCATTTATGTGTGGGGTTGCTTCTCAGCCAAGGGAGTGGGCTCACTCACAATTTTTGCCTGAGAACACAGCCATGAACAAAGAATGGTACCAACACATCCTCTGAGAGCAACTTCTCCCAACCATCCAGGAACAGTTTGGTGACATACAATGCCTTTTCCAGCATGATGGAGCACCTTGCCATAAGGCAAAAGTGATAACTAAGTGGCTCGGGAACAAAACATTGATATTTTGGGTCCATGGCCAGGAAACTCCCCAGACCTTAATCCCATTGAGAACTTGTGTGTCCACCCGCCACAAACAAAAACCCACAAATTCTGACAAACTCCAAGTATTGACTACGCAAGAATGGGCTGCCATCAGTCAGAATGTGGCCCAGAAGTTAATTGACAGCATGCCAGGGAGGATTGCAGAGGTCTTGAAAAAGAAGGGTCAACACTGCAAATATTGACTCTTTGGATCAACTTCATGTATTTGTCAAGAAAAGCCTTTGACACTTATGAAATGCTTGTAATTATACTTCAGTATTCCATAGTAACATCTGACAAAAATATCTAAAGACACTGAAGCAGCAAACTTTGTGAAAACTAATATGTGTGTCATTCTCAAAACATTTGGCCACGACTGTACAACAGTGGAGATACATGCAGTTTGGCCCCTTCAGGCAGCTCCCAAACGGAGCGACAAATTCAAAACCTAGTTCATCAAATGAATTACTCCCACATACATGATTGACGCCGCAAGTTTATAGTCAACGTTTCCACTGATTTTTCCCCCCAAGCAAACACAGACTCAAGCCGTTGGGCTATTTGAAGTTGCACCTGGCTTAACAGAGAGACCGTCTGTACACTTGTCTGTTTGAATGAGGCCGTCTGTACAATTACAATGCTGAATAAAGTGAGTTTGTACCCTCAACAAGCCATAACAAGTCCCTTTCTGAGTGGGATGAAACCTTTGTGTGCCAAGCCCAGATCCAGTTTAAATAGCCTACAAAAAAAACTGAGCTCTCATTTATCAGCTTGGGAAATCAACTTTTTTTAAAAAATGACTCGACACAATATCTAAGATGAAAATACAGCAATAGTGAGTGAACACTTCCAATTAGCCACTTTCTTTTTGGAAATGACATCTGTAGTCATGGTACATTATGAACTGACTGGCTCCTTTAAGAATGTACTCTTAGTGAGTTGTGACACATCCCCTCAACACAGCAATTCCCCAGGGATATCACGTTCCATAAATGCCCTGAAAGGCACTTCGGAGTCTAGTGTACCTTGGGGTCTGAAATGATTGACATCCTAGATAAAGGCGAGTTATAATGACTGTACAAAATCAATAATTAAAATACTGAGCTATTTTGTATGCCCAAAGAAAATTGTTTTCTAGTAACTCAATTGCTCAGAGAAAAACTGTTACTGTCTATTTGTGCAAATCAACTAAACTAAAAACTAGACATGCTAACCTCTGACCTTTAACAATAACGGGGGAGGTTAGCATGTCTTGGGGATGTGGTCTTTGTGTGAATAATTTTGGACCCCGCTATATATCTAGGGGCATTGATCAGTTCAGAATGGTGTCACCATACATTTTTCAGCAGTGTCTCTGAAATGCTTTTGTCTCGATCGATCTTTCCTGATTGTTTTTTTTGTCACAGTCTTCAACCTGTTACTGTCAGTCCTTGTCCTTTCATTCATCATGACGATGGAGAAAAACAAAAGGGTATCAAAAGGATTTCTCCACCTTTTGTTGCCGTCCATAAATATGTTAAATGAACAACCACTTGACTTGAGTTGCTGAGAGTCATGAAATTAATATTTACCAGAGAGCCTGAAGCAAGGCTTCCAAAATGCATGAGCAGTTCTGAGAAAAGACAATGAATCATTCAGCTTAGCAGAAAGACTCGTCGGCAGGTGGGAGAAGAGAAATATCCCTGTTTCACAAGATACGTAGGCTTTTTTAACCCCCTGCATTGTATTAACCAGCATGGGAAGTTTATAGAGGGTCACGAGAACCATCAGTGACTACTTGATGTGCGTCTTTCTTAACTTCTATTCAAAGGCTTCATCTAAATTGAGGCGCTGCCTACCGCCAAAAATATAGTAACTGGCTAAGGAGTCCAGAAACGAGGAAGGGAACGACATACAATAAGATCACGACTAAAATAACTTCACCTATAAAACATCGTTGTCTCATCATCATCCTCCATAGTGTAGTTGATGACTTGCCAGGTATCCATGGAATAACACTGTTAATCTGTTTAAGAAAGAACATGGAGGAGGAGGAGTAGAAGCAATTCAATTAAATGTGGCTAGCTGAGGGGCATGGTTAGCATTAAGACACTAAACCTAATGACATGCAATCATACATCCAGGTACCAAAATGACTCATTCATTTGACAATGACTGAATTGCATATTAGTACTGAATGGTGGCAATTCCAACATTCATAATTCTGAACATTGTTGATAATTTACGAGGTAACGGTTGTAAATAAATCCTACATTATTTGGAGTGACTTTGAATGATTCAGTCTGGTCAAGTCTCCTCTCTTAATACTCACTCACCTCTTAATAGGCAAATTAATGCACTAATTTATGGACTCATTAACTGATTGGATCAAGAACTGACATTTCGAGATCAGGATGTGAGAAAAGGGCACAGAACAAGAATGTCCTGCCCTGTAATACCAGTCAAGTGAAAGTGACAAATGTCACCTGAGAGATCCTTCAGACAAAATGTATGGGTTGCTACTTTGAGAATCTTTCACTTTGACCTACAACTAATTGATAGATGGCGTTGGGGAACTAACACACCCAGAAAGAAACATTGGGAAGGGAGAGATTGATGGACACACTGATTAATAGGCACCAGCTCATGAACTAAAACTCTGTTGGGTGCTTTAACAAATGACATTCACTTGATGACGCATGCTTACCTTTGTCAATAACATCGCTTTTTAACCAAATTTGTTTCACAAGCCCCAAAACTGGTGTCCCTGAACAACAGATATAAACGTTAATGATTTGAGGGATGCTTGAGGGGGTAGGAAAATGTGTCAAGAAACAAAGTATTTGAATATTGGGGCATCTACAAACTCAGTCAACCAAAGTCAACAATCTGCTATTGGGGCTCCCGAGTGGAGCAGCGGTCTAAGGCACTACGTCTCAGGGCTAGAAACATCATTACAGACACTGGTTCGATTCCAAGCTGTATCACAACCGGCTGTGATTGGGAGTCCCGTAGGGCGGCGCACAATTGGCCCAGCGTCGTCCGGGTTAGGGCTTGGCCGGGGTAGGCCGTCATTGTAAGTAAGAATTTGTTCTTAACTGACTTGCCTAGTTAAATAAAAGGTGAAATAAATAAAAAGTGGACCTGCTATTCTGTTCTACTATTGCTAGAACCATGCAGTCTACATACACTGAGTGTATAAAACATAATAAACAGCTGCTCTTTCCATGGCAGACTGACCAGGTGAATCTAGAATTTGAATGTGTCAAGAACTGCAATGCTGCTAGGTTTTTCACGCCCAACAGTTTCCCGTGTGTATCAAGAATGGTCCACCACACAAAAGGACATCCAGCCAACTTGACACAACTGTGGGAACCTTCGGAGTCAACACGGGCCAGCATTCCTCTGGAACGCTTTCGACACCTTGTAGATTCCCCATGCCCTGACAAATTTAGGCTATTTTGGAGGGCAATAGGGGAGGAAACTCATTATTAAGAAGGGCTAATGAAAGGATCATTTGGCAGAGTTTGTTGCCCCACTCAAGATCCAGAGCTAAACCTTGGATAACTGTTCTTTGGACAGGGGCCAGACATAACTAATCATAAATAGACATTTTATTATTGTCACAGCCAAGTCACAAAGGGGGTTTCAGATCTTAAACACGTTACCCTCTCTGCTGATAGTTCCTCATCAGTTAACTGGATTCAACAGACATGGATATTATCGTTGTGACATGTGTTGATTATTATGGGCTAGCTAGCCCATCAGGGGTTTGGCTGTAACTGCCATTGGACAGACTGACAGACAGTAAGGGGGAAATTCAGACTTCCTCGCCATTTCACTTCTGTGTAGTTGGAGTCAGATGAGAACAGTGACACACTCTATTCCTATCTACAACTTCACTCCAGTTCCCGTAGCACATCTTTCAACAGCAACCCAGGTTCTTCCTCCCTCAGCTCAGAGCACTTACAAAACAAGATGAAATGAAAGCCACAGCCCCTCGATCCCTGGAGATGATGACGACAACTTTGATAATGATGCATTTTTACTAAACGTGCCCCAAAGGACATCAAACTGGCTGTAATTCTGAGGCTGCTCTGTGGCCTGTAGATTTGCATAATGTATTCCTGTGGTTTCTACATGAGGGCTCAGTTCTGGGCTTTGATGCAGGGGACAGGGCCTGATGGGATCGTTGTCTCCACCTTTTATCTAGGCTAAATGCAGGCTAAACTGGAGAATGGAGGAGACAGCCTCCACAAAGATGTCGCAGACATGTTGAGGTTTACAATTACTGCAGACCGAGCAATTGACTGTAATGAACATGATGGGAGACAGAGAGCTGGTTTCAAGTGCAGGGCGCAGCAGGTGTTTATTTGTAAAGGACCACAGGAAGAGGCAGGTAGCTGGGTCCAGGGGCAGGTAGAAGGTCATTCACAGGAGGAGGCAGGTAGCTGGGTCCAGGGGCAGGTAGAAGGTCATTCACAGGAGGAGGCAGGTAGCTGGGTCCAGGGGCAGGCAGAAGGTCATACACAGGAAGAGGCAGGTAGCTGGGTCCAGGGGCAGGTAGAAGGTCATACACAGGAGGAGGCAGGTAGCTGGGTCCAGGGGCAGGCAGAAGGTCATACACAGGAGGAGGCAGGTAGCTGGGTCCAGGGGCAGGTAGAAGGTCATTCACAGGAGGAGGCAGGTAGCTGGGTCCAGGGGCAGGTAGAAGGTCATTCACAGGAGGAGGCAGGTAGCTGGGTCCAGGGGCAGGTAGAAGGTCATTCACAGGAGGAGGCAGGTAGCTGGGTCCAGGGGCAGGTAGAAGGTCATTCACAGGAGGAGGCAAGTAGCTGGGTCCAGGGGCAGGCAGAAGGTCATACACAGGAGGAGGCAGGTAGCTGGGTCCAGGGGTAGGTAGAAGGTCATACACAGGAGGAGGCAGGTAGCTGGGTCCAGGGGCAGGCAGAAGGTCATACACAGGAGGAGGCAGGTAGCTGGGTCCAGGGGCAGGCAGAAGGTCATACACAGGAGGAGGCAGGTAGCTGGGTCCAGGGGCAGGCAGAAGGTCATACACAGGAGGAGGCAGGTAGCTGGGTCCAGGGGCAGGTAGAAGGTCATTCACAGGAGGAGGCAGGTAGCTGGGTCCAGGGGCAGGCAGAAGGTCATACACAGGAGGAGGCAGGTAGCTGGGTCCAGGGGCAGGCAGAAGGTCATACACAGGAGGAGGCAAGTAGCTGGGTCCAGGGGCAGGCAGAAGGTCATACACAGGAGGAGGCAGGTAGCTGGGTCCAGGGGTAGGTATAAGGTCATACACAGGAGGAGGCAGGTAGCTGGGTCCAGGGGCAGGTAGAAGGTCATACACAGGAGGAGGCAGGTAGCTGGGTCCAGGGGCAGGTAGAAGGTCATACACAGGGGGTCCAAAAAGGCAACAGTACAGGCAGGGAAGAGGCTAGTAACATCGTCCGGGAGATCAGGCAATAGGTTGATAACAGGAAATCCGAGTACAGGCAGGGAATAGGCAAAAGGCATCGTTAGTGAGACAGGCCAAAACTGTCATACATGGGAGGATTAAATTATGGGAAAACCAGAGCTCCCGAATAGAAGTGTGTCACAAAACAAACAATACTTACAATGATGGGGTGCAAAGAACTGAACCAAATAGTGTGTGATAATGACATACAGGTGTGTGAACAGGTGATCAGAATTCAGGTGATTGGGATCTGGAGAGTGAGCAGCGTTCAGGGGATCTATGTGTTGGAGAGTGTGAGTTGGAAGCAGACTTTACATCAACACCCAAGTTAGCAAATGGAGGGTGAATGGGTAGACTAGAGGGTAAAGGATGATCAACAATTCTTCACAGAAGCTTTAGTGTAAATATAACAGTGAAATGTGAACAACGCAGAGCGAAAGAAAACAGAAGAAAAGTTTTTTTTTTAAATAAAAAAAGTTAAACTCGTAATAATAGATACATAATGAGTAAGGATAACTTGGCTATATACAAGGGGTACCAGTACCGAGTCCATGTGTGAGGTCATTTAATTAGATATGTACATATAACTAAGAATAAAGTCCGGGTAGCTATTTGTATAAATTGGAAATGCTGTAAATGCCAATACAAAATGTCCGACATTTTTCTTCTCTGGGGCTGAAGAGAAAACAATACCATACCACAAAAAAAATCTACAAATCAGCCTGTTGCATTTGTTCAGTGACTTTATATTTCTTCTTCCAAATGTGCCCTGTTTACTATTTGCCACTCAAATAACAAATAAAAAGTTTGGAGAAGTTTTTAAATGTTTGCTTTCCATAATCAAACAAACAGAGACCAATTGTGGAGTACCAATTGTGTTGAAAGTACTAAAAGGTAGCCATTGTTACCACATTTACTACACTGAACAAAAATATATATACAACTTGTAAAGGTTTGGTCCCATGTTTCATGAACTAAAAACAAAATCCCAGAAATGTTTCAAATGCACAAAAAGCTTATTTCAATCAAATTTGGTGCACAAATTAGTTTACATCCCTGTTAGTGAGCATTTCCCATTTGCCAAGATAATCCACCCACCTGACAGGTGTGGCATATCAAGAAGCTGATTAAAAAGCATGCTCATTACACTTCCTTATGCTGGGGACAATAAAAGGCCATTCTAAAACACAATGCCACAGATGTCTCAAGTTGAGGGAGCGTGCAATTGGCATGCTGACTGCAGGAATATCAACAAGAGTTGTTGCCAGAAAATGTAATGTTCATTCCTCTACCATAAGCTGCCTCCAACAGCGTTTCAGAGAATTTGGCAGTATGTCCAACCGGCCTCACAACAGCAGACCACGTGTAACTACGCCAGCTCATTTCCTGGGGGATCGTTTAAGGCCAGCCACCCGGACAGCTGATGAAATTGAGGAGTATTTCTGTTGGTAATAAAGCCCTTTTGTGGGGAAAAACCAATTCTGATTGGCTGGGCCTGGCTCCCCAGTGGGTGGGCCAATGCCCTCCCAGGCCCACCCATGGCCGTCAACCCTGGCCGTCAACCCTGCCCAGTCATGTGAAATCTTTTGATTAGGCCCTAATGAATTTATTTAAATTGACAGATTTCCTTATATGAACTAACTCAGTAAAATCGTTGTATTTATATTTTTGTTTAGTATAGTTAATAAATACCATTGAAAACAGTATTTGTAATATTACGTGCTACCCAAAAAGTTGATTCTTTCATGATGTGAAACGTCTTCTCAGATGCTGGGGGAGACACAGGTCCCTGTAGTGCGATAATCCATGGACAGATCCTCTTTATAAGATCCATCAGTCTTGTCAGAGAGAAGTCAGATAGCGGCCCTTCTGATAGGGGCCCTCTGCTCCACCAGAGGCTCCCGGACAATCCTTCAATCATCTCTTGCGCTCCCCGCAAACGAGAAGGGAGCTAATCTGATTGGTTTACACAACGGCCCTCTCACCCTCTGGAGTGTGCGAAAGAGGCAGGTAGTGTGGGGGGGGTCACATTTGACTGACAATAGGATCTAATAAAATAAAAATGCTGAACATGTTCCTTCGGAGACGGCTCTGGGCGAGATGGTGAGTGAGATAGGCCGGTGATATGTGTGTGCGTGAGCAGTCTCTCTTATCTGAAAGGTTTAAGTGTACAGCCCCTTTATGAAAAACCCTTTTATAAAAGTGCTGACAGGCTTTTATAGAGTACTTGTTCCAGCACACGGAGGCTGTGTGTTCCATAGATGATACTGTGTGTTCCATACATGATACTGCTTTTAGCACAGAGAGACAGTGGCAGAGAGAGTGAAAGGAAGATACCTGTACATTGACCCCACAATCCTGGCATTGCAAATGCCACGCTTTACCAACTGAGCCATACAGAACCACAGAGAGGGGCGAGAATACATTTACACACAATATATTCAAATCGAGAAAAAAAATCTAAATTGCGTAACTAGTGCTATCTGTCACGCCCTGATCTGTTTCACCGGTCTTTGTGCTCATCTCCACCCCCCTGCAGGTGTCGCCCATCTTCCCCATTATCCCAAGTACTAATACCTGTGTTTTCTGGTTTGTCTGTTGCCAGTTTGTCTTGTTTGAAAAGCTTTGCGTTTGTCCTGTCAGCTCCTGTCTTTTCCCAGCCTCTCTTTTTCCTCACCCTCCTGGTTTTTGACCCTTGCCTGTCCTGACCCTGAACCCGCCCCTCCTGACCACTCTGCCTGAGCCTGCCTGTCGTCCTGTACCTTTGCCTCTGTTGCTGTAATAAACATTTTTACTTTGACACGGTCCGCATCTGGATCTTACCTTGTCCTGATAGTTATCACTACATTCAGGAGGTGTGTGTCACCGAGGCTAATAGTTTTTAAAATTGGTTTAGGTGAATAAAATGTTTTGGAGGGTAGCGTAACAACCACATTATACACTCTGATCTACTGGAGCCATTTATGATATCTTGTAACATCCTAATATGACACAGGCATGTTCCATATAGGGATTAATGACACGGAGGATATTGGGTACAGAAGTCTGGCTATACACAGATAAAACATTCAAATCAAGGCAGCAGACTGCAATTACATTTTCTATAAGCCACTATGTCAAAACAAACAACTGTTCTGAATCACTGCACATGCACACTAACCCCCCCACAAAGACACAAAGGGCTTGAGCAATCATTCATGCACACTAACCCCTCACAAAGACACAAAGGGCTTGAGCAATCATTCATGCACACACACACACACGATGCACTGACAAATACAGGTCAGCAGAGAGCCTAGTCATTACTAAGCACACCCAGTGCATAACCTTCTCTGCCTCCCTCCTTCTCCCTCCTCCCCTTCCCACCCCCAAATCAGCAGTTGGTAAGACATGAGGACCCTGTGTAGGAAGTGAGCGGGCAGGGGCGCGACGAACTCGCCCTAGTTATCGGCCGAGCTGGCCATACAGCTTCTTCCTCAGCTGCTATGGCAACAGACAGATTATACGCTGTCAGGACTGTTTACTGCCCCCTAAAGCCAAAATAACGGTAATTAAAAATGGCACCGATTCGCCACTGATAACACCCATGTCCTCACAACAGTGACTGGCAATGACATCAAAACCAACTTGATATTTAAACAAGGATTATTGTGGATGGCATAGCACTAAACCAACCCAAAAAGATCCATTCAGGCTTTCACCTCTACCCTGAAATTCCAACTGCCTCAAAAGCTCTGCTGTTTCATACCAGCGTGATATGTAAATAAAGATATGTGAGAAGACAGAAAAGATTGCAGCAGCTTTAGCCCATATTCAACAGCAACAGGGAAATGTGAGCAGGCCACGGGAGGTGGGGGCCACTTGGGCACTAGAAAATGATTGTGTCTGGGGTGCATCTCTCCCCAGCCAGTATCAGATAGGGACCATCTGTTTCCCTGCACAGTTAGGAGACTGAGATATGACCTGCTCTTCAATATTCAGTATAGAGAGAGCGAGAGAGAGCGAAAGAGAGCAGGCGAGAGAGAGAGAGAGCAAGAGGAGACTCTGGGGCTACGACAGATTGCCATCCAAAGAGAAAGAGAGCTGTGCATCACATAGTGAATCCTCAAAAAGGTGCAGAGTAGTGAGAGTTATATAGAGTTGTGTGTCATGCTGCATCTATGGGAGGCCCGATCAGGCTCATGCACACACTCTTCTACTGTTATTCCACAGTGGGAACTGGAAACGCAAGTCACGAGTCAAGATATTTCAATTGCAGTTGGCGAGGATGACCTGATTACAATAACACAATCATTTATCACATTAAAATAATTCACATTATTTCATACAGATGGATTGCCCTGACACCAAGTGTATTCAACCATAAGACGGTTATGAATGAATCAAAACCAGAATATGATTGTCTTCTAGAGCGGGACAAGAAATGTAAACTACAGAGCCGTACTGATCATTGCAGTGTCACAGTACACAAATGTTTTAACTATACTACAGTGTTGCGGTACTCGAGTCCAGGATTCAAGTCATGATTTTCATGACTCGTCTCAGACTAAACCAGTGGTGACTCGGAAGCCACCAGTTGTAACTTTGTTGTCAGAAAATCTCTCTTTTGCATATTTCAACATGCTAGCTTAGGGGTTCCCATGACCCCATTTAGATTCCATGTGAAAAAATTACATAATTTAACAGCCAATGTTTATTTTTTATTTGCGGCTATGACAGTCAATGCAAATTAGTCTGACGTAATGTATCTTATCTCGCCACCACTAATGAGATGGGTGTGCTTGACGCATGTCGCGCCGGAGCTTCTCAAAGTCAGGAGGCGTGGTTGACAGTGCGCACCTCATCTCTGCTGTCACATCCAACCTGGATGGATATTTGGTTTTAATACAGACGAGAGCACTGAATCCAGCTTCACACAGATATGAAGGGTAGCATGACTTTTATGGTGCTTTAAAGACAACTGGGAACTCTAATAAAAAATATGGAGGTCAAATCATGACATCAGTGATCTTCAGGTCAGAAAGTCAGAACTTTAGAAAGAGACCAGAGTTCCCGAGTTGGAAGTCTGAGTTGGATGACGGGTCAAAGCGATTTTTTCCAGTCAGAACATTTTTTTTTTTAGTTCCCAGTTGTCTTGAACGCACTGAAGTTGGATCCGAGTTCGTAGTTCCGAGTTGTCTTGAACGCACTGAAGTTGGATCCGAGTTCGTAGTTCTGAGTTGTCTTGAACGCACTGAAGTTGGATCCGAGTTCGTAGTTCTGAGTTGTCTTGAACGCACTGAAGTTGGATCCGAGTTCGTAGTTCCGAGTTCCCAGTTGTTTTGAATGCGACATTAATGCTCAAAAGTAGATATTATTCCCTTTGAGTCAAGAACCAAAAACACCTCTGTAGTGACCCGTGAATGCTTTCGGTCACATGACAGCTCAATCAGCTGTTCGATATCACTTACTGGCATGTCAACTGAGCCAGGATCACAGTCAAACGTATTGGGAATTAGGTCCCAAAGTGCTCTTCCAAGCGTTGGAGGTGAGCAGTCTGTGCTCAGCTCTTTTGCCGCCAGCTGTTCTCAGTGTATCATACAATGTGTCCATATGGCAGAGGGAGACACATTCATAGAATGCAGAGGTCTGCCCGCCGTCCCACCATAGATGGAGCCCCATCTGTGCAAAAGCCCACCATTCAATCCCACGGAATCAGTTTTTCGTCAATCTTGCCACGCAGCACACTGAACATCCCCTGTGCCGTTTCATGCTCGAGAATTGTGAGACAGAACAATAAGTCCTCGTGAATACCATCCAACATGTTTAGTTGACTTTTGTTCATGTCTGGCCATCTCGGCCCTCACAGCTAACATCCTTTTGGAGAGCATAAGCTGAGTCGTTCAGTCAGTTTCCTCTTGATTGCTAGCAATAACACGAAGAATGTATGCTATCTGACAAAAGTATCGATAGGAGTTTCTAGGTCTCTGCCTCCCCACACATTGTTTTCACCATATCAATTGTGGCCGGTAATATCAAAGTCTCTGCAACAGTGTGTGGTTTCATAGCTTAGCGGCCCTAGACGTTCACCATGAGAATGATTTAAGTACAACACTCAAGTGCTCTCTGGTTGAATTATGTCCTTTAGATTTGAAAACTTTTCATTTAGATTTTTAAGATTTACCACATTACGATGATTTTGAGATACAAAATATGATATCGCCTTTGTATATATTTTATTTCTTCAGGATTTTGAAAATTCTCCCGCGACCCCATGTTCATATTAGGTGACCCCACATGGGGTCATTTGGGCAGCGCTGTCCTAGCTACAGCAAATAGCTAGCAAATGTTTAGGTAACTGGATGATCTATTTAGCCTTACAAAATGTGCAACAGTAACTACGTTTCCACAACAGCTGTGATGGAAACAAGAGGTTTTGGTACAATGTTATAAATGCAGAAAGATCATTTGTTTGTTCCACATGGTGGGATCTTTTTGTGTCTGTAAAATTAATAATGCAAGAAATGGCAGTGGAAATGCCTATAATATGCAAGTATTGATATAATTACTTTAGTAAACTTTTAGTGATACTTAAGTACATTGTATCCCTGGCTATTTAAAAAATAAAAATACAATTGTGCCATCTGGTTTAACATAAGGAATTTGAAATGATCTATACTTTTACTCAAGTATGACAACTTAGTCATTTTTCCACCACTACAGCATTTCTTTCACATGACCCATCGATTTAGACAAGTGTGTCTGTGTGCGTCATCTATTTTTATCATCTGGACACTTTGTTTCCCTGGGAATTTTCTTTATTGTAGGCTACTACCACTTTTAGTCTTTATCACATGACCTCATGTGAATCCTTAAAGAGAGGGGTGGGGCTGGCTAAAGAGGGTGTGAACATGCTGAATAGGAGAGCTCTCTAGTAGGAGAGCTCTCTAGTAGGTTCCAAAATAAGGCCCTTTTCTGAAAAGGGAGTTTACAAGTTTATCACCTTTCAAAGTATAATTACTTTCCCATTGTTCCTCTGCTGTGTATGATATACCATTTTGTAGCTCCGAGTCTCTACTTTAATCCAATGTAAAACACTGAAATTCAAATTGTGCTACATAAGACCGAATCCAGGTGGAGAGTCACATGTGGAATCATGTAATAACCAAAGAAAAGTGTTAAACAAATCCAAATATATTTTATATTTGAGCTTTGCACACTCTTGGCATTCCCTCAACCAGCTTCACCTGGAATGCTTTTCCAACAGTCTTGGAGTTCCCACATATGCTGAGCACTTGTGTTTTTCCTTCGCTCTGTGGTCCAACTCATCCCAAACCATCTGAATTGGGTTGAGGTCGGGTGATTATGGAGGCCAGGTCATCTGATGCAGCATTCCATCACTCTCTTTATTGGTCAAATAGCCCTTACACAGCCTGGAGGTGTGTTTCTGTCATTGTCCTGTTGAAAAACAAATGTCAGTCCCACTAAGCGCAAACCAGATGGGATGGCGTATCGCTGCAGAATGCTGTGGTAGCCATGCTGGTTAAGTGTGCCTTGAATTCTACATAAATCACTGACAATGTCACCAGCAAAGCCCCCCCTCCCCACAAATTCACACAGTCTCCTCTGAACAGTTGATGTTGAGATGTGTCTGTTACTTGAACTCTGTGAAGCATTTATTTGGGCTGCAATTTCTGAGGCTGGTAACTCTAATGAACTTATCCTCTGCAGCAGTGGTAACTCTGGGTCTTCCTTTCCTGTGGTGGTCCTCATGACAGCCAGATTCATCATAACGCTTGATGATTTTTGTGACTGTAACTGAAGAAACTTTCAAAGTTCTTGACATTTTTCGGGATTAACTGACCATGTCGGAAAGAAGATGGACTATAATTTCTCTTTGCTTATTTGAGGTGTACTTGCTATAATATAGACTTGGTCCTTTATAGGGCTATCTTCTGTAAACCACCCCTACCTTGTCACAACACATCTGATTGGCTCAAACGCATTAAGGAAAGAAATTCCACAAATTAACCTTTAACAAGGCACACCTGTTAATTGAAATGCATTCCAGGTGACTACCTCATGAAGCTGGTTGAGAGAATGCCAAGAGATTGCAAAGCTGTCATCAGGGCATTCAGAGGCCACAAAAGGGGGAAAGGAAATCTAAATCCAAGCCCAGTCCATTTCATTAGTCCAGGACCTGTCTGCTAGGCTGAGAGAGAGACGCAAGGAATACATTCCAATCAGACAGTTCATTGGAGTAAAATTGGATCAAGTCTCAGTTCCGCTTCCCGGCAGTGCTGTGGGTATGGAAGGGAACGCAAAGCATGGAATTCAGAAGCCCTAATTAAAGCTACAAAAAGCCTTCCCAGTTGAAGGAGGAGAGCTCCCTGCTTTGAGAAGGAAAAAACCATCAGCTCACTAGGCTACATACAGTGATGCCCAATACAATCTATACTCTACTTTCCCCAAGTAACTGTTCTTCTCTATGAAGTAACAATACAAGTTGCCATTGGCAATGGGCTACATGGACACTGAAAAGACAATTCAAAGGGGCGAAATAAAGCTTCTGTCAATAACTGTTCTATGGATGTCCATGTGTGTGGAGTGTAGGTGTATATATGAATGGGAGTGTAGGTGTATATATGAATGGGAGTGTAGGTGTATATATGAATGGGAGTGTAGGTGTATATATGAATGGGAGTGTAGGTGTATATGTGAATGGGAGTGTAGGTGTATATGTGAATGGGAGTGTAGGTGTATATGTGAATGGGAGTGTAGGTGTATATATGAATGGGAGTGTAGGTGTATATATGAATGGGAGTGTAGGTGTATATATGAATGGGAGTGTAGGTGTATATATGAATGGGAGTGTAGGTGTATATATGAATGGGAGTGTAGGTGTATATATGAATGGGAGTGTAGGTGTATATATGAATGGGAGTGTAGGTGTATATATGAATGGGAGTGTAGGTGTATATATGAATGGGAGTGTAGGTGTATATGTGAATGGGAGTGTAGGTGTATATGTGAATGGGAGTGTAGGTGTATATGTGAATGGGAGTGTAGGTGTATATGTGAATGGGAGTGTAGGTGTATATGTGAATGGGAGTGTAGGTGTATATGTGAATGGGAGTGTAGGTGTATATGTGAATGGAAGTGTAGGTGTATATATGAATGGAAGTGTAGGTGTATATATGAATGGGAGTGTAGGTGTATATATGAATGGGAGTGTAGGTGTATATATGAATGGGAGTGTAGGTGTATATATGAATGGGAGTGTAGGTGTATATATGAATGGGAGTGTAGGTGTATATATGAATGGGAGTGTAGGTGTATATGTGAATGGGAGTGTAGGTGTATATATGAATGGGAGTGTAGGTGTATATATGAATGGGAGTGTAGGTGTATATATGAATGGGAGTGTAGGTGTATATATGAATGGGAGTGTAGGTGTATATATGAATGGGAGTGTAGGTGTATATATGAATGGGAGTGTGAGAGATGGTGAATATGAATATGTGTACGACGGTGGGAGAGAATGGGTGTGTGGATGCACAGGGTATATGTTGGGGGGGGGGGGGTGAATGAGAATGGATGAGTAAGTTGATGGATGGATGGGTGTCAGAGGTAGGGAGGGTGGAAGGATGGGAGGTAGGGACTAGAGGTCGGCTGATTAATTAGGGACGATTTCAAGTTTTCATAATCGGTAATTGGCCTTTTTGGGCGCCGATTACGGCCAATTACAAGCTTGGCTTGGGTGGGCAAGAATAGGATGTAGGGACTAGCTTAGCTTGCGTGGGCAGGGATGCAAGCTTAGCTTGGGTGGAGTAAAAGGGGGAGAAAACTCTAAATGCACTGAGTGTACAAAAAAATTGAATAATTCCTCAATTTAGCTGACAGATAGTTAATCCAGAGATTCTAACCTTTGCCCGGATTCGGCATTTGTAGTTCTTTATGATAGCCACATCAGCAGCTAATTAGCATTTCATATTGGGGGGGGGGGGGGGGGGGAATACAGGCAAATGCATTGATAAAAGTCACTTTGCCCTAGAAAGATTTACACGGATTGCAAAACGTTATGCGTTTAGAAACACAGCCCTTTTTTTAAAGTGTTTCTAAAATCCCCTATGGGAAGAATTAAATGGTAGAAAAACGATTGGAACCATTTCCTTGTTATGGGTATTATGACTCATACTGTGGAACTCTATTTGATTTTTTTTCTAAATAACTCATGACCTACAGCAGGGGTCTTCAACAGGTCAATTGCATGTACTCAAACTGTCATAAACAAATCTCAAAAGAATCAGACAACGCAAGCTCCCAGCTACTATCTGTCTAATCAACACAACATTGATATTATCCTACCTCTGGTCAGCCCCTATTGGCTTAAAAAATACAAAATAACACAACATCTGCCAATTAATTTCCAGCAATATTGCCCCTGTCTGTCTGTCTGTGTGGTGCGTGCGTTTGTCTATCACTCTGTGTGTAGCCAGTTGATGTGATAACCATCTTGTGGGTTGACAGAAATACCTTCCCCAAAACCTTCTCAATTAAATGTTAACTGCAAAGTAGGCTTACCTGGAAGAAGTATATCATGAGTGAGAACAGTATATATATTGTATCTATTTGTTATTTGCAAACTTTGCCATGAAATGAGCAGCAAAAGTACAGAATCATTGCTAGACCTGCACATTAGACATCACACTCCTCACTTGCTACTGTAGATGCGCAATTAAAAGGGCCAGAAGCGCAATTAATGGGGAATTTAAATTTGTTAGTGTTCTTCCAGACCTATAACATTTTTCTCCTGATGTGATTTAAGCATTGACATGTTTTTTGTCTAAAAATAAATCAATATCTAAAACCAGGAAAAATGAGGTGACAAAACAATTTGGGAAAATATAAAACAACATTTTATTGGGCCACCCTTAGAGTTGTTTATTTACCAGTTCTTTTGACAGAAAACAGCACTACTTTATATTGTACACTAAGGACACAGGGAAGAGGAGAAGAATGTGCCTATTTGCAGCTAGAAAAGTAGCTCTCGTGCTAGAAAAGGTTGGAACCCCTGATCTACAGCAATGCTTTAAAGTCGACGACACAACACATCAGATACTTAGGATGCGTAATAAGTGACAACAAACAACAAATACAACTTTATCCCGTTACTAAACAATTTGAAAGCAGATGTAATTAAAATGGGAAATTTTCCCAAAATTCTTAAAGTAGAAAATATCTCTTCAGAATGGCATGGCTCCCAAAGTTTATTTATTTATTCCTCGGTAATACCAATTACCCCAATGAAGACATTCTTTAAGAAAGTATACTTGGTCATAACAGACTGTATATGTGACTCGTTTCAGGAAACTAGGCGTATGTTGCACGCCACTACTTCACAGGAGAGCCATTTTTTGGCAGAAATGCCTTCTGGAACATGTGAACTTTCATGTGCTTTAATAACAAACCTGTATTCTATCCATAAATTAGAAAAAAAAAGTTCAATTATGAGCCTAGTTGGTTTAGCCATGGAAGACAGGAACCTTCCCGCTAGCCATGATTGGCTGAGATAATGGATGAGCTGGACATGACGGGAGATGAGCTTGGATTGGTCTGCAATGTAGCATGTTTCTGTCTATAACATGAGTTGTTCAGTACGTGTTGACAGTCCTTTCTACTGCGCCGTTTTTTAAAGATATAACGTTTGCCATCGAGAACGATAAAAGCTTTGATATTTTTCTCAACAACATTGACAACCTGAATTTAGCAGGCGCTGTCGACAGATCAGTTGGAAAAAGTGATGGGCTACTTTCAGCACACAACACGGTCAGAGTGAACCGGAGTGACTTGACACAATGCCGGCCAAACAAGATACAGCTACAAACTAAACGGAGTTAAATGATTCCAGTCTGCCGTGAAGCGTTCATCCATGTATATGGGCAAGAGTCTAGCTACATTTTCAGATATACGTTTCATTTTTATTAGTTAGCTAGGAAACATTGCTTGCTGGCTAGCTAGCTATGATCTGTGTAGTAATATTATTTGAATCAGAAAGCCATTTGCATTGCTAGTTGAACCTAGTTTGTTAGCTTTAGCTACCTGCAGATTCATACTACAGCTATGACAACGTTTGAACTTGGTAGTAGTATGAGTTTGGATTATGCCGGGTCATTGTTTAGCTAGGTAGCTATCTACATGTCTAAACAAAAGACTCCACATTGGCCGGATTATTACATGACCCATCAAATTAACCAGGTGTGTCTGGGGGGTGATTACGGCCATCTATTGTATTTCATGAAGATGTGTACATGTCTTGACAATAGTGACCCATCCACTTAGCTAGGTGTGGCTTGGGGGTAGTTATAGCGGTAATAATGGTAAAATATTCATAAAAACTTTCTGTTTTTGATATTGCTACTATGCAAGTAACCACTACAGTGTACCGTTTACACCTTCTGTATCCTGTGCAAGTCACAAATAAATGTTGATTTTATTTGATATAGGTGCTTACCACATTGCCTCACATGTGAATCCTTAAAGAAATGGGTGAGGCTAATGCTTAAGAGAGTGTGAAGGATGCCAAATGGGTGTAGACAAAGAAGAGCTCTCCAGTAGGTACCAAAATATTCAAGGGCCATTTTCTCAGAAGAAGGGTTACAAGTTAATTCACTTTAAAAGCAGAATTATGTCCCATTGTTCCTCAACTGCAGTGTATGATATAACATTTTGTAGTTCGGAGTCTCTACTTTCATCCAATGTAAAAAACACAATTTCAAATTTTGCTACATAAGACCGAATCGAGGCGGACGGTCACAGATGGGCAAATAAAACTCATATGGAATAAAAAAGGAAAGTTTCACATCTTCCTAAGTCTGAGGCTGGTTATAGGGTTGAATATTTTCCCGGTATTTTAGAAATGTTCCTTACCGAGAATAAATCACTTTTCTCCCGGATAGCCTGATATTTCCCGCCAAAATCGGAAGAGCCATTCGAAAGCATTATAAAGCATATAAGTGTCTGGATTTTATTAGAGCTTTGATCAGCATGACAATTCTAAACTGATGCTACCTGAGCCTGATGAGCCCTATATTAAATACATTCAATGAGAACCTACATTAACATTTAATAAGCCCAAAAAAGCCTATATGATTGTGCCGTTATCCAATACATAGCCTACATATATGATATGGGCTACTGCACATTGCACATGACAGAAAAAGCCCATAGATATAGCTAGCTATATGCTATCTTTGGTAAATAAAGGAAACTAGCTCCAGCAGGCTAATCTTTTTTGGGTGTAAACTGCATTACTGTACTGTATTATATGGACAGGAAGTACACACATCGTTCAAACCATGATAAAGCAGAAGAGAACATGCCATTCTGGTGCAGCACATGCGGCCTACGAAGTTACAAGTGTATAGGCTAGCGAATTTGATTTTAATTTTGAAATATAATAGGGCCTATTTATAATTAGTAGGCTGACGCATATATAGCCTACCTTTCATAATTCCCCTGTTATTAGCCTACCTCCGCTTTCTATCTCTATTGTTGCTTCATTCATTCCCTGCTATCAACAGTTAACTGAAATACGTGTCGTTGTCCTTATCTTCATCATTCTAATGACATCCTTGAATAATATAGGACTAGAATTAGATGCAGAAGGTTTTCACTTCTCTTCAATAAGATTGAATGGTTATGGGTCTGAATAAATAACTGCTATAACCTACAGCCGTTCGCTCTTCTTTCAAACTACGCGTGAGTTCTATTGGCTGCTGTATTTAACATTCAGCAACAAACAAAAAGAGTGATTGTGTTCCACTTCGAATAATCTATTGGTTTAAGAAATACTAAAATAAATAAATAAATGTCCAGCAAGCTATTCCAGTCTACCTTTTCCTGCATGGGATTCCAAGAGCTAAGGATCATTTTAAAAGGAGAGGCCAGCGGAGCTCAGGTGCTTGCGTATTGTGCAAGAGACAAAGCCTATGTTAGAAGCTTATTATGTAATAACCAATCATTAATTAGCTACAGTATATACAGTGCATTCAGAAAGTATTCAGAACCCTAGACTTCATCTACATTTTGTTACGTTACAGCCTTATTCTAAAATGGGTTAAATAGTTTCCCCCCCTCATCAATCTACACACAATACCCCATAATGACAAAGCAAAAACAGGTTTGTAGAATTTTTTGCATAAGTATTCAGACCCTTTACTCAGTACTTTGTTGAAGCCCCTAAGGCAGCGATTACAGCCTTGAGTCTTCTTGGGTATGAGGCTACAAGTTCGGCACTCCTGGTTTGTCTTGGCTGTGTGCTTAGGTTCGTTGTCATGATGGAATGTGAACCTTCGCCCCAGTCTGAGGTCCTGAGCACTCTGGAACAGGTTTCATCAAGGATCTCCCTGTACTTTGCCATGTTTATCTTTCCCTCGAGCCAGACTAGTCTCCCAGTTCCTGCCACTGAAAAACATCCCCACAGCATGATGCTGTCACCACCATGCTTCCCCGTAGGGATGGTGCCAGGTTTCCACCAGGTGTGACACTTGGCATTCAGGCCAAAGAGTTCAATCTAGATTTCATCAGACCAGAGAATCTTGTTTCTCACGGTCAGAGTCCTTTAGGTGCCTTTTGGCAAACTCCAAGAGGGCTGTCATGTGCCCTTCACTGAAGAGTGGCTTCTGTCTGGCCTTTCTACCATAAAAGCCTGATTGGTGGAGTGCTGCAGAGATGGTTGTCCTTCTGGAAGGTTTTCCCATCTTGACAGAGGAACTTTGTAGCTCTGTAAAAGTGACCTTACAGAGCCTTGGTCACCTCCCGAACGGAGAGAGGTGAGGAGAACAGAGAGAGGTGAGGAGAGATGAACGGAGAGGAGAACGGAGGAGGTGAGGAGAGGAGAACGGAGGAGGTGATGAGAGGAGAACGGAGAGAGGTGAGGAGAACGGAGGAGGTGAGGAGAGGAGAACGAAGAGAGGTGAGGAGAACAGAGAGAGGTGAGGAGATATGAACGGAGAGGAGAACGGAGGGAGGTGAGGACAAGAGAACAGAGAGAGGTGAGGAGAGGAGAACAGAGAGAGGTGAGAGAAAATCTAGAAGAGGAGGAGACGATTTGCATCTCCGTGCCCTCTGCGGTCTGTCACCTGTCGGTGGCAGCGGGCGGGGCTCCACCACACATCACTCTCTCCCGTTCTCTCTCTCTAGCCACGGCCGAATCAAAGTGACTGAAGTAGTCCTAACAACAACCAAACGCTACCTTCACACCTGTCACTGTATCACAGTCTGTCACATCTGACCCTTTCAGAAGGGATTTCAGCTATGAGAGAGTCCACGGGTGGGGTGATCCGGCAAGTCTATTCTGTCAACTTGCCATCCGACAGCTGATGAGAAAAATAACAAAACATTTAAAAAGAGGAAACAAATGACAAGAATGGGCATTTCTGCTGCGGGGAGTGAGAAGTATGAGATTCCTGCGTATTCTTCAGTTTAATTTCTCTTTGTGTGTTGATCTCTCACCATCTTATCACATTGTCAGTACAGAATGTACTAAATTAAATCCAGGCCCCAGAATCAATCCTCCACAGTAGAGTAAGGATCAGTTTGTTCAGTGAGGCAGCAGAGAACAAACCCATGGCAGAAACAATTGGGGCCTTGTGGCCTGGAGGTAAGGCGAGTGTGGTGTGTGTGAAAGTGTGCGTGTTTGGCTCTCTGTGTGGGTGTGTTTACTATATGTGTGTGTTTGGCTCTCTGTGTGTGTGTGTTTACTATATGTGTGTGTTTGGCTCTCTGTGTGTGTGTGGGTGGTCTGGCTGGCAGCTGCTCCGGCCGTGGCAGTAATGCGTTCTGTCGTCACACCTAGAGCTCTTTCCCCTCCTCTTATCATCCTCACAGGAAGGGCTGCTGTCGCGGGAGCTAAAATTAGTATCGCACTCTGATAGGCCGTAGGAGAAATGCACTCGGCCCGAAAAGGGCTCCATTCAGGCGACGCCGTGTTTCTTTTTCCTTGGTAGAAACTGACAGCGTAACAAAGAAAAAGGCACACGTGCACATACACACTAACCCCCCCCCCCCTACTTCTCTCCTGCTGACTGCGATTCAAAATGGGTCGTAGGCTCTGTTTTCCATGGAAACCACCCACCAATTCATAACAATCAATGAAGTTATCCGATGAAGGAATCTAGATGTTGTTGGGCCTCAAAATTGCTGAGTAGTGAAAAGAAAAACCTACAGTGTATTCGGAAAGTATTCTGACCCCTTGACTTGTTCCACATTTCGTTAGGTTACAGCCTTATTCTAAAAATGACCCCTCATCAATATACACACACACACAATACCCCATAATGACAAAGTGAAAACAGGTTTAGACATTTTTGGAAATAGTCAATTCAATGGTACATTCAATTGATTGGACAGGATTTGGGAAGGCTCACACCTGTCTATATAAAGGTCCCACAGCTGACAGTGCGTGTCAGAGCAAAAACCAAGCCATGAGATCGAAGGAATTGTCAGGACTGAGGCAAAGATGAACAGAGCAAAGTACAGAGAGATCCTTGATGAAAACCTGCTCCAGAGCCCTCAGGACCTCAGACTGGGGAGAAGGTTCACCTTCCAACAAAACAACGACCCTAAGCACACAGCCAAGAAAATGCAGGGGTGGCTTCGAGAAAAGTCTCTGAATGTCCTTGAGTGTCCCAGCCGCCAGAGCCTGATCAAACATCTCTGAAAAGTACTGAAAATAGCTGTGCAGTGACACTCCCCATCCAACCTGACAGGGCTTGAGAAGATTTGCAGAGAAGAATGGGAGAAACTCCCAAATACAGGTGTGCCAAGCTTCATACCCAAGCAGACTCGAGGCTGTAATCGCTGCCAAAGGTGCTTCAACAAAGTACTGAGTAACGGGTCTGAATACTTATGTCAATGTATATTTTAGTTTAATAATTTATCAATTTGCAAAAGATTATAAAAACCTGTTTTTGCTTTGTCATTGTGGGGTATTTTGTATAGATTGATGTGGGGGAAAAAACAATTTAATCCATTTTAGAATAAGGCTGTAACGTAACAAAATGTGGAACTAGTCAAGGGATCGGAATACTTTCTTAATGTCCTGTATCTAAAGGTTTGCGTTTTACTTGAGGTTTTTGAACCACTCTTGAACTCCATTACACATGTGCTCACAGTAATCAAAATGAGTGATTGCGGGGCCAGGTGATCCAGTGACTCATGACTAATACTGCCTTTCTACATGAAAACGACCAATTTCACAGAGAAATTGCCCCGTAACAACCGTGACTGACATCTAATACCTCAAGTCAAATTGGGTCTCCGACCCTCCAGTGATGTATATTGCTTGTTGGCAAAACCAGCCATCTTCGTAGAGAGCAACTACCTTTCAAATGCTATGCAGCAGGCAAGCTGCTTATACAATTAAAACCAGTCACTGGCTGAATCGCTTTTGGTGATGAGACTTAACTTGAAAAAGGGCATTCTGACCCCGTCCAGTGGTATAACAGAGCACAGGATTAAGTGTGTGTGCCTGTGTGTAACATGTTTTCATGTGTATCTGAGCTATTCCTCGTACAAGCAGAAATACAATCGCTATGATGCGTTTTACATCATATGAACATACGATACTCCAGAGAGCCAGCGAAGCGAGGGAACGCATCCAAATGATGACAGCACATCACTAATACCAATTAACGACAACCTGTGAACCATCTACCCCAGCTTTTTCAATTGAAACTCAGCCCACTCAATGAGGAGGGGGAGAAAGCTGGAAATGGCCAAATCATGCCTTACCTTCGATCATGCTATTCAAGTCAATCTCTTCGTCCTCTTCTTTGACTCGCAGATATTTAGTTGTGAGTCTGGAGAGAAGAGAAAGAGAGAGAGAGGGGGAAAGAGAGAAAAAGAAATAAAGAAAGAGAAAAAGGAGAGAGAGAGAGAGAGAGAGAGAGAGAGAGAGAGAGAGAGAGAGAGAGAGAGAAAGAGAGAAAAAGAGAAAGAAAGCAAAAGAGAAAAAAAAATATTATTTTACAGAGGAAGCAATTCACTTACAGGGCCAGCTTTGAAGAGGACCTGCTTTTAGGTCATAACAAAGGAGTGAATATACCCCTGGGATGGCTTACATCAAAGTACAGTATATCGCCATGATGAGAAGGCCTTACCAAGAAAACCTTCCAAAATGACTTATTCAAGTGGGTTGGAGCACTTAACAAAACAAGCAGATTGATTTCTTTTAGCTCACTTTAATCCATTGTCCAGGATAAAAACCTGACTGGCGTTTCGACATCAAGCTGACGTTTCCCTCAGAGTGACCTGACCATGGCACTTAGCTCCTATGTATAGCCTAGTGGCCCATTGAGACAATAATAAGAAAATAATAATAATAATAATAATATGTTTAGGTAAATGGCACAAAATAATACTAATAAAAAAGTACATAGGTGATATTTGGGTGTCAGTGAATCTGGAGAGACACAGAGACCCTCAAAATCAAGGCAACAACACTATAGAATGAGGACAGAGAAATATCCTTGTTTAGCCCCACAGTGGTCACCAACATTTTCTGAGTCAAGATCACTTTGAGTCAAAATGCAAGCCGAGATCTACCGCTCTGATTTTTATAACATGACTTAAAAAAAATATAAGCCTATGCAAAATTAACCAATTATAAACAGTACTGTAACAATGATGTTTGTGCAGTAAGCTATAGGTCCAATACATTTTCACAGCATACTGGCTTTGCTGGAATTTACCTGTCAATGCATTGTTTGGGGATTTAAAAAAAAGTATATTTCAAAATTTGAGGTAGGCTATATGATCACACCGGTAATAGATCCATTGTTGTATTACTTATTACACAGCTGAATGAGCATACATTTAAATAATTAGCTTTTTATTTTACTGGGCTGGTGGTGACTGATCTGATGGTCCGTCTCAGCGGAGGGAGAGCGCAGCAGACTGAGGGTCCGCCTCTTAACATCCCTACTCTCCCTTTCCTCCACTGACACTGACCAAAAAGGGACACCGTCTTCCAGCTGATGGCAAAACTCGATTAGCACCGCATTATTTCTGCCTCACGCACAAATTCATGTTATTACTCCGATGAACAGAGAAAGTGAAATATTCCTCGATATTAAAAAAGACCCAAGCCGCTAATAATAACACAAGTCTACAGAGACACGTTCCTACTAATTCATTACTGCTGCAGTGCTTGTTGTAGCGCTGAGTGGAAATAGGAAGAACGGGAATTTTATGGTTTATAAAAGTGTTGACAATGCTGAGTAAGAACTTAAACATGAACTCACTCATAAAAACAGCAGCTCTTTGCTGAAATGCCTTGGAGATCGACAATCGCAATCGACTTGACCACTGGTCTAAGGAGTACTGCCAGATCTATAATTATTTTTCTGAGGTCTTGGCTGATTGCTTTTGATTTTCCCATGATGTCAAGCTAAGAGGCACTGAGTTTGAAGGTAGGCCTTGAAATACATCCACAGGTACACCTCCAATTGACTCAAATGATGTCAATTAGACTATCAGAAGCTTCTAAAGCCATGACATTATTTTACAAGCTGTTTAAAGGCAAAGTCAACTTAGTGTATGTAAACTTCTGACCCACTGGAATTGTGATACAGTGAATTATAAGTGAAATAAGGAATTGTCCGTAGAGCTCCGAGACAGGATTGTGTCCAGACAAAGATCTGTGGAAGGGTACCAAAACATTTCCGAAGCATTGATAGCATTGATAGTCCTCAAGAACACAGTGGCCTCCATCATTCTTAAATTGAATAAGTTTGACTTTTCCTAGAGCTGGCAGCCCGGCCAAACTGAGCAATCAGGAGAGAAGGGCCTTGGTTAGGAAGGTGACCAAGAACCCGAAAAAGCTCCAGAGTTCCTCTGTGGAGGTGGGAGAATCTTCCAGAAGGAGAACCATCTCTGCAGCACTCGGAAGTCACTCCTCAGTAAAAGACACATGACAGCCCACATGGAGTTTGCCAAAAGGCACCTAAAGACTCTCAGACCATGAGAAACAAGATTCTCTGGTCTGATAAAATCAAGATTGAACTCTTTGGCCTGAATGCCAAGCATCACGTCTGGAGGAAATCTGGCACCATACCTATGGCAAAGCATGGTGGAAGTAGCATCATGCTGTGGAGATGTTTTTCAGTGCAACGGACTGGGAGACTAGTCAGGATCGAGGGGAAGATAAGAGAAAAGTACAGAGGGATTGATGAAACCTGCTCCAGAGCACTCACGACCTCAGACTGGGGAGAAGGTTCACCTTCCAACAGGACAACAACCCTAAGCACACAGCAAAGACAACGCATGAGTGTCTCCGAATGTCCTCGAGTGGCCCAGCCAGAGCACGGTCTTGAACCCAATCTAACATCTCTGGAGAGACCTGAAAATAGCCTGTGCAGTGACGCTCCCCTTCCAACCAAGACAGAGCTTGAGAGGATCTGCAGAGAAGAATGAAGAGAAGAAACTCCCCAAATACAGGTGGGCCAAGCTTGTAGCGTCACACCCAAGAAGACTTGAGTCTGTGATCACTGTGAAAGGTGCTTCAACAAAGTACTGAGTAAAGAGTCTGAATACTTACAGTACCAGTCAAAAGTTTGGACACACCTACTCATTCAAGGGTTTTTCTTTATTTTTTATGTTTCCTACACTGTAGAATAATTGTGAATACATCAAAACTTTGAAATAACACATGTGGAATCATGTAGTAACCAAATAAAGTGTTAAATCAAAATACCTTTTATATTGACGACTCTTGGCATTTACGTAGTGCTTATGAAGCCTTTATAAGATGGACATGGTTTAAAGTGGGACAGTTTTCTCAACGAGAAAGACCTGGACCAAGGTGCCTGTGGACAAACTACAGCAACACATCATACAGGTGCACGCTTTCAAAAAGTTACGGCTACTGCAAAATTCTCTCGTCTTGTCATTTAGCTGCGAAACGTCTTCAATTACATGCTCAGAGGCAGTAGAATGAATGCATGATGCCTGGCCTGAATATATCTGGTGGCGCGATTGAGATTAGAGGGCCGCATCACTGTAGCATAACTAGAAAGGACACGGCTATGTACACATGATGACATTGACTTAAATAGGAATGTCTGTCTTAGTAAATCTATGGAGCATAACTCTATGGAGCATAACTTTGAATGCGTATCCTCCAAAAGGCATAACACCTGTCTGCTCCACTTCGGAGAAGTTCCCTCATTGTCATCTCCTGTCAGACAGTGATTTAAAGGAGATTATACTGAGCCTCTGCCCTTCTTCCTGGATGACGTTACTTCTACAAGAGGATATTGACAGATCTAGAAGCAGTCAGAGACCATAACTGAATCCCCAATCAAATCTACTGCAAATGTCACACAGAAAAGGAAATGTTAAACCCTGCTGTTTGTAGGTAGATCATTTCTGAAAATGATGTGAAAAATAATTGTTGGACTGCTATCTCCTATGTAAACATGCAGTGCAAACTATTGAGAACCACTGAAAGGATTTTAATTCAGACCTTCAGACTACTGTATTGCCACCTCTTCTAGTGTGGGACTTACGTCTTCAATAATAAAGTGAGATAGTGAAAATATTTTATCGTTTGAATTGGTTACTTAATCCCAAAAGATTTTAGAGTGGCCTAACCTTAAATTCCCACAGTGAGAAATAACATTTTGAGTTGGCCAATTAATGTGCAGAAATTGCATGATGACTCATCCTGAATTTAATTCCGCTGCAATATCGACCGCTCCATACATTTAGTCTGAAAACTGTTGTCCCGAAGTCGTTTGTGCTAATGCCAAAATGAGGGTCGTTGTGATTGGCTTTGACACTCTGATTGGTTAGAGACGATCCAATGTCTTAATTCATGATTTGTGTAGGCCGGCTCTGGCCCAACCCATCGGTTTGTGGGACCAGTCAGAATGTGTTCGCATTATACAAGACATTGGGGAGGAAAGAAAATCCAGACTCATCGTGGAAAATAAATAAAACGCAAGTGGGCGTGGAGTTGGACCAGAGCGATATAGCCTGTGTAGTCAGGCTCGTGCAGAAAAGCCATATACTGGCTTTGAGAATGGCCTGACTGTCAAAATGTCCCGTACAAATGTTTTGTAGTCAGTGTGCAGTATGACATGCAATGCTCTGAAAGAAGAGTTGGCTACAGCACATACAGTACAACAGTGGTCACCAAACCGGTCGAACGCATTCTCTCCATAATTTCTATTTAAAAAAAACACACCTGTTACAGATACAGGTATCCTGTGTGTATTTCTTTTCTCTCCTTCTCCCCTTACAGGTGACAATCATCATTCCCCAATCACATCCCCTTTCCCTTGGTTTAAAAACCCATTCAGTTGTTTTCTCTGTGTCTCAATCTCTCTCTTTGAGCTCTCGTTTGTTTACTCCTACATGTCACTTTGTCCCACTTGTGAGTATTGTTTTGGTTATGGTGTTTGACTGTTTGTTTGATGGTGGGAAAAGGGGGTACCAAGACATGTCGCCCATGGGCATACACAACCCGTAGGAATAATTTGTCTAAATACCCTAGTTAGAACTGGGCGGACCACCCACTGTATTTTATTGGTTAGTTAGCTAGCTGTTGTTGAAACAGGTAGACTAGCTTAGCTTTGTTTTTGAATACTTGTGATTTTTTTCCTTGGGTCCAGCTCAGCCCCTTTTCCTGCCCCCCCTTTACCGTGTGTTTAAAAATAAACCATGAGTGTTTTACGGTAATTTAGTTGTGGTTTTTCGTTCTCACTGTTACTTTTTCACTATTATACTTTGCATGAGTTATGCTACGGGTCTCGTTGCCTTCCCCCCTAGACTGCAGGGCCAAAGGGATTCGTAACAGAAGTGGGGGCTCGTCCGGGATCTGTCTTTACGGACACCCATGCTGCTCGTGTTATAGTGGTCTAGTTCAGTGTTGAGCGTCATAGCTTATGTAGCATTAGTGTTTGCAATTTGTTGGCTATTGTGTAGTTGTTCAAAATGGATACTTTTGATTTGAATTCCTTTTTGGATAACCCTACGAGGGAGGTTTTCGACAAATGTCGTCGAGTTGATTTACTGACCTTGGCTGACCATTATTCTGTATTGATTCCGCAGAGTTAAGTTAAAGCGGAGGTTAAGCAACTAGTGTTAAATGTTTTGTTGGAAGAGCAGATGCTTGTGTTACCGCTGCCTAAGCCTACTACCCCTGTAGGGGATGTTGCTGCTCCTCTAAGCCCGTTGGTGTCTGAGAACGAGGGCGAGGCTAAAGCTTTAGACACATTGCCCTGTTTTGATCCCCTCTCCCCACAGTCAACCGGTGATGCCAGGATGTCCGTTCAATACAGTTCCAACTGGAGGCGGAAGAGAGAGCCGATACAGCCTTGCTTACTTATTTAGCACTGTTGGCGGTAGGTGCAGTTGATTCGGCTTGCTTTTGGACTCAGAAACTGATCTTGACTGAGGAAAGATTGGTGAGCCCTGCAGTACAGGTATGAGACAAGACTACTTCAGATTAGAGGTCGATCGATTATGAATTTTCAAATGCCGATACTGATTATTGGAGGACCAAAAAAAAGGCAGATGCCGATTAAATCGGCCAATTTTTATTTTATTTATTTGCAATTATGACAATTACAACAATACTGAATGAACACTTATTTTAACTTAATATAATACAAAAATATAAATAATAATGAAACGTTCAATTTGGTTTAAATAATGCAAAAACAAAGTGTTGGAGAAGAAAGTAAAAGTGCAATATGTGCCATGTAAGAAAGCTAAAGTTTAAGTTCCTTGCTCAGAACATGAGAACATATGAAAGCTGGTGGTTCCTTTTAACATGAGTCTTCAATATTCCCAGGTAATAAGTTTTAAGTTGTAGCTATTATAGGAATTATAGGACTATTTCTCTCTATACCATTTGTATTTCATTAACCTTTGACTATTGGATGTTCTTATTGGCACTTTAGTATTGCCAGTGTAACAGTATAGCTTCAGTCCCTCTCCTCGCTCCTACCTGGGCTTGAACCAGGAACACATCGACAACAGCCACCCTCGAAGCAGCGTTAGCAGGCAATACTAATGCATGGCATTACCTATGCAGAGCAAGGGGAACAACCACTCCAAGTCTCAGCGCGAGTGATGTTTGAAACGCTATTAACGCGCACCCCGCTAACTAGCTAACCATTTCACATCGGTTACACCAGCCTAATCTCGGGAGTTGATAGGCTTGAAGTCATAAACAATGCAATTCTTGAAGCACAATGAGGAGCTGCTGGCAAAACGCACAAAAGTGCTGTTTGAAAGAATGCTTACGAGCCTGCTGGTGCCTACCACCGCTCAGTCAGACTGCTCTATAAAATCATAGACTTAATTATAACCTAATAACACACAGAAATACGAACCTTAGGTCATAAATATGGTCAAATCCGGAAAATATCATCTCAAAAACAAGATGATTATTCTTTCAGTGAAATACAAAACCGTTACGTATTTTATCTAATGGGTGGCATCCATAAGTCTAAATATTCCTGTTACATTGCAACCTTCAATGTTATGTCATAATTACGTAAAATTCTGGCAAATTAGGCGGCCCAAACTGTTGCATATACACTGACTGCGTGCAATGAACGCGATATTGCCTGCTAACCTGGATTTCTTTTAGCTAAATATGCAGGTTTAAAAATATATACTTTGTGTATTGATTTTAAGAAAGGCATTGATGCTTATAGTTGGGTACAGTCGTGCAATGACTGTGCTTTTATCGCAAATACACTTTTGATAAATCATCCCCCTGCGTTGCATCGATTATATACAACGCAGGAAACGCTAGATAAACTAGTAATATCATCAGCCATGTGTAGTTAACTAGTGATTATGATTGATTGTTTTTTTATAAGATAAGTTTAATGCTAGCTAGCAACTTACCTTGGCTTACTGCATTCGCGTAACAGGCAGTCTCCTCGTGGAGTGCAATGTAATCAGGTGGTTAGAGCGTTGGACTAGTTAACTGTAAGGTTGCAAGATTGAATCCCCGAGCTGACAAGGTAAAAATCTGTTGTTCTGCCCCTGAACAAGGCAGTTAACCCACCGTTCCTAGGCTGTCATTGAAAATAAGAATGTGTTCTTAACCGACTTGCCTAGTTAAATAAAGATTAAATAAAAGGTGTAAAAAATGTTTGTTTTTTAAAATAATAATAAATAAAATTGAAAATCGCCCAAATCCAAAAATACCGATTTCCGATTGTTATGAAAACTTGAAAATCGGCCCTAATTAATCGGTCGACCTCTACTTAAGATTATGACACTACATACAGTACCAGTCAAAGGTTTGGACACACCTACTCATTCTAGGGTTTTTCTTTATTTTTACAATTTTCTTCTATTCTGTAGAATAATAGTGAAGACAGCAACACTATGAAATAAAAAATATGGAATCATGTGGTAACCAGAAAAGTGTTAAACAAATCAAAATATATTTTATATTTGAGATTCTTCAAAGTAGCTACCCTTTGCCTTGATGACAGCTTTGCACACTCTTGGTATTCTCTCAACTAGCTTCATGAGGTAGTCACCTGGAATGCATTTCAAGCAACAGGTGTGCCTTGTTAAAAGTAAATTGTGGAATTTCTTTCCTTCTTAATCTGTTTGAGCCAATCAGTTGTGTTGTGACAAGGTAGGGTGGTATACAGAAGACAGCCCTATTTTGTAAAAGACCAAGTCCATATTATGGCAAGAACAGCTCAAATAAGCAAAGAGAAATAACATTCCATCATTACTTTAAGACATTAAGGTCAGTCGATACGGAAAATGTCAAGAACGTTTCCTCAAGTGCAGTCCCAAAAACCATGAAGCACTATGATGAAACTGGCTCTCATCAGAGTATAAGATCACTAGAGTTAGCAGCTTCAGAAATTGCAGCCTAAATAAATGCTTCACAGAGTTCAACTAACAGACACAGCTCAACATCAAATGTTCAGAGGAGATTGCATGAGTCAGGCCTTCATGGTCAAATTGCTGCAAAGAAACCACTACTAAAAGGACACCAATAAGAAGAGACTTTCTTGGGCCAATAAGCACGAGCAATGGACATTAGACCTGTGGATATCTGTCCTTTCGTCTGATGAGTCCAAATTTGAGATTTTTGATTCCAACCCCTGTGTCTTTGTGAGACGCAGAGTAGGTGAACAGATGATCTCCGCATGTGTGATTCCCACCGTGAAGCATGGAGGAGGAGGTGTGTGCGTGGGAGTGCTTTGCTGGTGACATCGTCAGTGATTTGTTTAGAATTCAAGGAAACACTTAACCAGTATGGCTACCACAGCATTCTGCAGCGATACACCATCCCATCTGGTTTGCGCTTAGTGGGACTATCATTTGTTTTTCAACAGGACAATGACCCAACAGACCTCCAGGCTGTGTAAGGGCTATTTGACCAAGGAGAGTAATGGATTGCTGCATCAGATGACCTGGCTTCCACAATCACCAGACTTCAACCCAATTGAGATGGTTTGGGATGAGTTGGACTGCAAAGCGAAGGAAAAGCAGCCAACAAGTGCTCAGTATATGTGGGAACTCCTTCAAGACTGTTCAAAAAGCATTCCTCATGAGGCTGGTTCAGACAATGCCAAGAGTGTGCAAAGCGGTCATCAAGGCAAAGGGAGGCTACTTTGTTTAACACTTTTTTGGTTACTACATGATTCCATATGTGTTATTTCATAGTTTTGATGTCTTCAATCTATTTTTACAATGTAGACAATAGTAAAAAATAAAGGAAAACCCTTGAATGAGCAGTTGTGTCCAAACGTTTGACTGGTACAGTAAATACATCATGTACAGTAGCAGCTGTACTTTTGAATTGAGCCTGAAATCGAGGCACTAAAGGCAGTTCCCATGGAAGAAATGTCAGTATTTCCAAGACTGGCCCGAGACAGAAATAACCTTGAGGATCAGCCAAGTTGAGCAAACACCATCCCAGAGGAATAGTTTGTTGATGTTTCATGATATTCAAATCAGCTCAAAGAGCAGCAAGTTCATGACTTAAAAGTCTCCAGGGGTCTCTTCTCCCCCCCAATTTAAAGTTGAGTCGACAAACATCCAACGATTAATGAGACGAAAAGAGGGCGAGGGGGTAGGACGGCCCAGGAAACTAATCAACGATTCATTATATATTCATTTTTTTTAAAAATGTAAACAAACGGATGTATGAGGGTGGTTCTACCAATTCTGTACCTTTTGAGAAGTGTAACTTGGTAAAAAAAAAAACACATTTGATTTCACCTAATTTGTACACTGTCATAAATAGCATATGTTCAAAAAAAGTATAAAATCCCATCAAGATGTTAAGTTAAAAAATGACTATAGTAAGTGCCCATTAAGTGCCAAATAAGAGCAAACGGGGCTGACCCTAACAGAGTTGATGATTTCATCTTAAATCAGCCATAAATCCTATTGTGACAGGGGGAACGGAAGCTTGTTGTGTGCAACAGGGAGGGGCAATTGAATGCGAGCTTCATAAAAATGTTGAAATCGCTAAAAACATTTCTATCCTGTCTATCTATGGGTATCATAACACACCCGAAAATGGACAAAAAGAGTAGAACCAGCTCACCTACTTTTACACGATGGTCTCACTATTACATTTTCAATGTTTCTTTTGAAAAAAAATATTTTAAAAGGACTAGTTTCACCACATTAAAACAAGAGTTCAGTTCACGTAAAAGTTGACCTTTAAAATGAGGCACAGACGTAAATGAATCACTCATCACATTAAATACATTATAATCTTCAGAAATGACTCTGTCAAAGCAACAAAAAAACTTGCGCTTTAAAATGATGGTAAAAACTTTGAGACGTTTTGAAGCTTAAGTGGGTTAAAATCTTCATAGAAGTCACAGAGGGTACATAGAGGGACATGTCAAAATGCTGAATGAACCTGATTTATTGAATTCTCCATGTGGTCGATATTAAAAAGGTCACTTAATTTAAATAAAACAGGCTTTTAAAATAAATTAAAAATTGCACTCATTCCGTGGAAAGATGTATGAATCCTATAGAAAGTGATGCTGTGCATAATTTTTTTATTTTTTGTTCTATGCCTTTACCGCCCTTTCTCAAGCAGATTATGGACAGAATAAGATAGAGAGGAGACAAAATATGACTGCTGCATTGCTGCAGAATAAAGGCATACTGGGATTTTATTTTTACTGCATCACGAGGGAGAGATGCCAGGTCAGGAAATATTGATACAGATGTCTTGCATAACAAACTCCAATGTATGTTTTTTGTCAAATACAGTCGGATCAGCTACAATCCTAATTTTAGGCTTAGGCACCTCTCTTTTTTATTTAAGAGGAAACTTGCATAATCTTCAAGGCATGCGGTAATCTTTCACAAAGGGTTTAACCATCAGTTCCTCCTCTTAACAACAGGAGAACCTGTCTAGCCCCAACAACAGGAGAACCTGTCTAGCCCCAACAACAGGAGAACCTGTCTAGCCCCAACAACAGGAGAACCTGTCTAGCCCCAACAACAGGAGAACCTGTCTAGCCCCAACAACAGGAGAACCTGTCTAGCCCCAACAACAGGAGAACCTGTCTAGCCCCAACAACAGGAGAACCTGTCTAGCCCCAACAACAGGAGAACCTGTCTAGCCCCAACAACAGGAGAACCTGTCTAGCCCTAACAACAGGAGAACCTGGCTAGTGTGTGCCTGGCTAGTGTGGGCTGTATGAGGGGAAAACCATTAAATATCAATCTCACTAGGATGCAGGGTTCTATAATCTGCTTGCTCTATATGATATTATTGTGCCCTCCCTCCCTCCTGCTGCTCTCTCAGGTAACATCTGCGACAGTACGGCTCTGTAATGACAGAGCATTTGCGTTTACATGAGCTTTGGACGAGGCGGGGATGTCTCTCCCATACCACATCAGTCTGCTGACAGGAGAGGGTAAATCATAGTGGCCGAGGTAGGGATAGTGATGAAAACACAATCTGTAGGGATCTGTAGCTATTTCATTTATGAATTTATGATTGCTTAGACTTTGGCTAGAAATGTCTTGGGGTAATATTTGGTTTGACTTGAATCAATACTGCAGATACAGTAGGATTCTGTTCTAATTTAAAATAGGTTTTGTGGGATTAGGGAGATTGGAGGTTTAATTGAATCAATCCAGCATTACGTGTGTGTGTGTGTGTGTGTGTGTGTGTGTGTGTGTGTGTGTGTGTGTAAACAAATGCCTCGTATTTAGTGACAGAGGGGAAGAAAGAAAAAGAAAATGTTACAATTTTATTTTGGACTATATTATATTATAAAATCAATACTTTGACTCAAACTCGTTAGCTAGCGCTAGTCGGCTGTACCTGCGCCAGTATTGTTCATCTTATATCTTGTTCTCCATCGTCTTTTTATATAGTCAGCCAACATGTTTACAACACTTTTATATCCCTGACTGATCAAAACACATTTTCTCTCTGCAGAAGACATATAGTGTGCAATATGTTGGATAAATATAGAATCGTATCGGCACCTAAGTATCATGGGAAGTATCGTATGGCGAGGTCCCTGGCCTCCGCATCCCTACTCGTGTCTCTGGGATCTGCACAGCATCGAAGTGCTCTGACCACACTCCAACCACAGAGACAGACTGAGACGAGTGGAGCCAGTGGAGCCCAGGGCCAGTTCTGGATCAGTGCCCCTGCATCAACACCCTGTCAACCCCACCGGCAACAGCCCCAGGGAGCCTCGCTAAAAGCCGGGTGGCAGCACAGGCGGCTGTATAAAAAGGCCCTGCTAGAAAGCACAGAGACCGATGTGACGGAGACGCAGAGCAGTCCCACACTGACTCAGAGAGAGGAGATGCAGGTGGTGCTATAAGATGATGCAGGTGGTGCTATAAGATGATGCAGGTGGTGCTATAAGATGATGCAGGTGGTGCTATAAGATGATGCAGGTGGTGCTATAAGATGATGCAGGTGGTGCTATAAGATGATGCAGGTGGTGCTATAAGATGATGCAGGTGGTGCTATAAGATGCAGGTGGTGCTATAAGATGATGCAGGTGGTGCTATAAGATGATGCAGGTGGTGCTATAAGATGATGCAGGTGGTGCTATAAGATGATGCAGGTGGTGCTATAAGATGATGCAGGTGGTGCTATAAGATGAGATGCCTAACGCTTTCATATAATATTGACAGAGGAGGAAATTGGACTGGGAGGAGATACCGACGCACAAAAGTACAATTCAAAATGGCTGCCATTTGGAAGATACAGTACAGTACAAATGATCAGACCTCCTATTTACAAACAAAAATAAAATAATACAGATTTAATTTCAAGAAATTCAGCTCAGTAATTACCTCCTCTCACTCAAAAATCAATCACCTGTCGTACATATCCTAACAACATGGTCAACAACTACTATGGTTCACCAGAGTAACCGGTCTTATCCGAAGATGCAGAGTAGTGAAACCACACTACCTCATATTCTCCCAGCACGGTAGGGAGATCGGAGGGCCTCACAATACCATTTGCACATATTGTGTTGACCCGAACCATACAGTGCTGACTTGTAATATTCCTTTCACGTTGTCGTTTGCAGCATGGATACATATTCAGGCCAGCTCAGTACAGCTCAGATAGCTCAGTAGTCTAACAGGGCTCCCGAGTAGCGTAGCGGTCTAAGGCACTGCATCTCAATGCTAAAGGCGTCACTACAGACACCCTGGTTCAGATCTAGGCTGTATCACAACCGGCTGTGATTGGGCGTCCCATAGGGCGTCGCACAATTGGCCCAGCGTCGTCTGGGTTTGACCGGTGTAGGCCGTCATTGTAAATAAGAATTTGTTCTTAACTGACTTGCCTAGTTAAATAAAAGTTACACAAAAAAAGGTCTTATGGCCTGAGGTGTAGTGTATAGTCTACCTGCTGGGTAGCCGGCCTCTCTTCCCCAGAGAAAGCAGTTTCTGTCCCTGAGCCGTGGCTGGTTCCTCCCTGGGCTCTCTCTTCACCAGGGGGTTGGCTGGGGGGCGACCTCTGAGGCGAGAAGCCCCCTCGTACCCCGACAGCATTACCCTGAGAGAGAGAGAGAGAGAGGGTGAGTGGGAGGGAGAGAGAGAGAGATAGAGAGAGAGATGGGGGGGAGAGGGGGAGAGAGAGAGAGAGGGGGAGTGGAGAGGGAGAGAGAGGGGGAGTGGAGAGGGGGAGAGAGAGAGAGAGAGGGTGAGTGGGCAGGGGGAGAGAGGATAAGAGGGAGAGAGAGAGAGAGAGAGAGAGAGATCGAGAGGGTGAGTGGGCAGGGGGAGAGAGGATAAAAGGGAGAGGGAGAGATCGAGAGGGTGAGTGGGCAGGGGGGAGAGAGGATAAAAAGGGAGAGAGAGGATAAAGAGGGTGAGTGTGCAGGGGAGAGAGAGGATAAAAAGGGAGAGAGAGAGAGATCGAGAGGGTGAGTGGGAAGGGGAGAGAGAGGATAAAAAGGGAGAGAGAGATCGAGAGGGTGAGTGGGCAGGGGAGAGAGGATAAAAAGGGAGAGAGTGAATGATGTAGAGAGAATGGGAGGATAAACATTAGAAAGACAGCTACACAGGCGGGCAGAAAATCAATAGGGACTGCAAATAGCCTTAGAGGAGATGTGGGACGTCTACATATAGTTGATTTTAATTATTTAAGATCAACATGTGTGTTTAACAGGAGACATGAAGTTCAGGTGAGGATGCTCTCTGCTAAAGACAAGGATATGGGCTCAATTTCATACAACCACACGTTACAGTGTTGCCATAGCATGAACAAATGTTTTTGTCAGTACTACAGTGGAATAATAACACAGAACTGTATTGGATGCTGTAAGAACAGTGTCTAGACACACCCAACAGCGAGATTCCTCCGTAGTCCGCACTGAGAGGTGCATGCAGGAGTACCAATGGTCTTGCTTTTGTACTATAGGCCCAGACCAAAGATAATAAAATACAAATTTAAGGAAGCATTTTCACATACTGTAAGCGATCTATAATCACTAAAACAAATGCTGACCTTGAACGTAACCACTAGTACAGCCTACTCTTATAGTCTTTGGCAGGTACCACAACTTGACACCATTCCAAATCATATCACAAACACAGCATTACTTTAATTAGCTTCTCTAAACAGCCCGACAAATGAAATTTTAATCTGACATTACATCCGAAACATTAAAGACGCCTCGGAGTTGATAATCAAGTTTGTTTTATATCAAAACTGTCCATCACGGCTCGGCTCCCGTTAGGCTATTAGACTTGAAAAGCTTCCTACTGTAAACTCTGGCAGGCTAGCCATCCACAGCCCGACCGGGCCTAGATGGATGGAGCAGACCCAATGCAATTGCAGAAAATCCCTCTGAGCAGCGTGTAAACTAAGCCGATCAGCGGTGCTGAGTCGGCGTTTAACCAAACACTTCTGATTCTAAACACTTATGTATCTGCTGTGGACACGGTGGGAAAATGCAATTCACCGCCCTTAAAAACGTATCTGACAGAGAAGTCAACAACACGTGATCTGGCTCGTCTCCATCGCTGGACAGAAACATTGTCACCTTGGAATTTGCAGAGAGCGGCGTGCGGTCCTCTCTTATGCCTTTTAGATAAAGCCTTAAAAATGTCATGACAGCTGCTCCTTTGCTAGATTAGAACAGAATCAGGTTCCTTCACTGGAATGGGAGACAATGGTTAAATTACATTGGATTGCATTTAGCCAAGTCTTCCCTCCTTCCAAGGCTGTAGGCAGTTTCAATTAGAAATCTCAGTTGGGTAGCGACACCGGCACAGTGTTTAAAGACTAAAAATGCATCCCTTCCTCCTCCACTCATCGCTTATATCTGACATGTCAGGATGGGTGAAAGCTTTCATTAGTGAGGATGGAAGGAAGAATTTTAACCCGTTTCAAACATGGCCAGCTAGCCACCCTGACGCGTCATCACAATGACATCACACCCCCTCACCTGTTCTCCATGGGAACATCCTGGGGTGGCGTGGCTTCCTCCTGATCATCGGCGGTGCACAGCCTCTTGGTCTTCTGGACAAAGTGCACAGGGACAAAGGTGATTTGCTTCTCGCCGCCCAGACGGTCGGGCAGCACGGCCTCCTTCTTCATGTTGATGTCAGAGTAGGGACAGCCAAAGGCACTGTGGAGAGGAAGGAGGAGGGAGGGGTGAGAGAGAAAGAGAGAGAGAGTGACAGAGACAGAGAAAAGTAGACAGAAAGATTGAGCAAGGAAGAAAGAGCGAGAAGAGAAAAGAAAGGGCGTCAAGCTCATGCACTTCTCAGTCGGCCAGCCCAGGAAGCAGCAGCAGGACAAGTTTGGCCCAGTCTGTCACAGCGTATTAGTCAAACCGGCCCTTCAAAATTACGATGCGGAGAAAACCAGTGTAAAAACTGCTCAGCGTGTGGTGCCGAGTTCCAGGCCATCAGACACAGTAAAGAGTAGAGACATATTGCTATTGTGTGGCTGTTCAAAGTATTTAATTATATGAATCTCTAGGCTTCGCTGGGCTAGAGCACATTTTCTGCAGCAAATCACTAGTTTAGAAATTCCGATGCTAGCTCTGTATGTCTGAGGATTCAAGTCCTTTCCCCGCTCTCTTCCTCTCCCACTCCCCCCTATTCCTCTCCCCTCCCTCCCATACTTATTTTAGTTCAGTGAATTTCCACTTTAGACCGTGACTCAAGCGGCAACAACGTTCCACAAAACAGCAAGAAGACAAACCTTGAAATAAACATGAAAAATACATTACAAACCACAATGAAGAGGCCAAAAAATGCGATGAAGAAATGAGAGAATGCAGCAAATGAAGTATGAAATGGAGTGAAAGATAGATAAAGAGAGGGAGACAGAGATACAGAGAGAGAGAGAGAGAGAGCGAGAGCACAAAGCTCTTCAATGTTTTTCCATTGATATTAGTCTAATACCTCTGAGGGTTCTGATACTAATTAGCTTGATGCCGTGTCATTGACAGGAGAGAACTGAGAAACTCTTTATTTTGGGGACTTAACGCATTCACATCTGGGGATGCAACTCCATCTGGCTGGCTGGGAAGGTGACGCTGTTCTCGTAACACACACACACACACACACACACATATATACACACACGCACACACACACACCCCATGACTGACTAAGAGAACATTGGTGATGAAAGACTGAGTAATACCTAAAATATACTGCCCTTATAAACAGAGATGTGTAGCATCTCTTACCTTTCCACACAGAGCCGAGGGGACCTGCAGCCCCATCTGCAGAATTAGCAGACTCCACTTCTTTCAAGTTGAAGCTGTACTTATCTTTTAAAAGGGATACTTCGGGATTTGGGCATTTTTATGTCGCTGCGTCCAGTATGAGCCAATGCTAACTAGCGTTAATGCAATGACTGAAAGTCTATGGTATCTGCTAGCAATAGTTAGCAATTGCGCTAACGTTAGTTAACAACCTCCTTCAAACTGCAGGCAGAGACATACAAGTGACATCCATGGGTTCATCTCTGGGGAAGTAGACAAAGGGGCCTCATTGCCAAAATCCTGAATTTTCCATTTAAGGCCTTGGCAAACAGTGGGAGAGTATAGATCTACAGATACAGCTGGCAACTCTCACATTCTTATGCCTGAAAAGCTGGCCAACCATGACCGACAAAAGACAGTAACGAGTGGAAGAGGGGTCCCCAAAAGTGTCACAGCAAGCAACTGAAGCAAGTCACTGGGGTGAGGGCCAACTGCTCTCGTTTGTTTTCCGCATTATTATTTTCAAGGGAGGACATCCCCAAAGCAACATATCCAGGCGTGCTTTGACGTGACAACTGTCAACCAAGTGGCCAAACTCTGTCAGCTAGGGGGCCAACAGAGCTAAGTGGGCGGCCGTACCGCCTATATAAAATGGTAGAGGAAAGACTGGTACGTACAGCTAGTTTCAGGGCATAGGAGTGAGAGGTCAGACGACGAAGAGGAGTTCCTCTAACCCCATCATACAGTCTTCACGCTCCACTACAATCCATATGCTCCCTTTACGCATCTCAAGTCTGGCCATGAATTTGACGAAATTCCACTGGAAACAGGAGTAGATAAGAAGACTTACGAGCAGGAGAGCGAGAGAGAGAGAGAAAGAGTGAGAGCGAGAGAGCGAGAGAGAACCCTGTTGGAAGGATACTGGGGTAAATCTAGAAAATGTTGGACCGAGAAAGATACACAACGGCCAAATCGGTTTTTGTTATTTATGTACTTACAGATATAGTAATTAATCAAGTTATTATGCGTTTACTGCTGAGCTGCTAACACAATGCGATTCTCCTCACACACACACACACACGTATCTGCTGCCATAACTTCACAAGCACACACAACTATCCCCGTCTTCCGCCTTGGGACCAACTAAACCGTAGCGCGGACCAAGGAGAAACACAGTTATGTAAATTTTTGATAAGGGTATTGGAACTGAGCCTTCTGCAGACTGGAGACTTTAAGCCCGGGACGAGACAATTTATGTTGACTCCCGCTGTGGAAATCCACAATGCTTGTGTTCATTAAAATGGAATGATGCATGATGGGACAGCAGAACCACTAGCAACTGAAGCAGGAGGAGCTCAGAAATAGACTGCAGCAGCAGAAGTGAGCATTGAGAAGAAGGAGATGGGTCTGTCACCATACTCTGTGTCCTTTCCTCCAATGCAGATAAAGATAAGATAAGAGATAAGGTCAATTTGAGGAAAGGGTCGTGCTGGATTGTTCTGAAATTCAGGAAAGAGCTAAAGCGGGCCCTTTCCAATCACGTTATCTCAAGGTGATCTCGATGGAAATCGACATGACTAGTTTTTGTGCGGGGTCATAAGCTGCCCCTTTAAGGTCTAAATGTTAAATAACAAATATAATGTATAAAAAGGTCAAAGGTCCCTCAACGCATACAACGCATAAATATTCACGTGGGGTAATGAGATTGCATAACTGCTCGCTCAAACAGTACATGAACTCCGGCAACCTCAGTTGAGCCACCTCAGGAGTTGTAGTGATGAGACAAGATAGTAGCTACTAAACAATTGGACACCACGGAATTGGGGAGAAAACGGGGTAAAAAAAAAAAAAAAAAGATTAAGGATTCTGGAGTGTACTGCCTTGCGGGGGTATTAAATACAGTAGCTTCCATGTACTGCTTTTGTGTTTTCCTTGTTTTAGTGTTGGTCAGGACGTGAGCTGGGTGGGCATTCTATGTTGTGTGTCTAGTTTGTCCGTTTCTATGTATGGCCTGATATGGTTCTCAATCAGAGGCAGGTGTTACTCATTGTCTCTGATTGGGAACCATATTTAGGTAGCTTGTTTTGTGTCGGGGGTTGTGGGTGGTTGTTTCCTGTCTGTGTTCTCTGCACCAGATAGGACTGTTTTGTGTTGGGGTTTGTGGCTGGTTGTTTCCTGTCTTTGTGTTCTCTGCACCAGATAGGACTGTTTTGTGTTGTGTTTTGATGGGTGGTTGTTTCCTGTCTTTGTGTTCTCTGCACCAGATAGGACTGTTTTGTGTTGGGGTTTGTGGGTGGTTGTTTCCTGTCTTTGTGTTCTCTGCACCAGATAGGACTGTTTTGTGTTGGGGGTTTGTGGGTGGTTGTTTCCTGTCTTTGTGTTCTCTGCACCAGATAGGACTGTTTTGTGTCGGGGTTTGTGGGTGGTTGTTTCCTGTCTTTGTGTTCTCTGCACCAGAGGACTGTTTTGTGTCGGGGTTTGTGGGTGGTTGTTTCCTGTCTTTGTGTTCTCTGCACCAGATAGGACTTTTGTGTTGGGGGTTTGTGGGTGGTTGTTTCCTGTCTTTGTGTCTCTACACCAGATAGGACTGTTTCGGGTTTTGCCACGTTTGTTATTTTGTATGTGTGTAGTGTTCACGTTATCGTCTTTTATTAAACATGTTGAACACTAACTACGCTGCATTTTGGTCGTCCTCTCCTTCCCAGGAAGAAAACCGTTACAACTGCAGAAATGACGGAATACACTTCTATGGGAGTGAGTGTTTTACTTTTTTTTTTGAATCATAAAGACAATAGGGAGAACTACTCTGAAGAGAACCTCAACCTTTCAGAGAGAAACATATTTAAGTCTGTCATAACAAAAGAGGCGATTACATTTCTACTTCATTTTAATGCATGCATATAGAATGCAAATGAGTTGCTAATGAGGTTGGGTTCGAGACGGGTTTTCTAAAATGTGGTGGATTTATTTTTTTCTGCAGCAGGGCTTATACGTAGAATGGTACTGTGGTTGAGGAGTCGGTCAGGAGCCATTGTAATCATTGGTCTTTCAGGAGGATCCCACAAGTGGAGAGGGCCGGAGACAGAAGAATATGCATGGTCTCATTACATTCAGCGTTGATTACATCCTTGGAAAAGGTGTGGTACAAAAATAGCAGAGGGCGAGTTGAATCCTCAGACAGATGCTCAGGGGGGAGAGAGAGCGTGCGCGAGAGAAAGAAAAATAGTGAGAGAGAAAGAAAGAAATAAAGAGAATGAGAGCGAGAAAGAGAAAGAGATGCTCAGGGAGAGAGACACAAGATAGAAGGGTAGGCTACAGGGTAGATAGGAATCCTCAGACAGATGCTCAATGAGAGAGAGACAGCGAGAGGGTTAGGCTACAGGGTTGGCTTCACCAGGCTTCGTCAGCCTCCCCTTTGTGGAGGCACTCCTACAACCTCACTGTTGTTGCATGGAGCCAACCAACCGGCAGCTTATCTATTACCCAATGACAACAGCGTCCAAGTCTCACCTTGCCAACCCCAGCTGCTGGTGGATAATACCTTAATTTGAGGTATTATACCTTCCTAATCTGGATCAATGGAACAAACAGCAAATTGAGCAAAAATAAATGATGCCCCTAAACAATGGTGACATTCTATCAGGAAAGCCAAGCTGGGCGTAGGTCTGGCCTAAACCATCCTTAGCTATACCAGAAAGGATTTGATAGGTATAAGCAATATGCTGAACGTCCTTCCAAGCCTATCAGGGGTTCGATACTACAACCAAAACAGTTGCATTTTTAGTTCACAATAACCTTATTTGAAATGTTTACCATCATGATTTATTTAAAAAGCAGTAAAATGTAATTAACCAAAATAAAGCAACTTTCTGTAGAGGCAAATATGGCCCAAGACAGGAGAGGTTTAAGGAAACTCTCCAGGCCAGTCAATCATCCCCGTCAGTGGGCAGCTTAGGCCAGTGGAAAAATATTGTAATAATTCTATTTTCAAATCTAGGCCAGTGGTCATCAACCGGGTTGATCAAAAACAACAACTATAAAAGCCTTGCGTTTCTATTTGTTTTTATTCATCTCGTGCTGTTGGTGGTAGGTACACCCGTTTCAGCTGCCCTGCTCGCTAAGTAGGTGAATTGTTCCCATTCTGAAGGTACAAAAACCACCTTCCCGGCGGTCCCGGAAAGCAAATCAAGTGCTCAATTGGAGGTGTACCTGTGGATGCATTTCAAGGCCTACCTTCAAACTCAGTGCCTCTTCGCTTGACATCATGTGAAAATCAAAAGAAATATGTCAAGACCTCAGAAAAACAATTGTAGATGGCAGCATGTGGAAGGAAAATTATGTGGATATATTGAAGCAACATCTCAAGACATAAGTCAGGAATTTAAATCTTGGTCACAAACCAGCTCTGTCAGGAGGAATGGGCCAAAATTCATGTGGAAGGCTACCTGAAACATTTGACCCAAGTGAAACAATTTAAAGGCAATTCTACCAAATACTAATTGAGTGTATGTAAACTTCGGACCCAAAAACTGAAAAAAATCAATCACTCGACTATTATTCTGACATTTCACATTCTTAAAATAAAGTGGTGAACCTAACTGACTTAAGACAGGGAATTGTTACTAGGATTAAATGTCAGGAATAGTCTGGAATAGTGAAACTGAGTTTAAATGTATTTGGCTAAGGTGTATGTAAACTTCCGACTTCAACTGCATGTCTATCACTTTGTGTAGCCGTTAGCGATGCTAATGATAGACTAACCATTTTAGGGTAGATGGAAAGGTAATGAAAAGTGCCTGGCAGAAACATGATTATTTGCGTCCCTCCAGTTTTTTGGAAAACTCCATCACAGGTGCGCTACAGAAACACCGCTAACCAAACAACTGTCTGTCCGGTGCGCACCGGAATTACAAGGGTAAAATACATTTCTCAAATTTATCCCAGCCCCCCAAAAAATGGTCCCCTGACGTGGTTTAGTTTAGAGTATTTATTAGTCACATGCACAGGGTCACAGATGTAGTTGCGAAGTACAGTGAAATTCTTAAGGTACGAGCTCCAGTGCAGGTCAAGAGGAGTGAATGGGACAATAATATATCTGGTACATATTTACAACTGTAAATAAGCTTTGTTGTGGACTTAACATCAAATTGTGTTTGTTTTTCTATTAAAAAAAGTGATTGAGAGTGAAAACCTTAACTGGGGGAAATCAGTCCTCCCCGTTTCTTTTTTCTCCGTGATATCATTTTGGTATTATTTTAACAGTCTATTTTCTTTGCTGTTCCAGTAACTATATCTAAATCAAATGTAAGAACACAAGGGCTTGCTAATTTAAAAGATGGCTAGTTATTATTTGCCTGGTTCTTTATGAAATGCAGGCACATTACGGGACATAGGCAGGGCCATTATCAATTATTTAAAAAATATATATTTTTGGGCGACCAAATCATGTGCTGGTGCCACAAACTGAAACAGTTGGTAACACCAATGCCACCAGTGTAAAAAGTCAGTGTAGAATCCTGCTTTCAGAGAGCAAGGTGCTGCTAATAACACATTGCTCATCCCTTTCAATCCTTTCAGATCTCCGTGAAGTGCTTTAGAGATTAGGGTTGTTACTGGACCGGGCCATAGTGTCAGACAGTGTTGTCATCAACGGTTGTCTTACCTGTGGTGTCCTGTGTATTTGGCCCCTTTGATGTGGCCCACGCCCCTGCAGCCCGGGGTGGGACACACTCCCTGGGTCACGGAGCTCTTAAGGTCAGAAGATCCTGCATGTGCTGCATGGGGACGAAAACAAAACCAACAATCACAAGCCTTGCTTCATTTGAGGATAATGCTCAATTGTTTTTGGTGTTTGGTATTTTCTTAGGATCCCCATTAACTGTTGTGAAAGCAGCAGCTACTCTTTCTAGGGTCAACACAAAACATGACAACATTAAAAAACAAGAACAGCTCAAGGACAGAACGACATACTGTAGATTTTAAAAAACGGCACACAACCTAAATATCAATACATACACACAACCTATATAGGTCAAATAGGGGAGAGGCGTTGTGAGGTGTTGCTTTATCTGTTTTTTGAAACCAGGTCTGCTGTTCATTTGAGCAATATGAAGTGGAAGGGAGTTTGATGCAATAATGGCTCTATATAATACTGTACGTTTTCTTGAATTTGGGGACTGTGAAAAGACCCCTGGTGGTATGTCTGGTTGGGTAAGTGTGAAAATGTCAGATCTGTGCGTAAGTTGGAATTTTCAACACTTTCATGTTTCTGATATTAAAGAAGAAGTGATGCAGTCAGTCTCTCCTCAACTCTTAGCCAAGAGAGACTGGCAAATAATCTGTATTAGCCCTCTGATTACAATGAAGAGCAAGATGTGCCGCACTGTTCTGGGCCAGCTACAGCTCACTAGGTCTTTCTTTGCAGCACTTGACCACATGGCTGGACAATAATCAAGATAAGACAAAACCAGACCCTGCAGGACTTGATTTTTGGAGTGTGGTGTTATAAAAGCAGAACATCTCTTTATTACAGACAGACCTCTCCCCAGCTTTACCTGTCAGCATCCACAGCTAATGATGCCACTGAATCTATAAGTTTTGACCATGACAGTTCACAATCTAAGGTAACGCCAAGTCATTTAGTCCCCTCAACTTGTTCAACAGCCACACCATTCATTACCCGATTCAGCTGAGGTCTAGAACTTCGGGAATGATTTGCACCAAATACAATGTTCTTAGTTTTAGAGATGTTCAGGACCAGTTTTATTACTGGCCACCCATTCCAAAACTGACTGGAACTCTTTGTTAAGGGTTTCAGTGGCATCATTAGCTGTGGATGCTGACAGGTATATGGTTGAATCATCAGCATAAATGGATACACAGGCTTTGTTTAATGCCAGTTGCCTGTCATTGGTCAAAATAGAAAAGAGGGCCTAGAGCGCTATCCTGCGGTACACCACACTTCACATTTTTGACATTAGAGAAGCTTCCATTAAAGAAAGATAGATAGCTCTGAATCCACGATATGGCAGAAGTTGAAAAGCCATAACACATACGTTTTATCAACAACAGGTTATGGTCAATAATTTAAAATGCTGCACTGAAATCTAACAGTACAGCTCCCACTATCTTCTTATTATCAATTTCCTTCAACCAATCATCAGTCATTTGTGTCAGTGCAGTACATGTTGAGCACCCTTCTCTATAAGCATGCTGAAAGTCTGTTGTCAATTTGTTTACAGAGAAATAGCATTGTATTTGGTAAAATACCATTATATCCAACAGTTTGCTTTGGCTTTAGAGTCAGCAACCATCTTCAGTAGCTTTCCATCTAAGTTGTCAATGCCAGGAGGTTTGTCATTATTGATCAATAACAATAATCATTCCACCTCTCCCACACCAACTTTACAAAATTCTAACTTAGTGCTTTTTTTCCCCATCATTAGTTTTTTTATGCATGAATACGATAGCTCACTGTCCGTTGTTGGCATTTGTTGCCTAAGTTTTCCCATTTTGCCAATGAAGTAATCATTCAAATAATTTAACATCAAATGGTTTTGTGATGAATAAGCCATCTGATTCAATGAAAAGATGGAGTTTAAAATGGTCTTTCTGCCAATAATTTCATTTAAAAGTAGTCCAAAGTTTTTTTCCATAATTCGTTCTATCATTGATCTTGGATTCATAATACATTTTCATTGTTTGATTTAGCCAATAGGCAAGTAGTAGGTTAACTTGTATCAGCAACTGCAGTCAGTGGTACAGGTATCAGTGGTACATGTAACCCATGAGTGATGAGTAACTAAAACTGAGTTACAATGCATGGAAAAGGCCTTACACAGGGTTAACTGGGGAAGACCAATACATACCAATACATAGTTTGTGTGTCAGGGTAGACAAATAGCCCTTATGGCTTTGCTTATGTGGTAGATTTTCAAAATGAAGAGATTAAGACCTCTAGAGTGACATCCAAAATGTATTTTGCCATAATACATCACCCACCAAACTTTTACCACAAACCAAAATAAGATCTACGGTATTCAAGTCAGGTTTATGGCCTGTATTGCTGTTGCCAAGATTAAACAACTTATTTCTCCCCGACATACTCATGTACACACAGACACATTTCATTGGTCGTCCCAGACGTGTTAACCCAAAGGGGGAAGTGAAGTGATTTGTTACAGTCTCTGAAGGAGATGAGTCCTCCACTTCGAATAAGATTAGACTTGTGTTTCTTATTTCTAAACTTGTTTTCCGTTGCAGTCATTTATATTCTACCCCTAAAAACAATTGGTCAGCGGTAAAACGTCAAGAAAAACTAATCACGGCCAACATTGAAAGAGAAAAACAGATGGCATTCTTTGAAGATCAAGACATTTTCAAGGTCAAGACATTTCATGCACTGTGGCAACCTGTCAATCACAACGAAGGACTACTTGGAAATGGAAAAAAAAGTTTGTTTTGGGGCTGTATATGAAGATTTGTAGCGCACTACAAATCCCTGTGCCATAGAAAATACTTTGCACCATTCTATCAGCTGTGCTCTAATGTCAGTGAGATTTACCTCTGAAAGGGACAGGGTCAATACATGGGCTATGGAATGGTCCTTGAGAAGAATGGAGTCTACTGGTTTGTGTGTAGGTGAGGGTGTTGGAACGGTTAGTGAAGAACGCACACTCGCAGATGTGCGCACACACACACAGAGAAAAACACAAGCTCATGCATGCACTGACGCGCACACACACACACACGCATGCACACACACAAAGGGGTTGTGAACTCACAGGGGGGGGGTTCCAGGGGGTGACCTGTCCGGGCACACCAGCCCACAGGGTGAAGGTCCGGCAGGTCAGAGTCCACCCAGAAGTCAAACTTCTCATGCCAGCCATCAAAATGGATCTGATTGATACAGAGAGAGAGACACCCACACATACACACACACACACACACAGAGAGAGCGAGACACAGACAAAGACCGAGAGAAAGAGAGAAATTGATACACACAGAGAGAGAAACAAACAACCACATTAGTATATCATTGTTCTTCATAAAGTGTGCTGTGATCATGTAGAGTAAAATGAAATTTGTATTGAATAAACTTGAAATATTTAAAGACCGAAGTAAACAAAAATTTTAGAACATCAAGTTTAATGATCATAGAGCTGGTTCAAAATACAGTACCTGCTCCTAGTAGAGGACTCTTTGAAACTACAATGGAATATATATATATATATATATATATATATATATATATATATATATATATATATATATATATTTTCAGCTTTATTTAACCAGGTAGGCAAATTGAGAACAAGTGCTCATTTACAACTGCGACCTGCCCAAGATAATGCAAAGCAGTTCGACACATACAACAACAGGGTTACACATGGAGTAAAACAAACATACAGTCAATAATACAGTAGAAAAATAAGTCTATACACAATGTGAGCAAATGACGTGAGATAAGGGAGGTAAAGGCAAAAAAAGGGTAGTAAAATTAAAGTAAATACAATATAGCAAGTAAAACACTGGAACGGTAGATTTGCAGTGGAAGAATGTGCAAAGTAGAGAGATAATTGGGTGCAAAGGAGCAAAATAAATAAATAAATAAATAAATACAGTAGGGGAAGAGGTAGTTGTTTTGGCTAAATTATAGATGGGTTATGTACAGGTGCAGTAATCTGTGAGCTGCTCTGACAACTGGTGCTTAAAGCTAGTGAGGGAGATAAGTGTTTCCAGTTTCAGAGATTTTTGTAGTTCGTTCCAGTCATTGGCAGCAGAGAACTGGAAGGAGAGGCGACCAAAGGAAGAATTGGTTTTGGGGGTGAGCAGAGAGATATACCTGCTGGAGCGAGTGCTACAGGTGGGTGCTGCTATGGTGACCAGCGAGCTGAGATAAGGGGGGACTTTACCTAGCAGGGTCTTGTAGATGATCTGGGGCCAGTGGGTTTGGCGACGAGTATGAAGCGAGGGCCAGCCAACGAGAGCATACAGGTCGCAGTGGTGGGTAGTATAAGGGGCTTTGGTGACAAAACGGATGGCACTGTGATAGACTGCATCCAATTTATTGAGTAGGGTATTGGAGGCTATTTTGTAAATGACATCGCCGAAGTCGAGGACCGGTAGGATGGTCAGTTTTACAAGGGTATGTTTGGCAGCATGAGTGAAGGATGCTTTGTTGCGAAATAGGAAGCCAATTCTAGATTTAACTTTGGATTGAAGATGTTGGATGTGAGTCTGGAAGGAGAGTTTACAGTCTAACCAGACACCTCGGTATTTGTAGTTGTCCACATATTCTAAGTCAGAACCGTCCAGTGTAGTGATGTTGGACGGGAGGGCAGGTAGCGATTGGTTGAAGAGCATGCATTTAGTTTTACGTGTATTTAAGAGCAATTGGAGGCCACGGAAGGAGAGTTGTATGGCATTGAAGCTCGTCTGGAGGGTTGTTAACACAGTGTCCAAAGAAGGGCCAGAAGTATACAGAATGGTGTCGTCTGCGTAGAGGTGGATCAGAGACTCACCAGCAGCAAGAGCGACATCATTGATGTATACAGAGAAGGGAGTCGATCCAAGAATTGAACCCTCTGGCACCCCCATAGAGACGGCCAGAAGCTCGGACAACAGGCCCTCCGATTTGACACACTGAACTCTATCAGAGAAGTAGTTGGTGAACCAGGCGAGGCAATCATTTGAGAAACCAAGGCTATCGAGTCTGCCGATGAGGATGTGGTGATTGACAGAGTCGAAAGCCTTGGCCAGGTCAATGAATACGGCTGCACAGTATTGTTTCTTATCGATGGAGGTTATGATATCGTTTAGGACCTTGAGCGTCATTGAGGTGCATCCCTGACCAGCTCTGAAACCAGATTGCATCGCGGAGAAGGTATGGTGGGATTCGAAATGGTCGGTAATCTGTTTGTTGACTTGGCTTTCGAAGACCTTAGAAAGGCAGGGTAGGATAGATATAGGTCTGTAGCAGTTTGGGTCAATTGTGTGTCCCCCTTTGAAGAGGGGGATGATCGCAACTGCTTTCCAATTTTGGGGAATCTCAGACGACATGAAAGACTGGTTGAACAGGCTAGTAATAGGAGTTGCAATAATTTTGACAGATCATTTTAGAAAGAAAGGGTCCAGATTGTCTAGCCCGGCTGATTTTGTAGGGGTCCAGATTTTGCAGCTCTTTCAGAACATCAACTGATTGGATTTGGGAGAAGGAGAAATGGGGAAGGCTTGGGCGAGTTGCTGTGGGGGGTGCAGTGCTGTTGACCGGGGTAGGGGTAGCCAGGTGGTAAGCATGGCCAGCTGTAGAAAAATGCTTATTGAAATTATCAATTATAGTGGATTTATCAGTGGTGACAGTGTTTCCTATGCTCAGTGCAGTGAGCAGCTGGGAGGTGGTGTTCTTATTCTCCATGGACTTTACAATGTCCCAGAACCTTTTTGAGTTTGTGTTGCAGGAAGCAAATTTCTGCTTGAAAAAGTTAGCCTTGGCTTTTCTAACTGCCTGTGTATTTTGCTTTCTAGCTTCCCTGAAAAGTTGCATATCACGGGGGCTGTTCAATGCTAATGCAGAACGCCATAGGATGTTTTTGTGTTGGTTAAGGGCAGTCAGATCTGGAGAGAACCAAGTGCTATATCTGTTCCTAGTTCTACATTTCTTGAATGGGGCATGCTTATTTAAGATGGTGAGGAAGGCGTTTAAAAAAAATAACCAGGCATCCTCTACTGACGGGATGAGATCAATATCCTTCCAGGATACCCCGGCCAGGTCGATTAGAAAGGCCTGCTCGCTGAAGTGTTTCAGGGAGTGTTTGACAGTGATGAGTGGAGGTTGTTTGACCGCTGACCCATTACGGATGCAGGCAATGAGGCAGTGATCGCTGAGATCTTGGTTGAAAACAGCAGAGGTGTATTTAGAGGGCAAGTTGGTTAGGATGATATCTATGAGGGTGTCCGTGTTTACGGCTTTAGGGTGGTACCTGGTAGGTTCATTGATAATTTGTGTGAGATTGAGGGCATCAAGCTTAGATTGTAGGATGGCTGGGGTGTTAAGCATGTTCCAGTTTAGGTTGCCTAGCAGCACGAGCTCTGAAGATAGATGGGGGAAAATCAGTTCACATATGGTGTCCAGAGCACAGCTGGGGGCAGAGGGTGGTCTATAGCAGGCGGCAACGGTGAGGGACTTGTTTTTAGAGAGATGGAGATATATATATATATATATATATATATATATATCTATCTCCAACATAAACAACATTATACGCAAACTATACTGAACAAAAATATTAAATGCAACATGTAAAGTGTTGGTCCCATGTTTCATGAGAAAAAAAAAATCCCAGAAATGTTCCATACGCACAAAAACATATTTCTCTCCAATTTTAGCCACAAATTTGTTTACATCCCTGCCAGTGAGCATTTCTCCTTTGCCAAGATAATCCAGCCACCTGACAGGTGTGACATATCAAGAAGCTGATTAAACAGCATGATCATTACGCAGGTGCACCTTGTGCTGCGGACAATAAAAGGCCACTTTAAAACGTGCAATTTGTCTCAAGTTGAGGGAGCGTGCAATTGGCAGGCTGACTGAAGGAATGTCCACCGAAGCTGTTGCCAGAGAATTGAATGTTCTCTAACATAAGACACCTCCAACATCATTTTAGAGAATTACGTCCAGCCGGCTTCACAACCGCAGACCACATGTAAAAAAGCCAGTCCAGGACCTCCACATCCAGGTTCTTCACCTGCAGGATCGTCTGAGACCAGCCACCCGGACAGCTGATGAAACTGAGGAGTATTTATGTCTGTATTCTGATTGGCTGGGCCTTGCTCCCCAGTTGGTGGGCAGGTCTCCCAAGTGGTTGGGCTTATGCACTCCCATGGCCGCACCTTTGACTGATTTCCTTATACGAAATCATCACAAATCAGCCGGTTACATTTCTCCACAAGTAAGTCCCCAATCAATACTTTACATTGCCAGAACGGCACAATAACATCCAGATGAAACGTATTTTGTTCCAGCAATACGGTGCATTAAAACTAAAAGCAGATCTACCTAGGTCGGTGGAGACCCTAGGAACCTGAAGAGTTAACCAATCCTGTGAACGGGTTAGGCAACTCAGGTGCCTATACTTCAAACAGCAAAGTTAGATAAGACTGAAGTTTATGAAATAGGGCCTTGATTACACCTCCTTATTTCAAGATGCATGAATTATACATCATGCTGCTTAAAGCTAATCAATGAATCTTTCTCATTAGCGGGCAAGGGTTCTCATAGTGCTACTTTCAGTGCAATATTAAAGTTTCCACCAAAATCCTAATTTATACTAACACCACCACCACTTCGACTGATGCCTCTCAAAACTCGCCGTGTTTTTAGATTCGTTTCCAAATCTATTAAAACCATGCTGACAAGCTGCAGCTCATAACCATGGTTCAGTGGTCCTATAGTACTGACAAGCTGCAGCTCATAACCATGGTTCAGTGGTGCTATAGTACTGACAAGCTGCAGCTCATAACCATGGTTCAGTGGTGCTATAGTACTGACAAGCTGCAGCTCATAACCATGGTTCAGTGGTGCTATAGTACTGACAAGCTGCAGCTCATAACGATGGTTCAGTGATGCTATAGTACTGACAAGCTGCAGCTCATAACCATGGTTCAGTGATGCTATAGTACTGACAAGCTGCAGCTCATAACCATGGTTCAGTGGTGCTATAGTACTGACAAGCTGCAGCTCATAACCATGGTTCAGTGGTGCTATAGTACTGACAAGCTGCAGCTCATAACCATGGTTCAGTGGTGCTATAGTACTGACAAGCTGCAGCTCATAACCATGGTTCAGTGGTGCTATAGTACTGACAAGCTGCAGCTCATAACCATGGTTCAGTGGTGCTATAGTACTGACAAGCTGCAGCTCATAACCATGGTTCAGTGATGCTATAGTACTGACAAGCTGCAGCTCATAACCATGGTTCAGTGATGCTATAGTACTGACAAGCTGCAGCTCATAACCATGGTTCAGTGGTGCTATAGTACTGACAAGCTGCAGCTCATAACCATGGTTCAGTGGTGCTATAGTACTGACAAGCTGCAGCTCATAACCATGGTTCAGTGGTGCTATAGTACTGACAAGCTGCAGCTCATAACCATGGTTCAGTGGTGCTATAGTACTGACAAGCTGCAGCTCATAACCATGGTTCAGTGGTGCTATAGTACTGACAAGCTGCAGCTCATAACCATGGTTCAGTGGTGCTATAGTACTGACAAGCTGCAGCTCATAACCATGGTTCAGTGGTGCTATAGTACTGACAAGCTGCAGCTCATAACCATGGTTCAGTGATGCTATAGTACTGACAAGCTGCAGCTCATAACCATGGTTCAGTGATGCTATAGTACTGACAAGCTGCAGCTCATAACCATGGTTCAGTGGTGCTATAGTACTGACAAGCTGCAGCTCATAACCATGGTTCAGTGGTGCTATAGTACTGACAAGCTGCAGCTCATAACCATGGTTCAGTGGTGCTATAGTACTGACAAGCTGCAGCTCATAACCATGGTTCAGTGGTGCTATAGTACTGACAAGCTGCAGCTCATAACCATGGTTCAGTGGTTCTATAGTACTGACAAGCTGCAGCTCATAACCATGGTTCAGTGGTGCTATAGTACTGACAAGCTGCAGCTCATAACCATGGTTCAGTGGTGCTATAGTACTGACAAGCTGCAGCTCATAACCATGGTTCAGTGGCGGTATAGTACTGACAAGCTGCAGCTCATAACCATGGTTCAGTGGCGCTATAGTACTGACAAGCTGCAGCTCATAACCATGGTTCAGTGGCGCTATAGTGTTCCACCAGGGAAGTTAGCAGGCTTGACCCGTGTGCTACACAAAGAAATCCTTGTATGTCTAATGTAGCACTAACCACGAATGGATGCCGAGAGGGTTCCGGTGAAGACGGATGTGACGCGATAGGACAAATATGGTGAGAAATAAGACACTCTGCTCTGTCAATCATCAACTGTATAAACACCCAATACACGCATCAGGCATGTGCGCAAACTCATTGGCATGCAGTACAAACACACACAGGGCATGCGCTCTGGCACACACACTACCAAGTCTCAGTACAAGGCTTGTTAGTGGTTTAACAAGAGCAGCACCACCAAGTGGCTTCTGCAGACTCTCCAGCCTGCTCATTTCACAGAGACACAGTCTTGAACAGATGTGGTGTAGGAGCTGCCAGCTCAGTTTCATCTGCCATGTCACTCAGCAGGCCTCCTCACCCCCAATCCCTTACTGCTTTCCACATGCCCTCTTCTCATCCCCTCACCATCGCAATCATCCTTTAAATTTGGTTCACTATCAATCCTTCTCCTCTCACTACATTGTCCTCTCTTACCCCACCTCTTCACCTTCCTCCCCCTCACCTTGACCCTGTAGTCTTCAGTGTCTGAGACGGTGGCCACACGGACCAGCATGGGGTTCCTCCTGTCCACCGTCTCCAGCTTCATGTTCACCGGGAAACTGTGAGGAGCTCTCTGATGGGGAGGAGAAATGAGAAAGTGAGGGGAGCGAGAGAGACATAACGCAGGGGTGGAGATGGAAGACAGGAAAGGGCTGTCAGTCACACTGTACCCAGTTCTCTGAGACAGGAAAGCAGAGCATGCCGAGTGGATGAAAGCAGAGGTGGGACAGGCCCCGTCAGCCAGAAACTCAGCCAGAGGAGAGGATTTGAGGGTGTGAAACTGTGTGGAGCTGTGCCGATGTCATGCAGGGAAGAGGAAGTTGACAGTGGAGATCTTAAGGGCAGAGAGGAAGTCTGAGTTTGACACAGGGAGTTTCTGAATGAGAATGACAGGGGCCGTATCCATAAATCGTCTCAGAGTCTAAAATTGGTCGTAAGTACTGAGAATAGAGACATTTTACACCTACTCTTATATGTAAAAAATAAAAGCTATGCAAGAAACATTTTAGTCATCCGACTAAGTAAACAGATATTTTAGGACACATCAAGAGCTGTCCTAACCAGTTAAGAGTTATGCAAGTATGTTGATAATAGAAAAGGGCATTGAGTCAGTGGTTCATGCGCCACACGTGTCATGAATGTTTTGATATTACTATATGATCAATCTATAAATAATCTACACCTACATGCAACAGCATCTATAAATAATCTACACCCACATGCAACAGTATGTCTGGAGCTTTTGAAAATGATTTCACATGATATGCCCAAATACTTATAACCACAGGCTAAAAAAAAATAATAGTATTTTTTTATTTTATTATTTAATTAACCTAAATCATGTTATTCGAAGTTATCCCTTTGGAGAGCAATATCATGTTGTTAAAAATATGCCTTAATTGGGCATGCCTATAAATTGGTAAATCGAAGCCATCTAGGGCCCACGTTAACTTTGAATGTGTTCAATGAAAATGGACCTTTCAAATGTTTTATACAACATTATCGGCAAGTGATTTGATGCCAACTGTGCCAAAGCAATTTAGAGTTGTTAAAATGGGAGCATCAGAATTGTTAAAAAATATTTAAAAAATGTATGCATGCCAACACGCCAAGAATTAAGAGTAGGCAAAGTGATCATGTCAGGTGAAAATTATATAAATCGTTTTAACATTGCAACATTTCATGTATAGTTACATAACCAACCGCGATGAGGCATCGCCAGCTGTGCATGCTTCGGACAACCACGAAAACAATGTCAATGAGCGTCATCACTATCTTTCCTTTGCGGTACCTCCAAAAGGTTGTGATTACCAGCTGAGATAAACTTATGAGTTTATTTTTTTGAGATGCTTTGTGGATACGGGCCCAGGTCTGGAAAAGTGACAAGCCGATGTCAAACTGAGGAAAACATGACTTGAGTCATTATTGTGAAAAGGAACCTAACCACAACCGTTATTAAACTGCCTTCAATTTCAATTGTTTGTAGGAGTTTTTTCAGACAATAAAGGATATCATTATGAAACACTAAAGAAGCCGTTAGATTGCAGCAGAGACTTGGAACAACAATGGTGCCGCGTGACTCTCTCTCTCTCTCTCACACACACACACACACAGCGCTGTCTGATACAAAGCTAGCCAGCTGTTCTGTGCCTAGCGCTTACTGCTTACCATACAGAAAGCCTGGCTTGGAACTGCCGTGGAACCATTGTCTTCTAAGTACTCCTCCCACAGGAAATGTTCTGGATTGGGGTGTCCTTGAACATAATCCAAAACACAATCCGATTAAAACACGGTGAATCGCGCACGCACATGCACACACAAACAACTTCAAACTGGGACCATAAACGCCATTACAAACGAATTAAAAAGACAAATGAGCTTGAAAACTTAGAATGTGACACACAAACACACACAATCCCCGAGCTGACATGGTACAAATATGCCGTTCTGCCCCTGAACAAGGCAGTTAACCCACTGTTCCTAGGCCATCATTGTAAATAAGAATTTGTTCTTAACTGATTTGCCTAGTTAAATAAAAAGTTGTTTTTTTTTTATTTAAAAAACATATCGCCTGGTTGCGGAGGGAAATTATGTTTAGCTAGCGGAGGTTGAGTTGTGGGAGGCTGCCATTAGTAAGTGATTAGTTCTACTGGCCACTGCCTCAGTAGTTCTTGTTAAATCTGCCAAATACAGGAGAGGAAAACTAGATTCCATTCTAGTAAAACATCAAGAGAAAATGCATGGGTGCATCTCAATAGACTAAAAGTGGCCTCCTGCTAGCAATATGGCAGATGCATCTGCTACAAGGAATTTATAACACATTAAGACAAAATATGTTCTGTGAATAGAAGCAGCTGGAAGTCTGGTAGTAAATCTGTTGGTAAAGAGCCTACAGATGGTTCAATATATGGGGTAATGAGCACTTTCACCTTCGCAGATTCTCAGGGCAAGATATAACATAATATGAGTAAGTACACCTGTCTCTTCCTTGACTATAGGAATACGTTCCAGAGCTGCAGTTGAGGAGGAATCATAATGTATAGGTCAGCAATGCTGAGTCCATATTAAGTTAAAGGATTTGGTTTGAACACATTCCCTTCATATTGATGTTTGATGCAATCAAAAGAGAGTCACAGACAACATTGGTGAAAACTGAAGTTCACAGAAAAAATTTAAACATTCAGGGCAATACCAGAAAAAATATACATTTTGTCCCAGATGCCATCATGTTGGTATTCACAACTTCAGCCCTGGGGGGACTGCACCCATCAAACGTTTGGACACACCTACTCATTCAAGGGTTTTTCTTTATTTTTACTACTTTCTACATTGTAGAATAATAGTGAAGACATCAAAACTATGAAATAACACATATGGAATCATGTGGTTTCCAAAAAAGGTATTAAACAAATCAGAATATATTGTTGATTCTTCAAAGTAGCCACCCTTTGCCTTGATGACAGCTTTGCACACTCTTGGCATTCTCTTAACCAGCTTCACTTGGAATGCTTTTCCAACAATCTTGAAGGAGTTCCCACATATGCTGAGCACTTGTTGGATACTTTTCCTTAACTCTGCGGTTCAACTCATCCCAAACCATCTCAATTGGGTTGAGGTCAGGTGATTGTGGAGGCCAGGTCATCTGATGCAGTACTCCATCACTCTCTTTATTGGTCAAATAGCCCTTACACAGGCTGGAGGTGTGTTGGGTCATTGTCCCGTTGAAAAACAAATGATAGTTCTACTAAGCGCAAATCAGATGGGATGGCGTATCACTGCAGAATGCTGTGGTAGGCATGCTGGTGAAGTGTGCCTTGAATTCCAAATAAATCAGACAGTGTTGCCAGAAAAGCAACCCCACACCATCTCCTCCATGCCTCACGGTGGGAACCACACATGCAGAGACCATCCGTTCACCTACTCTGCGTCTCACAAAGACACGGTGGTTGGAACCAAAAATCTCAAATTTGGACTCATCAGACAGATGGTGTCCATTGCTTGTGTTTCTTGGCCCAAGCAAGTATCTTATTGTTATTATTGGTGTCCTTCAAGGGAAAGGGGGACACCTAGTCAGTTGTACAACTGAATGCCGTCAACTGAAATGTGTCTTCCACATTTAACCCAACCCCTCTGAATCAGCTGCCGTTGAAATCAACATCCACGTCTTCGGCGCCCGGGGAACAGTGGGTTAACTGCCTTGATCAGGGGCAGAACGACAGATTTTTATCTTGTTAGCCTAAACAATTTGAATTTCTAGCTTTAAGTCGTACAACTAGGTTCTAATTCAAAAGTAACTGGTTCTGCAAGTCTACCGCCCTCCCTCCACAAATAAATGTTTGTTTTATTTAACTAGGAAAGTCAGTTAAGAACAAATTATTATTTACAATGATGGCCTACCGGGGAGCAGTGGGTTCCCTGCCTTGTTCAGGGGCAGAATGACATATTTTTACCTAGTCAGCTCAGGGATTCAATCCAGCAACCTTTCGGGTTACTGGCCCAACGCTCTATCTACTAAGCTACCTGCCACCCCAGGTAACCTAGTTAACTAGTCTCACTATTTTTTTTACTTCTGAGATGTTTGTCATAGGTGACTTTAACCTGTCCTGGGGAACCCAAGACTCAGTCAGTTTAAAAGATTTGTAATAACCTAAACATCCCTCCGTTGATTACCAAACCCACACAACCAAATCTGAGGGACTCTAATAAATCAACATTAATTGACCATATCTTTACAAATACGGCAGAAAAATTTGTGGCTAGGGGTGTTTTCTCCCTGGATATTAGTGATCACTTTCTATTGTCTGCATTAGATATGTTTGGTACTCCTAAGGCAAAACCATGTACAAGGAGAAAATGTCAGAAATTGTGAACAAGCTTTTTTACCATAGCGACTTCAATGGTATCTTAGATATACCGCATTCTGACATGGCTCCAAATTCACTTTATTCATGTTTTTAACAACATTGCAGATTAGCATGGCTAAAAGTACTGACTACGGCCGGGACTGTCAATCCTTCCGAGAATTGAGAAATCTGTGTAAAACTTGTTTGAAAAGCAACATCTGATTATTATATTAACACTAGCTGACTGTACAGGAAATACATATAAATTCTGGAAACTGTGAAATCATTAAAGGGTTGCACTTCCTCTACTCTTCCCTTACAAATTAATGTAGAGTCTGGCCTTATTACTGATAACATTGATATCATTAATTAATTTAAATCAACATTTTAATTCTGCAGGCTCTCTCTTGGAAAAAACTCAAAAACCTACTCACTTTGACAATGTACTGGATGTTGCTGGGGGAATTATACTGAATAATTTTGAAAATGTCCGTCAGGGATTTTCCTTTTGGCAATTCACAGACAATTAAGTCCTTGATATGTTGTTGGCATTAGACATAAAGAAATCTACAGGGGCCCACCATTTGGATCCACGTCTGCTCAAGTGTGCAGCATCCCTCATTGTGGGCCTAATAACCTAATAAAATAACTAATTAATTTAGCATATCTACACTACCGTTCAAAGGTTTGGGGTCATTAGGAATGTCCTTGTTTTCCATGAAAACATACATGAAATGAGTTGCAAAATGAACAGGAAATATAGTCAAGACGTTGACAAGGTTATAAATAATGATTTTTTAAATTGAAATAATAATTGTATCCTTCAAACTTTGCTTTCGTAAAATAATCCTCAATTTGCAGCAATTACAGCCTTGCAGACTTTTGGCATTCTAGTTGTTAATTTGTTGAGGTAATCTGAAAAGATTTCACCCCATGCTTCCTGAAGCACCTCCCACAAGTTGGATTGGCTTGATGGGCCCTTCTTACATACCATACGGTCAAGCTGCTCCCACAACAGCTCAATAGGGTTGAGAACCAGTGAATGTGCTGGCCACTCCATTATAGACAGAATACCAGCTGACTGCTTCTTCCCTAAATAGTTATTGCATAGTTTGGAGCTGTGCTTTGGGTCATTGTCCTGTTGTATGAGGAAATTGGCTCCAATTCAGCGCCGTCCACAAGCTATGGAATGGGGTTGCAAATAGGAGTGATAGTCTTCCTTCTTCAAGATCCCTTTTACCATGTACACATCTCAAACTATACCATCACCAAAGCACCCCCAGAACATCACATTGCCTCCACCAGGCTTGACAGATGGCGTCAAGCACTGCTCCAGCATCTTTTCATTTTTTCTGCATCTCACAAATGTTCTTCTTTGTGATCCGAACACCTCAAACTTAGATTAGTCTGTCCATAACACTTTTTTTCAAATCTCCTCTGTCCAGTGTCCGTGTTATTTTGCCCATCTTAATCTTTTCATTGGCCAGTCTGACATATGGCTTTTTCTTTGCAACTCTGCCTAGAAGGCCAGCATCCCGGAGTCGCCTCTTCACTGTTGACATTGACACTGGTGTTTTGCAGGTACTATTTAACGAAGCTACCAGTTGAGGACTTGTGAAGCATCTGTTTCTCAAACTAGACACTAATGTACTTGTCCTCTTGCTCAGTTGTGCACCGGGGCCTGCCATTCCTCTTTCTATTCTGGTTATAGCCCGTTTGCGCTGTTTTGTGAAGGGAGTAGTACACAGCGTTGTACGAGATTTTCATTTTCTTGGCAATTTATCGCATGGAATAGCCTTCAATTCTCAGAACAACAATAGACTGACGAGTTTCAGAAGAATGTCCTTTGTTTCTGGACATTGAGCCCACAAATGCTGATGCTAAAAATACTCAACTAGTCTAAAGGCCAGTTTTATTGCTTCTTTAATCAGCACAAGTTTCCAGCTGTGTTAACATAATTGCAAAAGGGTTTTCTAATGATCAAATAGCTGATCCAAGTTTATCATTTTACAAAGGCTAACAACGTGCCATTGGAACACGAGTGATAGTTGCTGATAACGGGCCTCTGTACGCCTACGTAGATATTAAAAATGTAAATCAGCAGTTTCCTGCTACAATAGTCATTTACAACATTAACAATGTCTAAACTGTATTTCTGATCAATTTGATGTTTTTTTTTTTTTAAATGGACAAAAAAAAAAAAAGTGCTTTTCTTTCAATAACAAGGACATTTCTAAGTGAACCAAACTTTTGAACGGCAAGTTTCCAAATTGAGCAAGTTTCTCACTATAATTACTTGGGTATCTGGATTGATGACAAGTTGTCTTTTGAAACACACATTGAAAACTTGACAAAGAAGCTGAGATCTGATATATATATATATATATATATATATTTTTTTAGTTCTGAAAACAGAAGGAAAATTGTTCAAAGAACACTTCTCTCTGTAATAGACTATGGTGACATTATTTATATGCATGCGGTAGCCTCGGTTTTGAAACCATTGGACTCAGTATTCCATTCAGCAATACATTTTATCACCGGGGATGGTTTTAGGACTCATCATTGTATTCTTTACTCTTCTGTCTGTCTTATTTATTTACAAAGCAGTCTTTCAGAAACTTCCTCCGCACATTACTTCATTGATTCGTTTTTAGACGTACAAACGACCAAACCCGTTCTCAGGGATGGTTAACTCTGGAGGTCCCTTTGGTCTGCACAGTATTGGGAAAATCTGCTTTTAGTTTGTTTGTAGTAATGTTTATGCAGGGTTGTTGTGTTTTATTTGTAAACGTACACAGGGATTTCTTGTTAGAGTTCTCATTGAGACTCACTGTTTAAATAAAGGTTAATAAAAAATAAACGTTTTCTGAGCTATTTTTTCCCCGCTTTGTCATTATGGGGAATTTGTGAGAAGATTGAAGTTGAAAATGTTTTTATTGAATCAATTTTAGAATAAGTCTAACGTAACAAAATCTGAATACTTTCTGAATGCACCGTGTATATAGAGCACCAATCAAAAGTTTGGACACACCTACTCATTTTTCTTTATTTTGACTATTTTCTACATTGTAGAACAATAGTTACGGACGTCAAAACTATGAAATAACACATATGGAAACATGTAGTAACCAAAAAAGTGTTAAACAAATACAAATATTTTTTAGATTCTTCAAAGTAGCCACCCGTTGCCTTGACGACAACTTTGCACACTATTGGCATTGTGTTTTATTACAAATTATGTAGTTGATGATCCCTGATAGACTGTTGGTATCTCTCAGCACCACATATACACCCCTAAAACTACTAAAGCTGAGCCAAGGACTATCGGGTCTGATAGGAGCTGAGAGAGCGAGAGAGAGAGCGCTAGCAAAAAGCAAAAGAGAAACCTTATTTCAAATGGTAAATTAATGCTCTCTGCACAAGGCATGGATCAAATAGTTAAAATAATGTTTTACCCAACAGCTGTGGTAACAGAAACTATAATGTCTCTCTCCCCCCGTTCTACCCCCTCTTCACCCCTATTTCCCTCGCTCTTCCCATTCGCTGATCTGATGTATGATGATTGTGCTACAGAATCCATTTAACAGCACATCACCCCGCTCGCTTTTAACTGGAAAAACAGATGCAGTTTTGCGACACACAGGAGAATGTTAGCCGAATGGCACAACCAAGCCGCCTATTAGATTGTAGAACAGGAGAGGGAACGAGGGAGAAGAAAATGGAGAAATAGAAATAGGAGAGCGAGAGAGCCTAGAGGGTTTTGATATCCTCTCAAATGCTTCAGACTTGGAATCCTCACATTTTTGTCATTTATCAAACACTCTTATCCAGAGCAAATTATAGTTTGTGCTTTCATCTTACGATAGCTAGGTGGGACAACCACATATCACAGGAAATATGTAATTTATTGAGGAAAAGTGTATCAGCAAAGTCAGAGCTAGAAAGGAGGGGTTGGATTCAGGTGCTTTCAGAAGATGGGCAGGGTCTGCTGTCCTATCTTCAGGGGGAAGCTTGTTTCACCATTGGGGTGCCAGGACAGAGAAGAGCTCGGACTGGACTGAGCGGGAGCTGCCCTCCCGTAGGGGTGGCAGGGCCAAGAGACCAAAGGTGGCAGAACGGAGAGCTCAGGTTGGGGTTTAGGGTTTGAGCATAGCCTGAAGGTAGGGAGGGCAGTTCCTCTTGCTGCACTGTTGGCAAGCGCCATGTTCTAGTAGTGGATGTGAGCTTCAACTGGAAGCCAGTGGAGTGTGCAGAGGAGTAGGGTGACATGGGACAACTTGGGAATGTTGACCAGGTGGGCTGCAGCGTTCTGGTTAAGGTTCAGGGGTTTGATGGCACAAGCAGGGAGCCCAGCTAACAGCAATAGTCCAGACCGAAGATGACAAGGACCTGCACCGCTTCCTGTGTGAGGTAAGGTTGTACTCAATGGATGGTGTAGTAGAGCATGAGCCAGCAGGATTGAGTCACTGCTTTGATGTTTGCAGAGAACGACAAGGTGTTGTCCAGGGTCGCACAAAGGTTCTTTGCACTCTGGGAGAGCAACACTGTGGAGTTGTCAACCATGATGGAGAGGTCTTTGAGCGGGCAGGCCTTCCCCGGGAGGAAGAGAATCTCTGTCTTGTCGAGGTTGAGGTGATGGGCCGACATCCAAGCTGAGATATCTGCAAGGCACACAGAGATGCGTGCGTCACCTGGGTGTCAGAAGGGGGGGGGGGGGGGGGGGGGGGGGGGGGGGGGGGGGGGGGGGGGGGGGGGAGTAGTAGTTGAGTGTCATCCACATAGCAATGATAGGAGTGACCATGTGAGGATATGACAGATCCAAGTGACTTGGTGTATAGAGAGATGAGGAGAGGGCCTAGAACCGAGCACTAGGGGTACACCAGTAGTGATGCAGACACAGATCCTCTCCTCGTCACGTGGTAGGAGCGGCCTGCCAAGTAGAACGCAATCCAAGAGTGTGTAGAGCCTGAGTCGCCCAGCCCTGAGAGCGTGCAGAGGATCTGATAGTTCAGTGTCGAAGGCAGAGGATAGATCTTGCAGGATGAGAACACAGGAAAGAGAGCCAGCTTTGACAGTGCGGAGAGCCTCTGCGTTACAGAGAAGCAAAGTCTCGGTTGAGTGACCCGTCTTGAAGCCTGACTGGTTAGGGTCAAGAAGTTCATTCTGAGAGAGATAACAAGAGAAGAAGGTAGCCTAGTGGTTAGAGTGTTGGGCCAGTAACCGAAAGGCTGCTAGATCGAATCCCTAAAAATCTGTCGTTCTGCCCCTGAACAAGGCAGTTAACCCACTGTTCCTAGGCTGTCATTGTAAATAAGAAATTGTTCTTAACTGACTTGCCTAATTAAATAAAGGTTCAATAATAATAATTAAGTGCCTCATTTTAGGATGATGCACGTTGGCAGTTTGAAGAGACTAAAATCTAATATTTTGGCATAAATCTGATTCAAATGTGTTTTTTTCCTGCAGTCTGAACAGCCAAAAAATACATGGAATCAGGTATTTTAAGGCACATTTCAAACCACCTTTGAAATCAGATACAAATCTGATTCATAGCCATGCAAGTTGTGTCTAAACAGTCTGATTTTTTTTTGCCATTGTGGTTTTTACACTGTTATTTGACATTTCTTGTTGCTTGCTAGCTACTCTGTTAACAGTTTTGACAAGAACATGTGGGAGCAGGCTATCTTGTTAATTGTTTACAAACAAATGAGTGAATATGCTAGAAAGATCAACAGCTAGCGGACTGCTGTGGCTGGCTAGCTAGCTAGTGGACTGCTGTGGCTGGCTAGCTAGCTAGTGGACTGCTGTGGCTGGCTAGCTAGCTAGTGGACTGCTGTGGCTGGCTAGCTAGCTAGTGGACTGCTGTGGCTGGCTAGCTAGCTAGTGGACTGCTGTGGCTGGCTAGCTAGCTAGTGGACTGCTGTGGCTGGCTAGCTAGCTAGTGGACTGCTGTGGCTGGCTAGCTAGCTGGTGGACTGCTGTGGCTGGCTAGCTAGCTGGTGGACTGCTGTGGCTGGCTAGCTAGCTGGTGGACTGCTGTGGCTGGCTAGCTAGCTGGTGGACTGCTGTGGCTGGCTAGCTAGCTGGTGGACTGCTGTGGCTGGCTAGCTGGTGGACTGCTGTAGCTGGCCAAAAATGACTCATTTTGAAAGTTGGATCATCTTATCCTTTGAGGCTTTAAAAGTGTTCTTACCACTATGATTTTGAACATTCAAAACAACTGGGAAATGTCCACGACAGGCATTATTGTGACCTTAGCTTGCTACAGAAGTGAGTGATAGGAAGCACAAGTACCACCACCAATCAGTCTAGATCACTGCACACACCCCCCTCGTTACTATGACAACTAGTGTAGCCTTGTCAGCACATGACTGCTGTCTGAACACATACAATTTGGTCACTGTTTGTACAGTCAGTATTCCAAAATGGATCCCTGCCCGTTTCGCTATAAAGCTAAGGGATGGGGCTGGAGAAATGTAACCCAGCTCAAATTCAAACAGCGCTAAGGACTGACCATCCATGATATCAAATGTATAGTTTTAACCATGTTTTGAGGCTATAGTGTTTGTTTACATACATACATATTTGGGTTCTGTTGGGGTACATCAGATGAACTAAGCTCATAAGGCATTTATAAGTAAAATTCTTCAAGAATCAATGGGCATATATAATTATGTCCAAAAATGGATGCAGCAACCAAGAATTCTAGCTTTAAATAAGTAGGGGGTGGAAGGGGACAATTACCAGCAAATTAGAGGGGAAATGAAATTGATTACTCGAGTATTGGGGCTGCAGGGTAGCCTAGTGGTTTTAGAGCGTTGGACTTGTAACAAAAGGTTGCAAGATCGAATCCCCGAGCTGACAACGTAAAAATCTACTATTCTACCCCTGAACAAGGCAGTTAAACCCACTGATCATAGACCATCATTGAAAGTAAAATGTTGTTCTAAACTGACTTGCCTAGTTAGATAAAAGGTAAAATAAATAAATAAATATGGGGACTAAAGTAAGGAATGAGTTAAGGCCTTTTTGACAGACATTAGCCACACCGCATCCAAAGTGACTTTCACACAACACATATATACAGTATTGTATCTACTGGGCAAGCTACTCACCCTGAGGTGCAGTGAGAGGTCGTCCGTGGTCCTGGCACCAGCCCACTGGGTGGATGTGAGGGCTGCTGGCATCACACCTAAAATGCACATCACACTATAACTCTAAATTTGTTTCTTATTGATTTTTAATTTAATGTAATATTGTTCTTGACAAAGTACAGAACAGTAATAGACATAGAATTGTACATTTATGTGGACCCCAGGAAGAGTAGCTGATGGAGGTCCCAACAAAATAAACCAAACACACCACTAAACCACAGCATACAGTACATTATCTTCCTACATACACACACTTCCTCAACTAAACACACACACACACACACACACGTATTTCAATCCTCCTGGGGTAGCACATAACAATAACCTCAACATGCAATTTGCATTTAAAATACAAAGTTAATGACCAGGAGAATTTTGAAATAGGGCTCTGACGAGAGGTTCTGGGAATGGATTCTCAATCCTTGTAACCCGTGCGGTTATTAAATATTAGCGATAGCGATGTTTCTGTGCAACTTTGACGTTCAATTTTCTCTCAAGATGGCCAAACAATTTGTAGGTTGATGTAGTGCCCATCGGTTATGAATGTTTCCACTTCTGTGTTGAGAAGTCGTGTTTTTACAGTCGGTTCCTGATATTAACCACTTAGTTGATTGACGCACTGGTGCATAATATAAAAAAATACTAATAAAAATCACCATCACAATCTGTCAGTTTAAGCTCGAGATATGTTATTTTACTTCCACAAAGGTCCGCGATATCGGCGGATGCGGTGGACTGCAGCACCCCCTGAAAAAAAAAAAATCTGCTGTTTTTTTGTAGAATGAATAAAAACTTTTAATAGTGCCCTGGGTCTTTACTAGTCCTGTATTAGAGGGCCAATATAGCCGTCTGTAGCACGGGCTACATTGTGAGGGTGGAAAGACATGCATCTTTGTTCCAGCTAAACTTGAACAGGACAGTAGGCCTAACTACCTTTAAAAATCGTGTTTTAAAAAAAAATGTAACGCTTTATCGTCACCAGATAGTGAAATGTGTTGTTCTCATGAAGATCTACGACAGTAGTATTAGACTGAAAGATAAGGTCATTTCATCAAACCTGAGAGGCTCCCCGTGCTTATTAATTGCTCATTCAACATAGTGGTTGCTACTTCCCTCAATCCAATTTTAACCGTTTCCCTTCCTAACTGATTTACATTCCCTGAGGTCAAGCAGAAATGTTTCCTTAGCCAAATATTCCCAGATTTTCAAATTAAAAAAAAGGCCACGAGTGATGCCATACGTTTTTTATCATGTAGGCTACACTGTCCTGCAAAATCATCCTGTTGTCCCACATTTGGGTATTTTAAAAATGTGGTCACTCGGTGTGACCTACAAACTATTATGACCACTCTATGGAAAGGGGAGACTCTCACGTTGTGCTCTATGACCCCAACAAGTGTCACTGGACTCGTCTGAAGGTAACCGACACCGGTTTAAAAAATGTATGAAGGTAGATTTGTGCCTACCCCCAAAAAAGGGGTTCAATGCATTTCTCTGGGCTACAGTAACAAAGGCTAAAATTAATATTTAATCAAATACTTGTTTTATTTATTTTATACCTAAAGGGGTCAAAACATTCCAAATCAAATAGCAGAATGATCCATAGTATGAAGATCTTAAAACAATTCCATGTCAGCTTAGAAACTCCCCCCCCCCCCCCCCCCCCCCCAACGACTTAATCCTTCAAAGTCTAAAGAGCACCAAAAACAACTATCCATGAGCCTTAGCGTTTCTACCACCACAAAAACAGACCCTGGGTCTGTTCTAAAGTGACTGCAAAATTTGGTCAGATGCACCTGTGACAGTGTGCTATTGAGTGCCATTGTGTGTTTGCGAACAGATCTCATGGTTTATTTTAGGGCTGTGTCTGATAACTTAGCTAGCTAACAGAAATTAGAAATGCAACATCACACCTAACCAACAACCGCCATGTTTCTCAATTTCAAAGGAAAGATTCCATTGGTCACGTGACTTGTATATGCTCTGTGATTGGACAATACAGAGCACAACGCTGTATGGGATAAGTAGTTTGTTTACACCCCAACTCTGAAATGTACACAGTCTTGTTGACTTTTTTCAAATATCACAGTTCTTAAATGCGATTACTAATCTTTTGAATTAATGCTTAATCCGGGAGATTGTTGTACCTAATCAATGTTTGGAACACCGCAACCAGCATGTTGTTGAAATGTGTATGCTAAAAATGAGTGGGTGTGTCAGTTCCGGAACCATAACTGCGAAAAGAGGGGCGGGCCCATCTGAGGCCTATTTCACTTACTGTACAGGCCGGCTAGATTAACATCTACCTACATACACATGCAATCACACAACAAGTGCAATTCCATTAGATTTGTGTGTGCTCTGAAATGATACAGCAGCGGTGCGATTCTGCTGAATAGCCCAGTTGCACAGAGTGGAGGCTTGCCTGACTGCTGTCCCTTGGGCACTATAATTTGACCAAGAATCCCACAAATCCTCTTTGGTGAGCGTAGCGGAGTGGCTGAGAGAGTGAATGTGTGTGCGTATGTGTGAGAATAACCAATCATGGGGTGCACCGAGTGAACGATTTCCAGATTGCTGTCCCTTGGGCACTATAATTTGACCAAGAATCCCATACATGCTCTCTGGTGAGTGTAACGGACTGGCTGAGAGTGAATCTGTGTGTGTGTGTGTACATGCAAGTGTTTTGTGCTTGTGTGCAAGTTAAACTGTGAGTGTAGGTGTACATCTGGGTGCGTGTGAATGCAATGAGCTGTGTCGACCCATGCTTCCTGTGAGACAAGGAGGCTAGGAAGCTAGCAGATTCTCCTCTTTTGGAAAGTCTCCGTAAGACATGAAAAAAGGAGGGGAAAAAGGACAAATAAAATCACCACTGCAAAATATCTCCGCCAGGCAGCTCTGTGAACAAAACGGAGAAGACTGTCAGTTCTCCTCTTCAACTATTACATCTAGTGACACTGACTTCTGTTTTTCTCCCACATCAGGCTTTCACTGGATGAATTGGGCCATGCGTCACATGACATGTAAATCAAACTCCTCTTGAAAATAAGCGGGCAAATCACCACTGATTCACTGACATCGGTACGAGAGAGAGAGAGAGATGCAGAATTGAAGATCATACATGTACACACACGTGCGCACCCGCACGCACACACCCTTTACTGTTGATCTATACGTCACTCTTTATGTAACAAAGCTGCATGCACTGAGTGCACAAAATAGTCCATGCTCTATGACAGACGGAACAGGTGAATCTACGTGAAAGCTATGATCCCTTATTGACGTCACTTGTTTAATCTACTTCAAATCAGTGTAGATGAAGGGGATGAAGCATTGAGACAACTGAGACATGGATTGCGTATGTGTGCCATTCAGGGGGTGAATGGGAAAGACAAAATATTGAAGTGCCTTTGAACAGGGTATGGTAGTAGGTGCCAGGCGTAGTTTGTGTCAAAAACTGCAATGCTGCTGGGTTTTCACACTAAACAGTTTGCCGTGTGTTAAGAATGGTCCACGACCCAAAGGACATCCAGCCAACTTGACAACTATGGGAAGCATAAGTGTCAACATGGGCCAGCATTCCGGTGGAATGACTGACACCTTGTAGAGTCCATGCCCCGACAAATTGAGGCTGTTCTGAGGGCAAAAGGGGGATGCAACTGTGTTCTTAATGTTTTGTACACTCATATATATATATATATATATATATACACAGTGCCTTGCGAAAGTATTCGGCCCCCTTGAACTTTGCGACCTTTTGCCACATTTCAGGCTTCAAACATAAAGATATAAAACTGTATTTTTTTGTGAAGAATCAACAAGTGGGACACAATCATGAAGTGGAACGACATTTATTGGATATTTCAAACATTTTTAACAAATCAAAAACTGAAAAATTGGGCGTGCAAAATTATTCAGCCCCTTTACTTTCAGTGCAGCAAACTCTCTCCAGAAGTTCAGTGAGGATCTCTGAATGATCCAATGTTGACCTAAATGACTAATGATGATAAATACAATCCACCTGTGTGTAATTAATCAAGTCTCCGTATAAATGCACCTGCACTGTGATAGTCTCAGAGGTCTGTTAAAAGCGCAGAGAGCATCATGAAGAACAAGGAACACACCAGGCAGGTCCGAGATACTGTTGTGAAGAAGTTTAAAGCCGGATTTGGATACAAAAAGATTTCCCAAGCTTTAAACATCCCAAAGAGCACTGTGCAAGCGATAATATTGAAATGGAAGGAGTATCAGACCACTGCAAATCTACCAAGACCTGGCCGTCCCTCTAAACGTTCAGCTCATACAAGGAGAAGACTGATCAGAGATGCAGCCAAGAGGCCCATGATCACTCTGGATGAACTGCAGAGATCTACAGCTGAGGTGGGAGACTCTGTCCATAGGACAACAATCAGTCACATATTGCACAAATCTGGCCTTTATGGAAGAGTGGCAAGAAGAAAGCCATTTCTTATAGATATCCATAAAAAGTGTCGTTTAAAGTTTGCCACAAGCCACCTGGGAGACACCAAACATTTTATTTACTTATTTATGTTACCTTTATTTAACCAGGCAAGTCAGTTAAGAACAAATTCTTATTTTCAATGACGGCCTAGGAACAGTGGGTTAACTGCCTGTTCAGGGGCAGAACGACAGATTAGTTACTAGTCTAACTCTCTAACCACTAGGCTACTCTGCCGCCCCGACATGTGGAAGAAGGTGCTCTGGTCAGATGAAACCAAAATGTAACTTTTTGGCAACAACGCAAAACGTTATGTTTGGCGTAAAAGCAACACAGCTCATCACCCTGAACACACCATCCCCACTGTCAAACATGGTGGTGGCAGCATCATGGTTTGGGCCTGCTTTTCTTCAGCAGGGACAGGGAAGATGGTTAAAATTGATGGGAAGATGGATGGAGCCAAACACAGGACCATTCTGGAAGAAAACCTGATGGAGTCTGCAAAAGACCTGAGACTGGGACGGAGATTTGTCTTCCAACAAGACAATGATCCAAAACATAAAGCAAAATCTACAATGGAATGGTTAAAAAAATAAACATATCCAGGTGTTAGAATGGCCAAGTCAAAGTCCAGACCTGAATCCAATCGAGAATCTGTGGAAAGAACTGAAAACTGCTGTTCACAAATGCTCTCCATCCAACCTCACTGAGCTCAAGTTGTTTTGCAAGGAGGAATGGGAAAAAATGTCAGTCTCTCGATGTGCAAAACTGATAGAGACATACCCCAAGCGACTTACAGCTGTAATCGCAGCAAAAGGTGGCGCTACAAAGTATTAACTTAAGGGGGCTGAATAATTTTGCACGCCCAATTTTTCAGTTTTTGATTTGTTAAAAAAGTTTGAAATATCCAATAAATGTCGTTCCACTTCATGATTGTGTCCCACTTGTTGTTGATTCTTCACAAAAAAATACAGTTTTATATCTTTATGTTTGAAGCCTGAAATGTGGCAAAAGGTCGCAAAGTTCAAGGGGGCCGAATACTTTCGCAAGGCACTGTATACACACACACACACAAAATAGTACATCAGTTACAAAACAACATTAAGGTGTAATCTATCAATTACTGACACTAAACATCAGTAAGCATATGGCCCTGTCTGGGGGTGTCATCAGATGGGGTCACAGTGTCTCCTGACCCCTCCTGTCTCAGCCTCCAGTATTTATGCTGCAGTAGTTTATGTGTCGGGGGGCAAGGGTCAGTTTGTTATATCTGGAGTACTTCTTCTGTCCTATCCGGTGTCCTGTGTGAATTTAAGTATGCTCTCTCTAATTCCCTCTCTCGGAGGACCTGAGCCCTAGGACCATGCCCCAGGACTACCTGACATGATGACTCCTTGCTGTCCCCAGTCCACCTGACCGTGCTGCTGCTCCAGTTTCAACTGTTCTGCCTGTGATTATTAGGCCATGCTGGACAGTTATGAACATTTGAACATCTTGGCCATGTTCTGTTATAATAATAATAATCTCCACCCGGCACAGCCAGAAGAGGACTGGCCACCCCACATAGCCTGGTTCCTCTCTAGGTTTATTCCTAGGTTTTGGCCTTTCTAGGGAGTTTTTCCTAGCCACCGTGCTTCTACACCTGCATTGCTTGCTTGTTTGGGGTTTTAGGCTGGACATTTAATTTTTGCAATTTCTCATCAACTTACAAAAATCTAATTTCAAAAGAATGGAAAACAGTTAGAACTGAATGACTGGTGTCTCACCAGTAGTCATAGGTGTCGTCCCAGTTGTCAAAGTGAACCAGGAAGCGATTGTCCACGATGTCGGCCACCGAGGCCACACACACCAGGCACGGGTTCTTCCTGTCCACTGCCTCCAGTTTCATGCCCACCTGAAACTTAGAGGTGCTCGTGGTCTGTGGACACACACAGAGACACATCAGTAAGGGCTCAATTATTTGACGACGTAGAAATCATGCATTCATGTCAATCGAGGGTTTGAGTAAAAATTCAAATAGCATACACTGATTCTGACCTAAAGGCTTGAGGGCACCAACTTTGAGCTTTAAGATAACATTTGATCATATCACATACACTGATTGGACAAAACATTAACAAAACCGGCTCTTTCTATGACACTGACTGATCAGGTGAATCCAGGTGAAAGCTATGATCCCTTAATGATGTCACTTGTTAAATCTACTTCAAATCATTTGAGACATGGATTGTGTACAGCACTTTGAGATATCAGCTGATGTACGAAGGGCTATATAAATACATTTTATTTTATTTGAATGTGTGCCATTCAGAGGGTGAATGGGAAAGACAAAAGATTTAAGTGCCGTTGCACTTAGGTGCCAGGCGCACCAGTTTGTGTCAAGAACTGCAACCGCTGCTGGGTTTTTCACGCTCAACAGTTTCCCGTGTTTATCAAGAATGGTCCACGACCCAAAGGACAGCCAGCCAACTTGACACAACTGTGGGAAGCATTGGAGTCAACATGGGCCAACATCTCTGAAGAACGCTTTCGACCCCTTGTAGAGCTCATTCCCTGATTAATTGAGGCTGGTCTGAAGGAAAAAGGTGGAGTACAACTCAATATCAGGAAGGTGTTCTTAATGGTTTGAACACTCAGTGTATATTGTCCTATACACCAATCAATTCCCTTCATTAAAGTCACACAGTACCTCTCAGTCAATCTTTATTTGAGCTTTTGCCACTAAAAACAAAACTACAGAAAGTAAAGCGGTGTTTCTTTTAAGCATTGTGGGAGGAGCTTTACAACAGCCACTGGGACACATTGTTCTGTTCTGCTGTGTGAATGAAGGTCAGCTTTTGGCCCCAGGCGTCCTTTCAGGAGAAAGAAGCACTAAGCTTATGTTGACTCCCACAACCTGACCAAGCACTTACACTGTTATGAGATTCAAACAGATTCTGTGGTGCAGCTGGAGCGTTACAAGACTCTTGGTATTTATCCCAGTTAAACTCGACTTCGTTGTAGCCTGAAAAAAAAAAAAAAAAAACATGTGCAGGAAAATAGGAAGGGGGTGAAGAAAGGAGAGAGAAAATAAAATGCGATTAGGGTTGTGAAAAATATTGCTGTGCCAGGCACATTACATGACTCCCAACAGACTGCCGCGTATTAGCACTAAATGCTGATGGTGTGGAAATAAGATGAGGCCCTTGTAAGAAAAATTAACCATGCATAGTTTAAAGATCATTCTCCTGTTATGTGTTGAAGTCTATTCCGTTAGAATCAAACAAGCACAAGCTCTTACACAGAAGCAATACAATTCTATCAAAACAGACAAAAGTGAACAGCTGAAGGGACCTTTCACACTACTGAGCAAAGACAAACCGAGCTGTACTGAGCTGGCCTGGCTATGCATCCACCATAGTTGCTTGCCTTGAACCATGTTGATAAGGACCATGTGAAAAAAATTATATATTGGTTTGGGTCAGCATGATTAGTTACCGTGAAACGGGAAAAGAGAAAAAGTGTAACACTGTGCCGATCTGCTGTAGATCACCTTTTGGTGGGTGGAGCTTGTGTCCTGTCGACTCGCACCATCCGGCTGGCCTGATGTCGGCAGAGTCGGCGTTTAACCAGAAGTCATAGCATTCAGAGTAGCCGTCGATGTGGAGCCGCAATCGGTAGCCAATCACCTTTGAAAAACAAAATGCAGTAAATATATGTATGGATGTACATGCAGTCCATATCCCAAAACACCAATCCACAGCACGATGTCATTCCGCATATATACATACATACATATATACATCTTGTATATTTGGAAAGTGGTCGATGTGATACGCAGAGTCCAAGAGCTTAGGTAATGACTCGTGACAATTTCAACACAAAAGGGATGGCATAAAAAGATAATTTAAAACACAAAACTACCAAGGCCCTCGTCAGTAACAGTTATGGACTATAATTTCCCCCACCCACAACAGTGCTGTCTGGACTTCAAATCACAGACCCAGTTAAAGTGTGTGACACGCCCAGTGTGCTGGGAGAGCCCTTGGTGTGACCCACCCAGTGTGCTGGGAGAGCCCTCCCTCTACCCTGCAGCTCACCTCTGCCACAGACAGGACACAGAACATGGAGGGGTGGAGAGGGTCGATCCCCTCCAGCCTCATCCCAGCCTTGAAGCCACTTCTGCTCGAGGGGAACGACTGGGCCTGGGATGGAGGGAGAGAGAGGAAGATAAAGGGAGAGAGAGTGGGAGAACATAAGAATGAGAAAGTGTGAGGGAGACAGCAATGGACATACAGAGAGAAAAGTAAATGAGAGGAGGATGGGAGAGAGAGAAAGTGAGAGACAATAAGGATAGAGAGTATAGGACAGAGCAGAGCTAGCAAAAAAGGAGATAACGAAACGACCAATAGGAGACCAGGAGAATAAACCCAAATGTTGATAAATAAAATATCCTCACTAGAAAACCCAAACCTGTAGTAGGAAATATAACTCTAGAAAATCCAAACCTATACATTTACTATGAAACATAACATTATTGTGCTTCCATTTTCATGGAGGCTGAACCCCCACGCTCAAGTGTGTCGCGGCAGCGCAGTTGCCGTGGAAATGGGTGTTTGTGCCTCCAACGGAACAGATGTCAAATCCCTTCATAGAAAAATGCATACAGTACGCTGCACAGAGTGTTTGTAGCAAAGGACTTAGTCCAGTGTAAATGATTGTTATGGAGCGAGAGATGGGGGGAGGGGGGGGGGCATAGGCAACACTTGGGGGGAGGGGGGTGTCTTGATACTGTAAACATTTAAGGGTCTTAAGGAGAGAGATATGGGGGAGGGGGGGGCATAGGCAACACTGGGGGGGGGTCTTGATACTGTAAACATTTAAGGGTCTTATGGGGGAAGGGTGACATAGGCAACACTGGGGGGGGGGGTCTTGATACTGTAAACATTTAAGGGTCTTAAGGAGAGAGATATGGGGGAGGGGGGGCATAGGCAACACTGGGGGGGGGGGGGGGTCTTGATAATTTAAACGTTTAAGGTTTAAACATTCAAGTCTCAAATCCTTGCTTAATCTACACTGCGGTCTAATAGTTGTGCTGTGTCCGTTCTCAAATTCACAGTAATTAGAAACAATGGGGACATCCTGGTGTCCACCACCACCCACCCACGCGCATGAGCACACACACAAAGTGTGATTTTCATCTATTTTGCAGGCCCTTGTCGACCCATTAGAAATAAGTCCTGCAGAAAAGCAGTAGGAAAGGGGAGGATCTGTGATTTCTCCGCAGTTTTAGCACATGGTCCTCCCCCTCTCATCTGAAATCTGGCTGTGTGATCTACAACTCCAGCTACTGCGATAGGGAAACTATTTCATCAAGGACAACTGGTTGCAATTTGCTTTGTTCTAAAATAAATTAAATAAAACATTAAAATCACTTGGAGAAAATACATAACAAGAAACAAAAGTATGTGGACACCTGCTCAGCCAACATCTCAATTCAAAATCATAGGCATTGATATGGAATTGGTCCCCCCTTTGCTGCTATAACAGCCTCCACTCTTCTGGGAAGGCTTTCCACTAGATGTTGGAAAATTGCTGCAGGGACTTGCTTCCATTCAGTCACGAGAGCATTAATGAGGTCGGGCACTGATGTTGGGCAATTAGGCCTGGCTTGCAGTCGGCGTTCCAATTCATCCCTAAGGTGTTCGATGGGTTTGAGGTCAGGGCTCTGTGCAGGCCAGTCAAGTTCTTCCACACTGATCTCAATAAACCATTTCTTTATGGACCTCGCTTTGGGCACGGGAGCATTGTCATTCTGAAACAGCAAAGGGCTTTCCCCAAAGTATGTGGACACACATTCAAAACAATGTGTTGCCGCAATGTTGCAAGCACAGAATCGTCTAGAATGTCATCGAATGGTATAGCGTTTAGATTTCCCTAGCCCAAAACCATGAAAAACAGACCCAGACTATACATTTGTCCTCCACCAAACTTTACAGTTAGCACTATGCATTGTGGCAGGTAGCGTTCTCCTGGCATCCACCAAACCCAGATTTTTCTGTCAAACTGCCAGATGGTGAAGCGTTTCCTTCTGCTTCGGAGTCTAATGGCGGCAAGCTTTACATCACTCCAGCCGATGCTTGACTGAACTTGGGCTTATGTGCGGCTGCTCTGCATCTTTTGAAGGGGTGTCCACATACTTTTGTATATAATCTACCTTTGCATAGTCCCGTAAACTATATACTGTACAGTAGGTCCTTAACATTCTTCCTTTCAAATCAACAGACCATGTTTAACATCAAGCAGCTGGCTTATGGCCTTTAAATACAAATCATAGCTTTGGTGGCCTGTATTCTAGTTTAGTAAATTACATCTCGGACTGAATACAGACAAATGGGGAACTACCTGGACATTTTCATTTTCTGTTGCAAAATGTTCCGTTGTTACGGCGTGCCTTAATGTATAGGGCTCTCGTGTCAAGCTTTAGTAGTAGATAAACCTACTGGTTGATGAAGGTGATGCTTACCTCAGTGAACAGTCTGAGGGGAACTGCTATGGCCTTCTCCTCTCCCAGGTACTGTTCCCACGACCAGGCCTTCTTCTTACCAATCACTGCTACCACACCACACTCTGAGTTACATCTCTACTTATGATAGCACAAGCCAGATTCCAGGACACACATCCTAGTCTAAAAACTTCACTCAATGGAGAATCCCTGTGTGTAAATATACATCAGTACTCCACAGTACATAGCATATGCCAGCCATTATAATTTGATATCCCTTTAAACATACTCGATGCATTCATATCAATAACCAGTAGTATTTTAGTATTCAGTTATGATCTGATTGTTGTTATTAGCAGCATTTCCAGAGTTTACCTTGTGTGCTGGTCACTTTGTTCTTCATTTTTGCTGCGTCCTCTTTTGGTCGCTCCTGAAATAACACAGTTGTTACAGGTATAGAATCTTAATTCGATCACTGTCGTCTTAATTTGATCACTCGGTTGTCACAGAGAATTTTCCTGCAGAGCAGGAAATGCAACAACAACAAAAAATACTAACTAAAACTGCATCAACCCATACAAAAATGTCCATTAATTATAATCTACATAATAATTCACATTTCCTGTTGCTGCAGGATTATTTTTCTGCTGTGAGAAACTGGGAAAATGAAGATAGGACATCTATAGTTGGTGAAAGAAACTTGAGTAACACTTCACTACAAAAGTGCAGTCAAAAACGTGATTGTCCTGTGATTAAAATAGTATTCAGACCCCTTGACATTTTCCACATTTTGTTATGTTACAGCCTTATTCTAATTGATTCACTCGTTTTTTGCTAAATCATAAAAAAAAATCAACTGAAATACACATTTACTTAAGTATTCAGACCCTTTACTCAGTACTTTGTTGAAGCACCTTTGGCAGTGATTACAGCATCGAGTCTTCCCGGGTATGATGTTACAAGCTTGGCACACCTGTATTAGGGGAGTTTCTTCAGTTTTTTATTTTATTTGAAATATTTTCTACATAATAATAGTGAAGACATCAAAACTATGAAATAACACCTATGGAATCATGTAGTAACCCCCAAAAAAGTGTTAAACAAAACAAAATATATTTTATATTTGAGATTCTTCAAATAGCCTCCCTTTGCCTTGACAGCTTTGCACACTCTTGGCATTTTTTTATAAATTTGCAAAAATGTCATTATGGGGTGTTGTGTGTAGATAATTTTTAAAAAAAACTATTTAATCAATTTTAGAATAAGGCTGTAACGTAACAAAATGTGGAAAAAGTCAAGGGGTCTGAATACTTTCCGAATGCACTTCCCAAAGTTGGGTTTGCATCTAAAAAGGTGAAAATAAATAATGTAGCTATTGAGGCTACCTGCCACTTTATGAGATTCATTTCTGTTAATTTCAAAAAGAGAGAATTTAGAACATAATTCTCCCGAGATGTCAATCACAATTTGAAATGTGGCAGGGTCACCCCCATCCCTGCCTCCAAATTACAGAAAAGCTGTTGCAATTTAGAATTTTCTTCAGAGGTGGAGAAGAGTAGCTGAGGATGAGGAGAAGAGCAGCTGCCAAAAATATTCCTCATGCCAGGTGACAGAAAAGGAAGAAGATCATTTTCTTCAACTGCTTACAAAGCAAGAGTTCTCACAGAGATAGCAAACACAGCTTTGTAGTTGGGCTGGGTTCATCTGGCAATATAGCTAGAACTGGCTTGCTTGATAGATGATTTCTAGTTAAAAAATTATCACATTTTCCCTGCCTATGGACAGACCCCAAACAATGTACTGTAAGTTAGGATTTTGTAGTCTTTTGCTAGGTAGTTCCTGGACATTAACCTCTTACTCTTCATCTTGTGTGGAATTATTTCACTGATTTTCTGTCTCGGCATTATCCACAGGGTAACTGTCAACTTGAGTCTGAAAATGGACACTGGAGGTAACGGAATCTGCGGTGTAAGCATCCATTTGATGTTCATGAACATTTGTCACGACCTGATTAGGTCAGGCTACCTGATTTGGTAGGGTGCATTGTAGCTAAGCCTTACCCTAACCTGGCATATCAATGCGCATCAATGCGCCTAACTTGCTACGTTAATTATCCTAACCTGTAATTTCCCTAACCTGTCATCGATGTAGACAGAACCGTTGCTAACTTTGGAGCCCGGACTCATAGGCTAGTCACACATTAACCCCTAATTCTTCACCTTGTGTGGATTTTTTCCCCCCACAGAGACTCTTTCACATTATCCTCAGGGTAACGGTTTACTTGTTTAAATACCTTATTTTCAAATACAGATAAGCGCACAGAAGTAATCCGTACATTATATCTTTAAGAATTGGCTTTCTTCTTGCCACTCTTCCATAAAGGCCAGATTTGTGCAATATACGACTGATTGTTGTCCTATGGACAGAGTCTCCCACCTCAGCTGTAGATCTCTGCAGTTCATCCAGAGTGACCATGGGCCTCTTGGCTGCATCTCTGATCAGTCTTCTCCTTGTATGAGATGAACGTTTAGAGGGACGGCCAGGTCTTGGTAGATTTGAAGTGGTCTGATACTCCTTCCATTTCAATATTATCGTTTGCACAGTGCTCCTTGGGATGTTTAAAGCTTGGGAAATCTTTTTGTATCCAAATCCGGCTTTAAACTTCTTCACAACAGTATCTCGGACCTGCCTGGTGTGTTCCTTGTTCTTCATGATGCTCTCTGCGCTTTTAACAGACCTCTGAGACTATCACAGTGCAGGTGCATTTATACGGAGACTTGATTAATTACACACAGGTGGATTGTATTTATCATCATTAGTCATTTAGGTCAACATTGGATAATTCAGAGATCCTCACTGAACTTCTGGAGAGAGTTTGCTGCACTGAAAGTAAAGGGGCTGAATAATTTTGCAAGCCCAATTTTTCAGTTTTTGATTTGTTAAAAAAGTTTGAAATATCCAATAAATGTCGTTCCACTTCATGATTGTGTCCCACTTGTTGTTGATTCTTCACAAAAAAAATACAGTTTTATATCTTTATGTTTACTTTCGCAAGGCACTGTATATTTATTTCAAATATTAGTACATGCAGTTGAAGTGAGAACTCTACATACACCTCAGCCAAATACATATAAACTCAGTTTCACAATTCCTGACACTTAATCCTAGTAAAGATTCCCTGTTTTAGGTCAGTTAGGATCACCACTTTATTAGAAGAATGTGAAATGTCAGAATAATAGTAGAGAGAATGATTTATTTCAGCTTTAATTTATTTCATCACATTCCCAGTGAGTCAGAAGTTTACATACACTCAATTAGTATTTGGTAGCAACACGCTTAAATTGTTTAACTTGGGTCAAACATTTTGGGTAGCCTTCCACAAGCTTCCCACAATAGGTTGGGTGAATTTTAGCCCATTCCTCCTGACAGAGATGGTGTAACTGAGTCAGGTTTGTAGGCCTCCTTGCTCGCACATGCTTTTTCAGTTCTGCCCACAAATTTTCAATAGGATTGAGGTCAGGGTTTTGTGATGGACACTCCCAATACCTTGACTTTGTTGTCCTTAAGCCATTTTGCAACAACTTTAGAAGTATGCATGGGGTCATTGTCCATTTGGAAGACCCATTTGTGACCAAGCTTTAACTTCCTGACTGATGTCTTGAGATGTTGCTTCAATATATCCACATAATTTTCCTCCTTCATGATGCCATCTATTTTGTGAAGTTCACCAGTGCCTCCTGCAGCAAAGCACCCCCACAACATGATGCTGCCACCCCCGTGCCTCACGGTTGGGAGGCTGTTCTTCAGCTTGCAAGCCTCCCCCTTTTTCCTTCAAACATAACGATGGCCATTCCTTCCATTTTTGTTTCATCAGACCAGAGGACATTTCTCCAAAAAGTACAATCTTTGTCCCAATGTGCAGTTGCAAACCGTAGTCTGGCTTTTTTATGGCGGTTTTGGAGCAGTGGCTTCTTCCTTGCTTAGTGGCCTTTCAGGTTATGTCGATATAGGACTCGTTTTACTGTGGATATAGATACGTTTGTACTGGTTTCCTCCAGCATCTTCACAAGGTCCTTTGCTGTTGTTCTGGGATTGATTCTCACTTTTCGGACCAAAGTACGTTCAGCTCTGGGAGACAGAAGGCATGTCCTTTCTGCGTGGTATGACGGCTGCGTGGTCCCATGGTGTTTATACTTGTTCATCTGTACAAACAATAGTACACGTGGTACCTTCAGGCTTTGGAAATTGCTCCCAAGGATGAACCAGACTTGAGGTGTACAATGTTTTTTCTGAGGTCTTGGCTGATATCTCCATGATGTCAAGCAAAGAGGCACTGATGTCAAGCAAAGAGGCACTGAGTTTGAAGGTAGGCCTTGAAATACATACACAGATACACCTCCAGATACAGATACACCTCCAGTTGACTCATGATGATGTCACTTAGCATATCAGAAGCTTCTAAAGCCATGACACCATTTTCTGGAATTTTCCAAGCTGTTTAAAGGCACAGTCAACTTAGTGTATGGAAACTTCTGACCCACTGGAATTGTGATAGTCAATTATAACTTATGTAATCTGTCTGTAAACAATTGTTGGAAAAATGACTTGTGTCATGCACAAAGTAGATGTCCTAACAGACTTGCCAAAACTATAGTTTGTTAACAAGAAAATTGTGGAGTGGTTGAAAAACGAGTTTTAATGACGCCAACCTAAGTGGATGTAAACTTCCGACTTCAACTGTATATGTATTTAAAATATATGTCAATATATCAGGCTTCTGTATGGGGTTAGGATATGATCAAGAGCTCAGGTTCGGTCGGTCCAGGCCTACTCACTCTCAGACAATATTCCTCCACCACGCCTTTGCTGGAACTCACACTCAGTTTTATTTTCTTCCTATCCTCTGCCTGCATCATTCGAGACAGGATCGATTCTACAACCACATAGGGGGAAAAAAGCAACATGAAACACACACACATAGGCCAACAGAATGCAAAAAAATCAAATCAATTGCCATTTAAAATTGTGCATTGCGTTAAGTTGAGACATCTCAATTTATTCCTACATGTAATTTTCCTTCTGAACAGAGTGAATGAAAAAGCCCCCACATTCCTTCTATAAAAACATGAAAGCACTCTGAAGTATCCCCCTTTCAAACAAAGCAGATTACATTCCTAGTCTTATGTGCACTTCAATTGTTCGCCTGAGACGTAAGCAGCTGGACCGCCTCATTGCCTGTAGTAGGAGACAAAGGCGGAATTGCCCCCCCCCCCCCCCCCCCCCCCAAGTACAGTAACCCATGTGTATTGTGTATAGAGGACATGAATGCATCTCTTTCCCTGGTACATTATGTAAATTGATGTCTGATGGAATTTGGATTGAGTTCCTGGTAAGAGATAAAGACAGCTTCGCATGAAAGTCAAATTAAGTGAAATGGGGTCTGTGGTAGAGGGGGTGGCCGCCACTGGAGGGGCCCGGACTTTCACAAAAAGGCAGAGAGAAGCAGCGCCTGTGAGCCTTCCGAAGCAGATTAATGGATTGTACTTTAGTTACCCGGAAACAAAATGGATTCACTATATAACTGTAATACTTCCTGCTCTAACACAAAATGGTTGCCCTCGGGCCTTGTCGCACTCTAACTAAAGATTATCTGTGTTGAAATATCATAAAGGAAATCTCAGGGCTACAGAGAAAAATAATCACAGTGTAACCTTAACACACCACAAAACGGACTGAAATCATCATTTTGACCATTGACCACAGCTACCCTACTGTTAAGTGAACTCTTTAGTGTTTCAGTGAACCTCCATAGTGACTCACCGTTTGGTATTTCCTTCTGCCCAGTCCTTCGGCCAATCAGGGACTCAGTCTCCCAGTTTCCATTCCAATCACATTCTATGTCTTCAGCAGATCTATTTGAGGCCTAGCTATAGACAAAACAAATCAATAAACAATGGATCAAAATGACAGCCAAACATGCCAGTCAATGAATGCAAATTATTTAACTTTGTTTACACAACAATTCATGTATGCATGTGCCATACTCTGAAAAGTTGAAATGAGATTTCTCTGTGTAAACAGCGTCCCCAAAACCACCCAGATATTTAGTTTTACAAAACGGTTTGTTTATAAATTACAGCTTAAATACTGCAATGAGGATTTGATTGAATGGCTCCCATATTCTCCATCTAAAAGCTACTGCTTCTCAGGCAGTCAATATCACCTTCCATATTATATTAGGGGGCCTATTAATTGGTTGAAGGTTTCCAGGAGGTGTGACAGAGAGGGGGAGGGGAGCCAGTGCTCGAGGTCCCTGAGGGTGAGTGGAGGTGGGGCTGGTCTGACTGCAGTCTGCAGGCCCTCTGATTAACTGGGAGGAGTGGCTGCAAAGGCTCTGGGCATTAGGGATAGGCATTTGAAATTATTTCAGTATTATAAAAATATTGTATATCTGGATACTGTCATTTCTGGACTATTAATATGTATTTTGTACATGTTTTTTTTTGTATTTCACCTTTATTTAACCAGGTAGGCTAGTTGACAACACCTTTATTTAACCAGGTAGGCTAGTTGACAACACCTTTATTTAACCAGGTAGGCTAGTTGAGAACACCTTTATTTAACCAGGTAGGCTAGTTGAGAACACCTTTATTTAACCAGGTAGGCTAGTTGAGAACACCTTTATTTAACCAGGTAGGCTAGTTGAGAACACCTTTATTTAACCAGGTAGGCTAGTTGAGAACACCTTTATTTAACCAGGTAGGCTAGTTGAGAACACCTTTATTTAACCAGGTAGGCTAGTTGAGAACAAGTTCTCATTTACAACTGCGACCTGGTCAAGATAAAGCAAAGCAGTGTGAACAGACAACACAGAGTTACACATGGAGTAAACAATTAACAAGTCAATAACACAGTGGGGGAAAAAAGAGTCTATATACATTGTGTGCAAAAGGCATGAGGTAGGCGAATAATTACAATTTTGCAGATTAACACTGGAGAGATAAATGTACGTAAATAAGTCGCACATGTCTATAAGCCGCAGGTGCCTACCGGTACATTGAAACAAATGAACTTTACACAGCCTTTAAACGAAACACGGCTTGTAACAAAAATAAAAAAAATTGCAGTGAACAGTAGCCTACCAAGAAAGTCATTGGTCACTATCTTCCTCCTGTTAGAGTTGCGTCAATTCGAATCTGGTATCAGGATAAATATGACAACGAGTCACCGATTGTATGCTATGTATTTTTTATTAGCTAAGCAATATAGTGGTAAATGCAATTGCACTGAAACCACTGAAGTCATCTCCTTCGGTGTCGGAGTTGAATAGTCTCAGAATTGCTTCATCCGATGTTGGATCGCTGCCCTCTTCAACACGCAGCAGTACAGCCTTTCAAAACCTGTTGATGATAGTGGATTTTTTGACAATGCTCCACGCTGTCAGCAGCTCTATTTCCTTTTCCAACAGCGAGATCGATCGCCTTCAACTTGAAAGCTGCATCATTAGCATTTCTCCGTGTCTTTGCCATGATGAGGGTGACAAAATGACTACCGTAATCAGAATGATGGGAAGTTTGAGTGCGCTCGATTTACGTCACATTATGTGATGGTGCTCAGATTTTTGGAGGCATGAATCTTGTGAAAGCGGGAAAAATCGATAAATTAGCCGCGTCATTGTATAAACCGCGAGGTTCAAAACGTGGGGAAAAAAGTAGCGGCTTATAGTCCGGAAATTACAGTAGTCAAAATGTGTTTTAAAAATACACTAGACGACCAAAATTCTGTGGACATCTGCACATCGAACATCACATTCCAAAATCAGGGGCATTAATATAGGGTTAATGTAACAGCCTCCACTCTTCTGGGAAGGCTTTCCACTAGATGTTGGAACATTGTTGCGGGGACAAGAGCATTAGTGAGGTCGAGCACTGATGTTGGGCGATTAGGCCTGGCTCGCAGTCGGCGCTCCAATTCATCCCAAAGATGTTTTGATAGAGCCCTGACCTCAACCTCTCTGTGCAGGCCAGTCAAGTTCTTCCACACCGATCTCAACTAGCCATTTCTGTATGGACCTTGCACGGGGGCATTGTCATGCTGAAAACAGGTAAGGGCCTTCCCCATACTGTTGCCATAAAGTTGGAAGCACAGAATCGTCTAGAATGTTGTATGCTGTAGCGTTTCCCTTCACTTGATCGAAGGGGCCTAGCCCGAACCATTATTTGTCCCCCATTAAAACATTACAGTTGGCACTATGCATTGAGGCAGGTAGCGTTCTCCTGGTATCCACCAAAACTGCCTGATGGCAACGCATGATTCATCCCTCCATTGAACACGTTTACTCTGCTCCAGAGTCCAATGGCGGCAAGCTTTACACCCCTCCAGCCAACGCTTAGGAATTGCGCATGGTGATCTTAGGTTTGTGTGCAGCTGCTCGTCCATGGAAACACATTTCATGAAGCTCCCGACAAACAGTTCTAGTGCTGGCGTTGTTTCCAGAGGCAGTTTGGAACTCGGTAGTCAGTGTTGCAACCGGGGACAGATGATTTTTACGTGCTTCAGCACTCGGCGGTCTCGTTCTGTGAGCTTGTGTGGCCTACCTTTTGACGGCTGAGCCGTTGTTGCCCCTAGACATTTCCACAGTTGCCAATGTTTGTCTATGGAGCTTGCATGGCTGTGTGCTAGATTGTATACACCTGTCAGCAAAGGGTGTGGCTTAAATAGCCGAATCCACTAATTTGAAGGGGTGTCCTCATACAGTGAGGGAAAAAAGTATTTGATCCCCTGCTGATTTTGTATGTTTGCCCACTGACAAAGAAATGATCAGTGAATGGTAGGTTTATTTGAACAGTGAGAGACAGAATAACAACAACAATATCCAGAAAAACACATGTCAAAAATGTTATAAATTGATTTGCATTTTAATGAGGAAAAAAAGTATTTGACCCCCTCTCAATCAGAAAGATTTCTGGCTCCCATGTGTCTTTTATACAGGTAACAAGCTGAGATTAGGAGCACACTCTTAAAGGGAGTGCTCCTAATCTCAGCTTGTTACCTGTATAAAAGACACCTGTCCACAGAAGCAATCAATCAATCAGATTCCAAACTCTCCACCATGGCCAAGACCAAAAAGCTCTCCAAGGGTTCTTGTCAGGGACAAGATTGTAGACCTACACAAGGCTGGAATGGGTTAAAAGACCATCGCCAAGCAGCTTGTTGAGAAGGTGACAACAGTTGGTGCAATTATTCTCAAATGGAAGAAACACAGAAGAACTGTCAATCTCCCTCGGCCTGGGGCTCCATGCAAGATCTCACCTCGTGGAGTTGCAATGATCATGAGAACGGTGAGGAATCAGCCCAGAACTACACGGGAGGATCTTGTCAATGATCTCAATGCAGCTGGGACCATAGTCACCATGAAAACAATTGGTAACGCACTACGCCGTGAAGGACTGAAATCCTGCAGCGCCTACTCAAGAAAGCACATATACATGCCCGTCTGAAGTTTGCCAATGAACATCTGAATGATTCAGAGGACAACTGGGTGAAAGTGTTGTGGTCAGATGAGACCAAAATGGAGCTCTTTGGCATCAACTCGACTCGCCGTGTTTGGAGGAGGAGGAATGCTGCCTATGACCCCAAGAACACCATCAAACATGGAGGTGGAACCATTATGCTTTGGGGGTGTTTTTCTGCTAAGGGGACAGGACAACTTCACCGTATCAAAGGGATGATGGACGGGGCTAATTGATAATTAAAAAACAATTTTGTAATCATGTTAGCACAACTGAAAAATTTACGAGATCTTCAGTTTTTTGGAAATTTCTCACATGGAATAGCCTTCATTTCTCAGAACAAAAATAGACTGACGAGTTCAGAAGAATGGTCTTTGTTTCTGGCCATTTGGAGCCTGTAATCAAACCCAAATGCTGATGCTCCAGATACTAAACTAGTCAAAAGAAGGCCAGTTTTGTTGCTTCTTTAAATCAAAAGTTTCAGTTGTGCTAACATAACTACAAAATTGTTTTTTAATGATCAATTAGCCTTTTAAAATGATAAACTTGGATTATCTAAAATACGTGCCATTGGAACACAGGAGTGATGGTTGCTGATAATGGGCCTCTGTACGCCTATGTAGATATTCAATTTTTATTTTTCTAAGTCTGCCGTTTCCAGCTGCAATAGTCATTTACAACATTAACAATGTCTACACTGTATTTCTGATCAATTTGATATTTTATTTGAAAAGGGACCAAAAAAATGTGCTTTTCTTTCAAAAACAAGGACATTTCTAAATGACCACAAACTTTTGAACGGTAGTGTATATGAAACATCAATGGAGACTTGCTTGTGCTGGTGAACTGCACTGCTTGTTTCAGCAAAGGGCTGGTGGAGGGGCGAGAGATGAGCAGGAGCCGGTGTGTGCGACTCTGTGTGTGTGTTGTTCCAAACTGTTTGGTTACTTCTCTGTATCTTTTCAAGGTTAAGTTTAGGCATTTATTACGAATTAACTCTGAATGGTTATGATAAGGTTCAAGGTTTGGGATAGGCTTAAGTCGTCCAAGTAATTGAATATTAAATATCCGTTTGGATATTCGAATAATCGCAGTGCATCCCTACTGGGCAAGGGGTGGAGCTGTGTGTCCTAACCCTCCCCTCCCTCACTGGGATCCATTGATCAAATGGTTTCATTTGACAGTGAAAGAGCCCCCAGGAGGTTTTTAGATGTGTGTGTGCCGTACAGAAGATAGCAAAGAAGACCAGGTTTGTGGGAGTAAAGACAAAGGGCTAAATCCTAACCTGTATGTGTGCATGTAAAGTACAGTAGGCCTAACTCTTCATGTAAATATTACACTGATGCCAATGGTAACTGTGTAAAAGTCTCATGATCTTTAGGCTTCATCCCATTGATGTCACAGTATGTCCTAAGACCTACAGTAAATAACGACATTGAAGTGGTTGGTATGATGATAGTGTGAGGCTGGCAGTCTTAAATAAGCACACCACTATAGCTGAAAAAATAAATACAAATTTTCCAGTGATCTCCACTGCAGTTATCCAAAAAGACAATTACGCCCCAGCAAATACACAGGCCTTAGCAATGCAGCGCGAACTGTGTACCTGAATTAATAAAATTGTCAACGGATGAATGCTGCCACCATGACACGATGAAAGAGACCCAGCGATTAGGGGAGCTAAACAATGGCCGCTACCATAGTGTGGATTATGGGGGAGCCCGTGGGGGGAGGGGGGGGGGCTTTGGATGCTGGAATTATTTTGCCGTGGACGAACATGCTAACTTTTTGAAGTAATTTGTTTGACAAATCAGATGAAAGTATCTTGAATGGTTGTGTTCATGACACATTAAAAGTTAATAAATGTTCACAGTTTAAATGACATCTTTATTATTAGGCCCATAAAAATGTTTTGTGCTAGATTCCATTTACCTTGATGGCTTACACCAACTTTCTCCACATCCCAGAGACCCCTTTTTCACATTTGAAAAATGCCCCCGCCCCCTTTTTATGATTGTTTATTGAGCCTATATTAAATAAGGCACCAAAATCTTGATTTTGTTTAATTTGAGAGACCTAGAAAAATGCTGGTTTTGATGCTCATTTTCTGCAAGTTTAACAAAACTCATGTAATCTTTTAGGTAGCCTATTTAATAATAAAAACAAAGTCTAGACCTTATTTCCCCAAATGTTATTTCGCTACCAAATGTATTATAATTTATATGAACCCTCATTTCATTACACATATTCTCTTTTACAGAAAGTGAATAGATCAATTGATAGCAACAGAGACACACATTGTATAATATTACTTCCCAAGCAAATACTCCTAGACTTTAGAAGGCAGGTGCTCAGCTTTTGAATGTCACAGACAAATCAAAGATAGGTGCCACTCTAGCAGATGGGGGAGTACAGTGAGTGAGTGAGTGAGTGAGTGACAGACAAAGGGAGCAGGGAGGGAGAGACGGCAACTAACCAAGCCGACTCGCACTATAGTAGAGTAATAGCTGCCAAAGCTAGGTTATTCATCATCCAATAGGATTACGTAGTACTTGTCTTGACTGCATCAACCGGGAGAAGCTAGTTAAGATACTTGGCTATCATCGTTAGCTAGCTAGGCTAATTGAGGCTGCATGCAATTTCTCATCCTACAGTTACAAATAACAACAACTTAATTCAGAATATTAAGCAGCTGCCTAACTGTTGGCTCATGGTCGTTGTAGCCTATCCTTCTCCTTTAACTGTAAAATCTGTCATTTTAATTCCATCTTCCATTGATTAAATATCTCATAACTTCTGCCACACACGGAGGCTCTATGACTGCAGTCTATTGCCGCTTTGATGACTTATGATTGGCTAACAACAAGCTACACGTGGCACGCTCCACTCTCTTTACTGCAAGCAGTCGCATTCGGATCTGTAAGGGCCCTTCCGGACAAGTCAGTTAAAATAACACAAACCCGAGACAAGTGGCTGATCCGACCCAGACCTGTGACTCGAAAATTCGGTTATTCGGTTACAGGTGGTTCCGTGAAGGTCACAAATGAGCGCTGTTACACACCCATGCAGGAATCTAATGAAGTTAATAGCAGGCCGTGCATGGGCAAATAACAGCATGCATCATTCTCCAGACAGAAAGGTGTGCGAGAGAATTTGAAAACAAATCCAATTTTGATGTGTCCATTTATTTTCCCTTTCGTACTTCCAACTATTTGGACAAGGTTACAACACTGTACCTACAGTTCCTTCGGAAAGTATTCAGAATCCTTGACTTTTTCCACATTACAGCCTTATTCTAAAATGGATTACATTTTTTTTTATCCTGAGATATATACAGTGCCTTGCGAAAGTATTCGGCCCCTTGAACTTTGCGACCTTTTGCCACATTTCAGGCTTCAAACATAAAGATATAAAACTGTATTTTTTTGTGAAGAATCAACAACAAGTGGGACACAATCATGAAGTGGAACAACATTTATTGGATATTTCAAACTTTTTTAACAAATCAAAAACTGAAAAATTGGGCGTGCAAAATTATTCAGCCCCTTTACTTTCAGTGCAGCAAACTCTCTCCAGAAGTTCAGTGAGGATCTCTGAATGATCCAATGTTGACCTAAATGACTAATGATGATAAATACAATCCACCTGTGTGTAATTAATCAAGTCTCCGTATAAATGCACCTGCACCTGTGATAGTCTCAGAGGTCTGTTAAAAGCGTAGAGAGCATCATGAAGAACAAGGAACACACCAGGCAGGTCCGAGATACTGTTGTGAAGAAGTTTAAAGCCGGATTTGGATACAAAAAGATTTCCCAAGCTTTACACATCCTAATGAGCACTGTGCAAGCGATAATATTGAAATGGAAGGAGTATCAGACCACTGCAAATCTACCAAGACCTGGCCGTCCCTCTAAACTTTCTGCTCATACAAGGAGAAGACTGATCAGAGATGCAGCCAAGAGGCCCATGATCACTCTGGATGAACTGCAGAGATCTACAGCTGAGGTGGGAGACTCTGTCCATAGGACAACAATCAGTCGTATATTGCACAAATCTGGCCTTTATGGAAGAGTGGCAAGAAGAAAGCCATTTCTTAAAGATATCCATAAAAAGTGTTGTTTAAAGTTTGCCACAAGCCACCTGGGAGACACACCAAACATGTGGAAGAAGGTGCTCTGGTCAGATGAAACCAAAATTGAACTTTTTGGCAACAATGCAAAACGTTATGTTTGGCGTAAAAGCAACACAGCTGAACACACCATCCCCACTGTCAAACATGGTGGTGGCAGCATCATGGTTTGGACCTGCTTTTCTTCAGCAGGGACAGGGAAGATGGTTAAAATTGATGGGAAGATGGATGGAGCCAAATACAGGACCATTCTGGAAGAAAACCTGATGGAGTCTGCAAAAGACCTGAGACTGGGACGGAGATTTGTCTTCCAACAAGACAATGATCCAAAACATAAAGCAAAATCTACAATGGAATGGTTCAAAAATAAACATATCCAGGTGTTAGAATGGCCAAGTCAAAGTCCAGACCTGAATCCAATCGAGAATCTGTGGAAAGAACTGAAAACTGCTGGCTCTCCATCCAACCTCACTGAGCTCGAGCTGTTTTGCAAGGAGGAATGGGAAAAAATGTCAGTCTCTCGATGTGCAAAACTGATAGACATACCCCAAGCGACTTACAGCTGTAATCGCAGCAAAAGGTGGCGCTACAAAGTATTAACTTAAGGGGGCTGAATAGTTTTGCACGCCCAACTTTTCAGTTTTTGATTTGTTAAAAAAGTTTGAAATATCCAATAAATGTCGTTCCACTTCATGATTGTGTCCCACTTGTTGTTGATTCTATGAGACTCAAATTGAGCTCAGGCGCATCCTGTTTCCATTGATCATCTTTGAGATGTTTCTACAACATGACTGGACTCCACCTATTGGTAAATTCAATTGTTTGGACATGATTTGGAAAGGCATACACACCTGTCTATATAAAAAGGTCCCAGAGTTGACAGTGCATGTCAGAGCAAAAACTAAGCCATGAGGTCGAAGGAATTGTCCGTGTCGAGGCACAGATCTGGGGAAGGGTACCAAAACATTTCTGCAGCATTGAACGTCCCCAAGTGCACAGTGGCCTCCATCATTCTTAAATGGAAGAAGTTTGGAACCACCAAGACTCTTCCTGAGCAATCGGGGGAGAAGGGCCTTTGTCAGGGAGGTGACCAAGAACTCGATGGTCACTGACAGAGCTCTAGAGTTCCTCTGTGGAGATGGGAGAACCTTCCAGAAGGACAACCATCTCTGCAGCACTCCACCAAATCAGGCCTTTATGGTAGAGTGGCCAGACGGCAGAAACTCCTCAGTAAAAAGGTACATGACAGCCCGCTTGGAGTTTGCCAAAAGGCACCTAAAGGACTCTCAGACTACGAGAAACACGTTTCTCTGGTCTGATGAAACCAAGATTCAACTCTTTGGCCTGAATGCCAAGCATCACGTCTGGAGGAAACCTGGCACCATCCCTACGGTGAAGCATGGTGGAGGCAGCATCATGCTGTGGGGGTGGTTTTCAGCAGCAGGGACTGGGGTCTAGTCAGGATAGAGACAAAGATGAACGGAGTAAAATACAGAGAGATCCTTGATCCTTGAAAGCCTGCTCCAGAGCGCTCAGAACCTCGAACTGGGACAAAGGGTCACCTTCCAACAGGAAGCACACAGTCAAGACAAACAAGCTTGTAGCATCATACCAAAGAAGACTCATCGCTGATAAAGGTGTTTCAACAAAGTACTGAGTAAAGAGTCTGAATACTTATGTAAATGTGATATTTCTGTTTATAATAAATTAGCAAACATTTCTAAAGACATGTTTTTGCTTTGTCATTATGGTGTGTAGATTGATGAGATTTTTTTTTCATCCATTTTAGAATAATGCTGTAACCTAACAAAATGTGGAAAAAGTCAAGGGGTCGGAATATTTTCAGAAGGCTGATAATGTAAAACTTTAAATGTCTTCACAGGGCCTCCGGATTTAGCAGAAGTCTAAGGCAATGCATCGCAGTGACACCAGAGATTCTGGGTTCAAGTCCAGGCTCTGTCACAGCCGGCCACGACCGGGAGGCCCATGGGGCGGCGCACAATTGGCTCAGCGTCGTCCGGGTTAGGGAGGGTTTGGTCGGCAGGGATATCCTTGTCTCATCGCGCACTAGCGACTTTTGTGGCTGGCCGGGCGCAGTGCACGCTGACACGGTCACCAGGTGTATGGTGTTTCCTCCGACACATTGGTGCGGCTGGCTTCCGGGTTGGATGTATGTGCATTGTGTCAAGAAGCAGTGCGGCTTGGTTGGGTTGTGTTTCGGAGGACGCATGGCTCTCAACCTTCGCCTCTCCCGAGTCTGCACGGGAGTTGCAGCGATGAGACAAGACTAACTACTACCAATTGGATACCACAAAATTGGGGAGAAAAAAAAAGGGGTAAAAAATATATAAATAAAAAAATGTCTTCATTTTGAAACCATTGAGAGTGCAATGTTGACCGTTCATGTCGACTCTTTTTTTTTCTCACTTTTGTTTATTTCACTTGCTTTTGCAATCTAAAACACATTTCCCATGCCAATAAAGCCCTTTGAATTAAACAGAGAGAGAGAGAAAGAGACAGAGGATGACATGGTACTCAGCTGCAGGACATTGTGTTTATATACCCACTACGTGCTTTTAAAGTAAAGGTCATTATTATATGTTAAATTGAAAAAAATCCAACAGGTTTTTTTCTAGAACTGAATTGGTTGCCATTTTCACGCCTCCACAATAAATCAGTACAAGACATCTCCATCATGAGCCTGGCTCCTTTATGTCCCTTTTGAATGACAAGAAATTGAAATATCTGACACACAGAGGCAGGCCTGTTTGTGTTCACAATAACAGAGCTCGCTATGAGAATCCAATAAACACTGCATAAAAACACCATTCACATTATAATGGAGACTCCACAAAAATGTTCAGTAGAGGGAAAAAAGGAAGAGAGAGAGATAGACAGCAGTGACATATGCTCATGGTGAGCCAACACTTTCGGTGCATTCTTGGCAAAAGGAGGGAATTGAGTCGGTCCTTTCGCAACATTTCCTGATCTCTTCACAACATTATGAACATTTTATATTCTGCCTGTTATAGCTAGAATCTTTAATTGCTATATACATTTAACTGATAAATTAATGAAAAAATAATTTATTTTGAAAGAATATAACTTGCAAATGTCTCATGAGCCTAGTTCAACGGTCGTAAATTTGTAAACAATGTAAATGTAAACAAACACTGTGTAGCCTCAAAACATAATTAAACTATAATTGTATATCATGGATGGTCAGTCCTTGCGTCCATATCGTTGTCTATGAATTAGAGTGGTTACATTTCTCCAGACCCATCCCTCACCTTTTTACGAAAACAGAGGAAAGGCCTGGCGCTTGAAGACACGGCGTTTGTAGCCAATAAGAGCTTTTCACCCTACAGTTAAACTCTCCCTTTGTCAGAGCAGCTGGGCTCAGTCTCTCTCTATGTGCTCTGACAATGAAGAGCAAAACAAAAATCACTGTTCAACCGCCCGCGGGACAAAAAAACAATTGTAATCTGTCCTAATCTGACTGATGGCCAAGGCCTCTGCGTAGTCTGCCATCAGGGTGACATATCTCTGAGACATCTAGAATTGCTCACTAAATTCATCTGGGTTGTGACGACTGCTACAGGTGGATCCTCAATTATCTCCTGTACCATCTGAGAATACACCCACACCTGAGTTTGGGGATTAACACAACAGATAGAGAGTTACAGAACACTTGTTCTCTGTTCTATTATTTACAGAGAAGTGTCATCGCTGGCACATTAGAACCCAGGCTGAATTCAAATATACAGGTATTATTATGTGATGATGTCAAGTGTCAAATGAAGCCTGGTAACTACATACGGTCTGAAGAACAAACAAAAAAAAGGGGGGAGGGGAAATTTAAAGTCATTCATCAAAGCGAGGGAAGGGGAATTCATACAACTACACGTCTCGTCATGCTAGACACAGTTGGGTTGCGTCAAACCTTTTTTCAATAAACTCCTGTGGAAATTCCTCTAACTCACATCTTTTCCCCATTCAAAATGTAATTACTATCCATTTGCAATGCAAGGAAGAAAATGTCTAAAGCAGTGGAAGAAGACCAGAACAACCATTTTTGACCATTTTTTATAGGATTAAAACACATCTCCTATGGCTCCAACTGCTCCATCCTTCATTTCGATTTGAGGATTATCAGTAAACCCAGTTGTTTTTGTCTACGACAGTGTACAAACACTAACGCATGAGGGAACTTTGGCTAAGAGTTTTTGCAGCTTTAGTTGCAGCAATGTGGTATGTTAAGGGACTAGGGACCACACACTTCCCCCCCCAACACAGCATGAGGTTTCACAAATTCACACATTTTTCTGTGACTTAGCAAATACCCACGTTGCTTCAACACAACAAAAGGGGACAGAGGCTGGAGAGCATAGAGGGTCATGGTGAGTCGGAGGATGTTTATTACGCCCTGGGTGTTCACATTTCATATAAACAAGCTTAAAGGAAATGCAGCAAACTGGGATTGGGAATTGCCTATCGGAAAAGCTGGGCAAGTGATGATTAGCACAACGACAAGTTGTGACAAAACGTGCCCAACTCTAATTGGGTTTCCAACAAAGAATGACTACAGGGTACGTCCTGTTCTATTCTGTTGCAAAGGGAAAAAGGCAATTTGTTCTCAAAGCTAAACAATGCTTCCAGATTGCATGCTGGTGGCACTCTCAATATAACCCTCAAGTCCAGTAAACTGTCTCCTGAATCAAAGTATGCTTGATCAATAGGCGCTCTGAAGCTGGTGAGAAGAACATAACACGAACACATTAACATTCTATTGAAACGAGAGACAGTTTTTTGTTATAAGCAATCTGCTTAGTCGATGCCACATAAGCTTATAGCACAGTAGAAAAGAATAAATTGGGCTTAAAATGCCCTAGACTTACAACGGCAACAAATGTCACCATGTTATCATATAGGCTACGTCAAAGTGCATATATGATGAGAATAGATATTATATATGCACAATTACACTCAAGATTTGGCTCTCTCAGTACACTATAAATATGTTCAAAAGAATTATCCTGAAACCAGTTTGTACCTCATCTAACTTTCTTTGATGTCAGACCAGCCTTGACACTGACAATAACTCAATTCGATGTCAAGTCATAATGAACAGGTCCGATATCTGACAAACGCATGGTATCCATGAATGAAAAACACATTCAGTTAATATGCATCATGTCGCTCTTATTCATCGAATTTCTGTGATATTTCCAATCATCAAGGTTTCATGGCTTGAGACAAGAGAAGAGCTAGATTTTCAAGATTCCTACAACATGTCTGCTGTTTTTTTTTTTTTTTTTATGGATCTTGATCAATTGATATAACTTGACAACATCTGTTATCATTTTGCATATTGATAAATAACCATTAAGGCCATTAAAACTGAAAGTCAGTCACTCTCTTAGATAATACCTTAGTGTTTAATTCATAACCAGAGAATGTTTTTCTATTTCAGTTTTAAAATCACATTTCCAACTACAGTGTATCTAGCTACCCATTTCATTGAGATAAAATATCACAGATTTAATGCAGGGATTTGACTGAAACGATAAACTTGTGTCACATAACTAGTAATGACTGGTTGTTATAAGTGAAGGCTATATGCAGAATTCAAAGTGACAGTGTTTCTTTCCGATTGAGGCATGGACTTTCATGTTGCTGAAATGGCAGTGTGCCCCCGATCTGTGACTTGCTTTCCTCCTATTGAAATCTAAAACAATGGACAACTTGCGCCATGTCAAAAATGTACATAGAGTGTTTTGTCCTTTAAAAGTTGCAGCGTACTGCGGCGCAGCTTGCATGGCACGTTATTTAAGTGTGAACCACTGGTACCATTAATGCTAGTTAGTGCTACTTTGACCACCAAAGGGCATCTTTGAAAAGCATTTGATAGCCTTCAATAATGGCTGTACTAGAGAATTTAAAACCTTTTTTGTAAGAACATAGTATATGGGACTGATTTTTAAGAAATGTTGCTTAATACTATGGTGTTTATATTCAAAGAAAAACCCTCTGGGTTTCCATTAAGATGGAACGGAAAATATGGCACTGTACAGTGTGATGGTCGGTGGTAGGCTACAGTACTTTGCTATTTAGCTGAAGAATCCCTGTGTCGTGCGGGCACGCGGGAGACCGGGGTTCAATTCCCCGACGGGGAGGAAGGAGTAGGTTGTCCTTATAAATAAGAATTTGTTCTTAACTGACTTGCCTAGTTAAATAAAGGTTATACTAAGAGCATGACATTTCTACACCCTAATTGTAGTCTAACCAATACCCAAACGGAGATTAAATGAAAATAAAAATCTCATTGATTTATCAAGACCAGTCCCCATGCTTCTCTTAGAGCAGGGCGAAACAGTGATAAAATAGTTGTAGGCTTTTGCTTCAAATCCTATTGCTTCTAACTTCAATATGCTACGCCACTTTTAACAGCACATTACTCAACACTAGTGAGAATCATGTCGCCTACGTTAGGCCTACAGTATATCGAAAAATATGACTCTCTGCCAATAATTACATATAGAGGATTCTAAATTAAAACCAAAAGCCACCTCATGGGTCTCCCGGTGGCGGCCGGCACGGGTATTGAACCTGCATCTGCAACAATGCATTTTGCACTGCGGGAGCCCCCATCCACAAAGTATCAAAATACAGAGAGGTGTTGGTAAAGGTATATTGTCCTGCTAATAGCTCATAATGGTCTATTATAATACTGTACATGGTGTCCAGGTCAGGATAACCAAAACATTACTTTATTAAAAGAGTATCAGAAAGAATGTTGGTACTTATTTATTTTGATCCCAAAGCCATGAATGAGTGTGTCACTCAGCTTTATATAGGTGCCGGCTAGACAACTGTGCCATCAACTTGAGAATATATAACGATATTTTAGGTTGTTTCGTTTAAAAAAAAACTAAAGTGAGCGATTGTAATTTGAAAAGGCCAAAATCATTTTGGTAAAGGACAAAAAATGTATTTCTGTTTTTAGAAGGAGAGAAACACTGGGCCAATTGTGCACTGCCCTATGGGACTCCCGTCACGATTGGATGTGAAACATAAAAATACTTTTTGTGGTATTATTCATTTGTCTTTTCTGGTGGGTTAAACTGAAATTGCAACTGATGACAGCCGGTTGTGATACAGCCAACCAAACATAGAAATACATTTGACTATAGAATTCTCCCCCAACCTCCTTCTAGGCAAGTCTATCGTCCAGTTACCTGCTAATAGCCATGTTGGCGCAGTACAACATGACCGTGTGTGTTTGAAAGAGTATTTTCCAGTAAGAAACCATTTGTTTCCCTTCATTGGACTAATTTGTCCAAATATTTCTGTAATTCAGTGATATTTATTCCCATAATAATTCACTATTCACTACGATAAACGGGAATCCCACCATTACCCCTGGTGAAACAAAACCGCAACTCTTCAGTGAAGAGCACTTTTTGCCAGTCCTGTCTGGTCCAGCAACGGTGGGTTTGTGCCCATAGGCAATGTTGTTGCCGGTGATGCCTGGTGAGGACCTGCCTTACAACAGGCCTACAAGCCCTCAGTCCAGCCTCTCTCTGCCTAATACGAACAGTCTGAGCACTGGTGGAGGGATAGTGCTTTCCTGGTGTAACTTGGGCAGTTGTTGTTGCCATCCTGTACCTGTCCCGCAGGTGTGATGTTCGGATGTACCGATCCTGTGCAGGTGTTGTTACACGTGGTCTGCCACTGCGAGGACGATCAGCTGTCTGTCCTGTCTCCCTGTAGCGCTGTCTTAGGCATCTCACAGTACGGATATCGCAATTTATTTCCCTGGCCACATCTGCAGTCCTCATGCCTCCTTGCAGCATGCCTAAGGCATGTTCACGCAGATGAGCAGGGACCCTGGGCATCTTTCATTTTCTGTTTTTCAGAGTCAGTACAAAGGCCTCTTTAGTGTCCTACGTTTTCATAATTGTGACCTTAATTGCCTACCGTCTGTAAGCTGTTAGTGTCTTAACGACCATTCCACAGGCACATGTTCATTAATTGTTTATGATTCATTGAACAAGCATGGGAAACCGTGTTTAAACCCTTTACAATGAAGATCTGTGAAGTTATCTGGATTTTCTGTCCTGAAAAAGAGACGTTTATTTTTTTGCCTAATTTATATTGCCCTGCTAATAACAGGGTTAATAATATATCTGTGAGAATAGGGGGGCATTTATAGTTCTAAATTAATAATAAATCACTGTTTTAAAAAAACACATTTTTGAGATGATTTCATTTTCAAATAACGTAAGATTAGCGAGAAAGGGGCCATTCTTGAACATGGGGTGAGACATTGTTACTCATTTGTAAATAAAGCTAGTTTGTTATTTAGAATTATTTCTTTCCGTTTTTAGAGGGGGAAACCAAAAACATTCAGTCATCTCATGGGTCTCCCAGTCGAGGCCGGCATGGGTATTGAATCAGCATCTGTAGCAACACAGCTTGACATGCTATGCAGTATCTTAGACTGTGGCACCACTCAGGCGCTGTCCAACTTGACCGGTCGGGAGTAGCCTACACTACTACAGTAAGAGAAAAATAAAATTAAAAAAACTTTTAGTAAGTAATACTGAAGTTGTGCACACTTTTCAGTTTCTATTTAGGTTTATGTTGCCCATTCATTGTCAGAGACACAGTAGGACCCAAAAGCATAATCAGTGTTCTAACTCCCCCTTGCACTGGTCTGGAGCAATGAAGTGGTGACGCAGGGTACCGTACTAAACCACAAATTATCTCTAAGTCCCGCAGCATAATCGCAAAACCTTTCAGTGGAGCAAACGCTTCACGCAAAGAATTACAAACCATTCAACATTGTTAAAAACGAACACGACACAACTAAAACTATACACTTAAAACAGACGAGGTCACTGAAATGTTTTGCCAAGAGCGAAAGCCAAGCCAGTACTGCAATACTGAAGTAATTAAGTTAGAAAGATGATATTCATGATAGAAACCACTGTCAAACTTAAAGGGATAGATAAACAAGTCTTACAACGCATTATAACTGCATCGTAATGCATTTTACCTGCAGAATTTAAGACAAGTGTAACAGCATTGTTTTGAATGCTTTACAGTCAGTAGAATATGTAAAATGACTGTACAAAAAGTCTCTCTTAACCGGACTGTAGACTATACAATGTGCAAGCCAACTGTAAAGACGAATAGTTGACTTCTGACATCAAGTGTTCATGAAAATAGATAAAACATACGCTCAGCTTCCAAATAACCCCTCATCCATCAGCAGTAAGCATTTACCATTCAGAAAGGGGGGAGGAAAAAGTGTTCCCTTCGCTCATATCACATGACATGTTCACATCCAAGTCCAAGTTACAAACTGACATTTTACAGTTCGGGACAATGATATCAGGTCTCCACCAATCTCCTTTTAATGTGAGATGACATACCGGCTTCACTTGACAGCAGAAGCAAAATGGAAAAACTTAGCAATGACTTTACCAAGCCAGTGCAACATTCTCTATAATAGAGATATTGAAGGCACAGCGTAGATTAGAATATGGTTCCATGCATGTTGTCAGTTAAGATATAATTTACTAAACTCAACGAGGCAATAAAAGTCACAGTTTAGCCAATTTGTTATCGTTGAATAGGTTCTTCCACTGGTACACAAACTGAAGAGGCTTCTCAAGCCAAAACACTTTATTCATGTTTTATCTGTGTGCTACAACAGGAAGTGTTATGTGGCAGCTATATTGCGGCGTGAAAGGCAGAAAGCATATGAACTACTTCCCGACACTGACATCAAAATAAACACCTCAACAATATAACCTTTAATCTGACTTTTTGACAATCACAAGACAAGATACAACATCAGACACCTTCAAAGCAAATGGAAATTAAGTATTGAATATAAATAATTAAATATATAACAGCAGCAAGTCCATGTAGCAGTGATGATATAGAACAGGGTTATTCAACTCCTACCCTACGAGGTCCAGAGCCTGCTGATTTTCTGGTCTACCTGATAATTAATTGCACCCACCTGATGTTCCAGGTTTAAATCAGTCCCTGATTAGAGGGGAACAATGAAAAAAAAAATCCAGTGGGACTGGCTTAGAGGTCCAGTTGAGTTTGAGGGCTCTATGAAATAATATACATTAGGGTCTATTTTCTTAGAAATACGACTAACAAGTAGTGTTTCACTAAGTAATAATAATTGAATGACCAGAGAACTAAAGGGGGGAAAACCTGTTTGACAAAGCAACAATACATTGTTTAAGGCAGCCCCCGCATCTCTCAGATTCAGAAAGGGTTGGGTTAAATGCTTTACCACACACTGATTAGGAATCCCCTTTTCCTTTTCCTTGTTTGTGAAAAAGGGTTGGGTCTTCTGGGGGTGTGTGTGCTGGGGGTGTGTCTGCTACTATTTTGGTTTAGGCATATGTATTCTTATTTTGTTACTTTAGTGAAGTTTGACTGTGGTAACATTTTACTGCATTACAGTCATACAAACAAGCCCTTACATTCTTTACTCAACGGGTGTATTTTATTCCCAATTTACAATTTTTTTTCTTCAAGTAAATGATGAGTGTGCATCTACTTGTATCTAATCATTGAATAGGATAAGGGTTTGACAATTATTAGTAGGGGTGAATGATTGTTAGAATAAGAACACAATTTTAATCATTAAGAATCAGATATTATTTTATATTTTACATTTTCTGGATAGTTTGTGTTACAGTGACATTTAGAAAACACGAAACAAGTTGCCGTTTAGGCCTAAGGTTTTATAAACAAAATATGAGAAGCTTTATAGACTACACCTGGTCAGTTCAAATAAACAGAAAACGATTGTTGTTAAACAGAATGTCGAGGTAATCTAAAATGTTAGAGCCAAGACCACTTTGTAAGGTGCCAAGATGAAACTGAAACTCCAGCCAACTAGAAAACAGCTTGAAAGAGAAAACAGTTCTGAAGTCAAGGAAATAAAAACAATGTAGCGAAGCTTCATCAAACAACTTCTTACCATTGTTTACATGTCTCCTCGCACAAGGACAGATGCAACTCATCACGTAGCTACCAAAAACGCTAACGCGCGGAGGAAACATTTCCGAGAACAGTCAGAAAATTATAGTTTCACTTAGCTTGACTGCCGTGCTACGCATTGTGTTTACACTCTCGTATCACTTGTTTGGAAAATGTTTCAGCAATAAATTGACGAATACATAGACGTAGTTGATTTTACTTAATTTAGTGGGTCAGTAGTTGACGGAAGGGGCATATTATATGTTCGTTTGCTTAATAGGAGAAAACATGAGAGATTAGCGCGAGAATAGCCATCTCAACACCTCTGAAAACGATGGGAAAACCCGACACGCCATTCGAATAGTTTTCGTCCTACAAAATGCAGCTCTTCCATAGTGTGTGCTTGGTCAAATTTTAAAAACAAAGTACAGTAACCCAGCGGTTGTATGAAATTATGAATTCCTTACCAACACGGCTGTCGTTTTGCCCCTCAATGTTGTGACAGGAGGAATAGTGTTCTCTCGCTGCGGTTGTGCGCATGCTCTCGAACAGCCCTCTACTGGAAGACTCATAACTAAATATTAGATGGCGATTGAACAGGTGTGAAATATGGTGGCTGGGCAGACGATAAGGAAAAGGTGGGCTACAAGACAAGGATTGTATAACAGTCCATACTTTCTTGTAAATATAATTGGATATTAATTAAAAAATACTCACCTACTGTCAATAAATCAATAAAAAATTGACAATTTCATGTAATGGAATTGAATTTCATGCAATCCTGAAATTCCTAACATTTTTAGCAGAGTGGTCTATACATTACACCCGAGTTAAGAATAGAATAGACAGAGTTAGAATAAACATAATTCATATAAATGGTGAAGAATTTCACGGAATTCCTATTACTCAAATTTTACTCAGATTTTTAAATCTGGCCTCTCTTCGGCTTCCTCTTATTTTGATTCAAACTTGAACTATTGAATCTATTCCTGGACACAAAGATGGGTTCATAAGGAAGATAGAATGGGTTCATAAGAAGATAGACTGGGTTCAAAAGAAGATATAATGGGTTCAAAAGATGATAGAATGGGTTCAAAAGGAAGAAGATAGAATGAGTTCATAAGAAGATAGAATGAGTTCATAAGAAGATAGAATGAGTTCATAAGAAGATAGAATGAGTTCATAAGAAGATAGAATGGGTTCATAAGGAAGAAGATAGAATGAGTTCATAAGAAGATAGAATGAGTTCATAAGAAGATAGAATGGGTTCATAAGAAGAGAGAATGGGTTCATAAGAAGATAGAATGAGTTCATAAGAAGATAGAATGAGTTCATAAGAAGATAGAATGGGTTCATAAGGAAGAAGATAGAATGAGTTCATAAGGAAGAAGATAGAATGGGTTCATAAGGAAGAAGATAGAATGAGTTCATAAGAAGATAGAATGGGTTCATAAGGAAGAAGATAGAATGAGTTCATAAGAAGATAGATTGGGTTCAAAAGATGATAGAATGGGTTCATAAGGAAGAAGATAGAATGGGTTCACAAGAAGATAGAATGAGTTCATAAGGAGATATAATGGGCTCATAAGGAGATAGAATGAGCTCATAAGGATATAGAATGGGTTCATAAGGAAGAACATATAATGGGTTCACAAGAAGATAGAATGAGTTCATAAGAAGATAGAATGGGTTCATAAGAAGATAGAATGGGTTCATAAGAAGACAGAATGGGTTCCTAAGGAGATATAATGGACTCATAAGGAGATAGAATGGGCTCATAAGGATATAGAATGGGTTCATAAGGAAGAACATAGGATGGGTTCATAAAGAATAAGATAGAATGGGTCCATAAGGAGATATAATGGGTTCATAAGGAAGACGATAAAATGGGTTCATAAAAATATAGGTTGGGCACATTTGCACATAATGATCTGTGGCTAGACTCCTGTTACGTTGTGAACTAGATAAGTCATGTAACCTGCACACAACGACTGATGTAGCTAGTGTAAATTATATTTGTATGACTCTGCTCTTTCTATCTCCATACAAACACCTCAACAACATCCCTGATGTATTTCTGCCAGGTCGCATAAGTAATTAATGATCACTCTCCCTGTTCTGTTCGTAAAGCAAGGGTTGCCCTGGTGACTGGCTGCAGCAATGCAGAGGCCTGAATAAAATATTATGCTACAGTTATTTTAAATAAATAACGGAATTGGACATGTTTCTTATGTAACTCTCTATTGTAGCTTCTGGTTCTGTGCCCTTGTTGCCAATTTAAACAACGCTCGTCATCATGATCTGACTGACTGTTCCAATCAAGTCCAATTGATGGCCCATGGAGCTGTCATTTAAAGCTTTTCCTTTCCTTCTAGTGGGCAGTGGTGTAAAGTACTTAAGTACAAATACTTTAAAGTACTACTTAAGTAGTTTTTGGGGGTATCTGTACATTACTTTACTATTAATATTTTTGACAACTTTTACTTTTACTTCACTACATTCCTAAAGAAAATAATACACTTTTTATTCCATACATTTTTCCTGACACCCAAAAGTACTCATTGCATTTTTAATGCTTAGCAAAACAAGAAAATGGCCCAATTCACATACTAATCAAGACAACATCCCTGGTCATCTCTACTGCCTCTGATCTGTTGGACTCACTAAACAAAAATGCTTCATTTGTAACTGATGTCTGAGTGTTGGAGTGTGCCCCTGGCTATCTGTAAATAAATAAATATAATAATAACAAATTGTGGGGTCTGGTTTGCTTAATATAAGTAATTAGAAATTATTTGTACCTCTACTTTTGAATACTTAAGTATATTTAAAACCAAATATTTTAGATTTTTTGTCAAGTAGTAGTTTACTGGGTGACTTTCACTTCTATTTGAGTCATTTTCTATTAAGGTATCTTTACTTTTACTCAAGTATGACAATTGGGTACTTTTTCCACCACTGCTGGTAGGTGTATCAACCATAGAAACATAAGTACTAGAAGAGGAAAAAACCCTCAGACCACGACCATGGATGTTCTAGTTTTTCTATTTCTATCCTGTAGGCTCACATCTCAATGCTTATTACATCAGTGCCTCACCTTGCACCAGAGTACCATGAATATTTCAATTTAGAGAAATCCAGAGAAAATAAGGAGTTCTCTAGTTAACACTGTTGGATAGATTTACTGCTGTCGCTCCTCTCTTGAGCTCAATAGAGGGGTGAGTACAAAGCCCAGTTAAATGCACTAAACATCCATTTTGCACTATACTTAATTCCGGGCTCCCTCTAGGATCTATGGAGAAAATCAGCCCACTCAGTGTTTGTTTTGTGGAATATAGCCAATTGCTTGAACTTGCTTATCAAACAGATACATAGGCCTTCAAAAAGACCAAGGCACTCTTCATATAATTAATTAAAATGCCTTTATTTGTATGGCATGTAACATGTAACATGTAACATGTAACATGCCATACTAATAAAGGCATTTTAATGAATTATATGAAGAGTGCCTTGGTCCTCCTTTCTTTTTGATGACCAATTCACCCCTTTTACCAAAGAGCACCTTGTGTCTACCAAAATGTATTTCTGTGTACCTTAGTAGCACTTCCCTTCCTCCTCTTTCTACTAGATACACAGGCCTAGTGGTTTTCAACCATAGACCAAACAACTACTGCCAAGAAAGAGTAGGCTTAGAGATCAAGAAGTGTTCTAGCTTCTTCTCTGAGCAAAACTGATAGTTTAGGTTACACATCGATTGTAGTATCTGCACTTAGCAAAATCTATTGATCCTCTCCCTCACAGGGAATAATGAATTATGCAAGGATGTTTCCCCAAGGGTTCTGACACAGCCGGACCCTGTGGAGTTCACACTGGTAATGGACAAAAGACATGCCTAGGATTCCCCTCAACTTTCCCAGTTGCTTTGAATGTTCAAAATCATAGTGTAAGTACACTTCAAAGGATGATCCAACTTTCAAAACAAGACCTTTTTGGATAGCCACAACCGTAAAACATCATGCCAGCTGTTTACCTCGATAGCACACTCAGTAATTTGTTGTTCCAAACATAATTTGTGACATGGAATCTACGTGGAAAATACAGTGCATTGCGAAAGTATTCAGCCCCCTTGAACTTTGCGACCTTTTGACACATTTCAGGCTTCAAACATTAAGATATAAAACTGTATTTTTTTGTGAAGAATCAACAACAATTGGGACACAATCATGAAGTGGAACGACATTTATTGGATATTTCAAACTTTTTTAACAAATCAAAAACTGAAAAATTGGGCGTGCAAAATTATTCAGCCCCTTTACTTTCAGTGCAGCAAACTCTCTCCAGAAGTTCAGTGAGGATCTCTGAATGATCCAATGTTGACCTAAATGACTAATGATGATAAATACAATCCACCTGTGTGTAATTAATCAAGTCTCCGTATAAATGCACCTGCACTGTGATAGTCTCAGAGGTCTGTTAAAAGCGCAGAGAGCATCATGAAGAACAAGGAACACACCAGGCAGGTCCGAGATGCTGTTGTGAAGAAGTTTAAAGCCGGATTTGGATACAAAAAGATTTCCCAAGCTTTAAACAGCCCAAGGAGCACTGTGCAAGCGATAATATTGAAATGGAAGGAGTATCAGACCACTTCAAATCTACCAAGACCTGGCCGTCCCTCTAAACTTTCAGCTCATACAAGAAGAAGACTGATCAGAGATGCAGCCAAGAGGCCCATGATCACTCTGGATGAACTGCAGAGATCTACAGCTGAGGTGGGAGACTCTGTCCATAGGACAACAATCAGTCGTATATTGCACAAATCTGGCCTTTATGGAAGAGTGGCAAGAAGAAAGCCATTTCTTAAAGAGATCCATAAAAAGTGTTGTTTAAAGTTTGCCACAAGCCACCTGGGAGACACACCAAACATGTGGAAGAAGGTGCTCTGGTCAGATGAAACCAAAATGTAACTTTTTGGCAACAATGCAAAACGTTATGTTTGGCGTAAAAGCAACACAGCTCATCACCCTGAACACACCATCCCCACTGTCAAACATGGTGGTGGCAGCATCATGGTTTGGGCCTGCTTTTCTTCAGCAGGGACAGGGAAGATGGTTAAAATTGATGGGAAGATGGATGGAGCCAAATACAGGACCATTCTGGAAGAAAACCTGATGGAGTCTGCAAAAGACCTGAGACTGGGACGGAGATTTGTCTTCCAACAAGACAATGATCCAAAACATAAAGCAAAATCTACAATGGAATGGTTCAAAAATAAACATATCCAGGTGTTAGAATGGCCAAGTCAAAGTCCAGACCTGAATCCAATCGAGAATCTGTGGAAAGAACTGAAAGCTGCTGTTCAGAAATGCTCTCCATCCAACCTCACTGAGCTCGAGCTGTTTTGCAATGAGGAATGGGAAAAAAATGTCAGTCTCTCGATGTGCAAAACTGATAGAGACATACCCCAAGCAACTTACAGCTGTAATCGCAGCAAAAGGTGGCGCTACAAAGCATTAACTTAAGGGGGCTGAATAATTTTGCACTCCCAATTTTTCAGTTTTTGAGTTGTTAAAAAAGTTTGAAATATCCAATAAATGTCGTTCCACTTCATGATTGTGTCCCACTTGTTGTTGATTCTTCACAAAAAAATACAGTTTTATATCTTTATGTTTGAAGCCTGAAATGTGGCAAAAGGTCTCAAAGTTCAAGGGGGCCGCATACTTTCGCAAGGCACTGTACATGTGATTTTTTTTAAGTAATCACCATTAAACTGTTGTTTCGAGTGTGAAATTTCCACCGCAGTATTGTGTCACCATGGTAATCAATTTTCAACATCAACAAACCTTGTAAAAAATCTTTAGAAGTTGTACCTTTGAAACAACGTCAGACCTTCAACGTAATATCCACTATAAGAAAAAAAAACTATAGGCTGGGCATTACCTCCTACTGGAGAGGTGATCTTTCTACAGCTATCCCTTTGGTCTCACTGTCAATTACCACATTTTTATCTGCAGACTCAAACAGCCTTGGTTTCTCAAATGACTGCCTCGCCTGGTTCACCAACTACTTCTCAGATTTCAGTGTGTCAAATCGGAGGGCCTCTTGTCAGGACCTCTGGCAGTCTCTATGGGGGTGCCACAGGGTTCAGTTCTTGGGCCAGCTCTTTTCTCTGTATACATCAATGATGTCGCTCTTGCTGCAGGTGATTCTCTGATCCACCTCTACGCAGATGACACCATTCTGTATAATTCTTCAGATACTGTGTTAACAAGCCTCCAGACAAGCTTCAATGTCGTACAACTCTCCTTCCATGGCCTCCAACTGCTCTTAAATGCAAGTAAACCGTAAACTCTACTTCGAGACTCACATTAAACATCTCCAATCCAAAATGAAATCTAGAATTGGCTTCCTATTTCGCAACAAAGCATCCTTCACTCTTGCTGCCAAACATACCCTCGTAAAACTGACTATCCTACCAATCCTTGACTTCGGCGATGCCATTTACAAAATAGCCTCCAACACACTACTCAGCAAATTGGATGCAGTCTATCACAGTGCCATCCGTTCTGTCACCAAAGCCCCATATACTACCCACCACTGCGACCTGTATGTCCTCCTTGGCTGGCCATCGCATCATATTCGTCGCCAAACCCACTGGCTCCAGGTCGTCTATAAGTCTTTGCTACGTAAAGCCCCGCCTTATCTCAGCTCACTGGTCACCAAAGCAGAACCCACCCGTAGCACATGCTCCAGCAGGTATATTTCACTGGTCACCCCCAAAGCCAATTCCTCCTTTGGCCGCCTCTCCTTCCAGTTCTCTGCTGCCAATGACTGGAACGAATTGCAAAAATCACTGAGGCTGGAGACCCATATCTCCCTCACTAACTTTAAGCACCAGCTGTCAGAGCAGCCCAGCCAACTACCTCATCTCCATACTGTTTTCTTTTTTGCTTCTTTGCACCCCAGTATCTCTACTTGCACATTCACCTTCTGCACATCTATCACTCCAGTGTTTAATTGCTAAATTTTAATTATTTCGCCACTAAGGCCTATTTATTGTCTTGCCTCCCTTATCTACCTCATTTGCACACACTGTATATAAACTTTTTTTCTCAATTGTGTTATTGATTGTATGTTTGTTTATTCCATGAGTAACTCTGTGTTGTTGTTTGTGTCGCACTGCTTTGCTTTATCTTGGCCAGGTCGCAGTTGTAAATGAGAACTTGTTCTCAACTAGCTTACCTGGTTAAATAAAGGTGAAAAAAACATCTAGGGCTTTTAACCAAGCCCAGCGCTGCTTAGCTTTGATATTTGCCACTGACTATTATCAGTGCGCTACAGTGAGAAGGATTGTTGAGAAATCTCCACTTCATAGATTCACTGTTGCTTTCGAAGTCATTCCAAAGGGTAGGTTTAACACAAGGGTTCCCAAACTTTTTCACTTAGTTCAGTTCTTTGCACCCCATCACTGTGAGGTATGGTTTGTTTTGTGACACATTTATTTTGGGGCGCTGGTTTTCCTGTAATTTAAGCTTCCCGTCTATGATAGTTTTTTCCTGCCTCACTAACAACGCCTGTTCCCTGCCTGTACTTTAGCCTATCGGATTTCCTGTTATCTACCTATTGCTTGATCTCCTGGACTACATTACCAGCCTCTTCCCTGCCTGTACTGTTACCTTTTTTGTACCCCCTGTGTATGGCCTTCTGCCTGCCTCTGGACCCAGCTACCTGCCCCTTCCTGTGTATGACCTTCTGCCTGCCCCTGGACCCAGCTACCTGCCTCTTCCTGTGTATGACCTTCTGCCTGCCCCTGGACCCTGCCTCTTCCTGTGTATGACCTTCTGCCTGCCCCTGGACCCAGCTACCTGCCTCTTCCTGTGTATGACTTTCTGCCTACCCCTGGACACAGCTATCTGCCTCCTCCTGTGTATGACCTTCTGCCTGCCCCTGGAACCAGCTACCTGCCTCCTCCTGTGTATGACCTTCTGCCTGCCCCTGGACCCAGCTACCTGCCTCCTCCTGTGTATGACCTTCTGCCTGCCCCTGGACCCAGCTACCTGCCTCTTCCTGTGTATGACCTTCTGCCTGCCCCTGGACCCAGCTACCTGCCTCTTCCTGTGTATGACCTTCTGCCTGCCCCTGGACCCAGCTACCTGCCTCTTCCTGTGTATGACTTTCTGCCTACCCCTGGACCCAGCTACCTGCCTCCTCCTGTGTATGACCTTCTGCCTGCCCCTGGAACCAGCTACCTGCCTCCTCCTGTGTATGACCTTCTGCCTGCCCCTGGACCCAGCTACCTGCCTCTTCCTGTGTATGACCTTCTGCCCGCCCCTGGACCCAGCTACCTGCCTCCTCCTGTGTATGACCTTCTGCCTGCCCCTGGACCCAGCTACCTGCCTCTTCCTGTGTATGACCTTCTGCCTGCCCCTGGACCCAGCTACCTGCCTCCTCCTCTGTATGACCTTCTGCCTGCCCCTGGACCCAGCTACCTGCCTCTTCCTGTGGTCCTTTACAATAAACACCTGCTGCGCCCTGCACTTGAAACCAGCTCTGTCTCCCCTCATGTTCATTACACTCTCTAACATATGCAATGACAAACATGACAAGAGGAACTGATGATGCACTACCAGATTTAGAAATTGCACCTTGTGCATTCTACTATTACAGCTTTCAAGAATCAATTTAAAGCCGGACTGAGTTCCTTTAAAAATTCCATCAACAGCTACAGTTTAAACAAACAAAAAAACAGTCGATTGATATACCAATGCGTCAATCTAGTAAGTAACATAGTAAAAAAAAAAAAAAAAAAACACCCTTCAAACTCTGTAAAATAAAGATATCTGGTATTTTCATTCCGTGTCATAGCTCTAATTTCCTTGTTAAATTAAATTACCTCAAGCACAACATCCGTAAACTATACATCTGGGCCCTTTTGTAAAAGTATCAGAGCGATGGAGTGTAATGAAGTTGGAGTTTTGGGTTTTCTGTCAGTCAGTGCAAAACACACTGTTGTCTGCCAAGAGATCGCAGATCGACGCACTTTGGTCTATCAAATGTGATTTTGTCTTTGTATGGGGTGACAGAGATAGATGGGGTAGGGTATGTACAGTGGGGCAAAAAAGTATTTAGTCAGCCACCAATTGTGCAAGTTCTCCCACTTAAAAAGATGAGAGAGGCCTGTAATTTTCATCATAGGTACACTTCAACTATGACAGACAAAATGAGAAAAAAAATCCAGAAAATCACATTGTAGGATTTTTTATGAATTTATTTGCAAATTATGGTGGAAAATAAGTATTTGGTCAATAACAAAAGTTTATCTCAATACTTTGTTATATACCATTTGTTGACAATGACAGAGGTCAAACGTTTTCTGTAAGTCTTCACAAGGTTTTCACACACTGTTGCTGGTATTTTGGACCATTTCTCCATGCAGATCTCCTCTAGAGCAGTGATGTATTGGGACTGTTGCTGGGCAACACGGACTTTCAACTCCCTCCAGAGATATTCTATGGGGTTGAGATCTGGAGACTGGCTAGGCCACTCCAGGACCTTGAAATGCTTCTTATGAAGCCACTCCTTCGTTACCCGGGGCGGTGTGTTTGGGATCATTGTCATGCTGAAAGACCCAGCCACGTTTCATCTTCAATGCCCTTGCTGATGGAAGGAGGTTTTCAATCAAAATCTCACAATACATGGCCCCATTCATTCTTTCCTTTACACGGATCAGTCGTCCTGGTCCCTTTGCATGAAAACAGCCCCAAAGCATGATGTTTCCACCCCCATGCTTCACAGTAGGTATGGTGTTCTTTGGATGCAACTCAGCATTCTTTGTCCTCCAAACACGACGAGCTGAGTTTTTACCAAAAATTTATATTTTGGTTTCATCTGACCATATGACATTCTCCCAATCTTCTTCTGGATCATCCAAATGCTCTCTAGCAAACTTCAGACGGGCCTGGACATGTACTGGCTTAAGCAGGGGGACACGTCTGGCACTGCAGGATTTGAGTCCCTGGCGGCGTAGTGTGTTACTGATGGTAGGCTTTGTTACTTTGGTCCCAGCTCTCTGCAGGTCATTCACTAGGTCCCCCCGTGTGGTTCTGGGATTTTTGCTCACCGTTCTTGTGATAATTTTGACCCCACGGGGTGAGATCTTGCGTGGAGCCCCAGATCAAGGGAGATTATCAGTGGTCTTGTATGTCTTCCATTTCCTAATAATTGCTCCCACAGTTGATTTCTTCAAACCAAGCTGCTTACCTATTGCAGATTCAGTCTTCCCAGCCTGGTGCAGGTCTACAATTTTGTTTCTGGTGTCCTTTGACAGCTCTTTGGTCTTGGCCATAGTGGAGTTTGGAGTGTGACTGTTTGAGGTTGTGGACAGGTGTCTTTTATACTGATAACAAGTTCAAACAGGTGCCATTAATACAGGTAATGAGTGGAGGACAGAGGAGCCTCTTAAAGAAGAAGTTACAGGTCTGTGAGAACCAGAAATCTTGCTTGTTTGTAGGTGACCAAATACTTATTTTCCACCATAATTTGCAAATAAATTCATTAAAAATCTTACAATGTGATTTAAAAAAAATGTTTTCCTAATTTTGTCTGTCATAGTTGAATGGTACTTATGGTGAAAATTACAGGCCTCTCTCATCTTTTTAAGTGGGAGAACTTGCACAATTGGTGGCTGACTAAATACTTTTTTGCCCCACTGTATGTAGGTCAAGTATCGTGACCGATGTGACAAATCTCTTTTTTTTTCTTCGACTGTAGCTGCCGCACGATGACGCAGTATTTGAATGAATCATCACTCATGGTAATTCTGTTGCCATCACTACTGTGCTCAGTGTAGGCCACAGACATATAAACACCAACCAAAACAACTATGATAATAACAGGGACACATTGTACTAAAAGCACAGTACTACATAGTGTAGTGAAGTCACTGCAGCCATACACGGCAGTTAACAATAATGGTCAGATTAAATATCATGGCATCAAATATTTTTCTCAAAGGTAGATAGGAAAATACATGTGGATATAGGACAAACAATGTAATACAATTATTGTACAAATATTTTAAGTACTATAAAAGACATTGTCTGCATGGACGGCCCATGACAAATGTTTTCCTTGACCCTGAATAAAAGGCAAGGCACAAAGACCACAGTATGAAACTCCCTCTGAAATGTATGTCTGGCATCCTTACTCACAATTAAGATTAGATCACATTATTGGTCAATTGCACACAAGGTCCAACACATTTAACCCAACCCCTCTGAAAGACACACATGCAGGACATACACACACATATAGAGGTTTTGGAGAGGTGCGGGGGGCTGCCACACTGGGCGCCCGGGGAGCTGTTGTTGTGGGGGGTTAAGTGTCTTGCTCAAGGGCACAACGGTAGGCAATGGCATCTAGGATTTGATACCAACAACCCTCCGGTTGCCAGCTCACTTCCCGACTGATTTTTCCTACAATCCTCCTGAGCTTTATGCTACAAAGCTCCCCTTCCCTGCCCTTTGAAGCTTATTGAGGTCAACTATTGCCAAACAGAAAAGCCAACAATGGACCAGTAAAGGAAGAGTGACAATATACATTTGACCTTTTGCACATGCCTCGAGCCTGCCTGTGTCTGTGGACTTTAAAACTACAGCGAAATATGAGCCCTTGTAATCTTGTAAACTATTTGGGTCAAATGAGAGTAAAAGGCTATATGGACACCCCTGAACCGCAAACCGATACATCATTTCAGAATTGGTGAAAATTAGGTTAGGGTTAAGGGTTTGGTTATGGTAAGGGTCAGTTTACGGTTTTGGTTAGGCATTTTGCAGGTCAGCAGTGTCGTTATAGCCTCTCCCCAACTAGGGCTCCTGTGTGGCGCAGTAGTGTAAGGCTCTGCATCTCAGTTTTGTCCCTGGTTCGATTCCAGGCTGCATCACATCTGGCTGTGCTTGGGAGTCCCACAGGGCGGCGCATAATTGGCCCATCGTCATCCGGGTTTGTCTGATGTAGGCCGTCATTGTAAATAAAATAATAGTACCAAGGAGCGCCAAAACATGTCAAGCAGTTGGCACTGCTGTCACCTCTTTTGACCACTAGTTGGTGCCAAGGCCCCAGGGTTGCGGTCTGGAAGCACCATTTCGACAGTGCCCAGTGGATAGCTTCGGTATTGCAGTTTGACTGAAATCTGTCCCAGAAAGAACATCATTGAATTATTAAAATAATTGTTGCTGAGGCAACAATTATTGTTCCATCACTCACAGCCGAAGATATTAAACATTTTTATTCATGCTCTAACGTCATGATAGGAAGTGGTGGTTGGTTTATTTAGCTGTCCATGTGCTGGTAGAGTTCCCCGCAGCATGTTCGCACGATACTGCTGTCTGTCCTGTGCACACTGAATGCTAGCAGGCACGTGTGTAATCCCAGTAAAACCATATATACAGTAGTAAGATGGCAGCTACGTATGCAAATGTGAGTAGATTAGCCCTGAAAACAACGGGCACTGTCTCCAGTTCATATATACCTCAATGGTTGGAGTTCCAATACTGCTTCGAGCAGAATAATGCTGCTGTATGTCTCTGCTCTGGTTGCTAGCTTGATCAGAGTTGAGAAAGTTATTGGCTCTGCTTACAATAACAATAACAATAAGGTTGAGGAAGGCAAACCAATGACACCACAGGAAGTAGAATCAGATTTTTACATCTCTGTGTCCAGTATGAAGGAAGTAGGTAGATTCCTTCATACTGGACACAGACATAAAAATGGTATGCTCGAGTTCATCTGACTCTGGGGAAGTAGATAAAGGGCCTCATTGCCAAAATCCCAAAGTATCCCTTTCATCAAAATGGTCAATAATGAATTAAAATGGTATCTAGGAACTGAAAAACATAATGTAGAATCAAATTATAAGACAGAGTCCCATGGCAACATGCTTATTCACATACAATCTGAAACAACACAGTCAAATCATATTTACTGTATATCCCTCAAACTCAACTCTGAACCTCGAAGCCAGTTCCACTGCATTTTTTCAATGTTCCCCTCTAATCATGGACTGCTTTTTGACCAGGGACACCAGGTGTGTGCAATTTATTTATTAGGAAGAACAGACCAGCAGGCTCCGGACCTCGTAGGGTAAGAGTTGAGTACCCCTGCTGTATATGATAAACAATCAAGCATAGGCAACAATATAAGGTGTCTGAAAACCCACATATCACAAACCTAATTACTACAAAACCTATTTTACTATGACAATATTGGACATCCAATGTGTGACAACCCAGTGTCAGACAGCCTACTAAGGATGATTAGTCACCAGGAGATGGCAGTATGTACACTGGTAATATTCACCATAATACTGGTTTGCATCTATTCAAATATAGGCCTGTATTGTTACAGGCAGCATAATTCATAATTTATTAACTTTTAATTGCATGTGTTTGTGTAATTCCATTCTAGACATTAAAATGAGCCTTTCCTCACAATTTTCTCTCCACCAGCCTCCACTAGTTTGGCTGGCCAATCAGAGACGAAGGGTGACCAACCAAGCAAACACCAAATGTGAAGACCCAGGCACATTAAACCAAGCAATAATTCCATGAAAAAAACAATCCATCAAATGATGGGGTACAACTATAAATCCGTTCTTTGAACGTTGACAGAAAGATACAATACAGAAAATGCATTGTTTGCTGTCCATGTGACAGTGGGAACGCTTGACCCAAACACTGTTGTTCCTCAAACACAAAGAACAAGTGCCCAAGAAACATATTCATTCAGTCTGAAACGTTATATTGGACCGACAACCAAACATTACCTTGCCGCTAAGATTTAGTGATACAGCAAAAAACAGCCTAGCCTATGAGCACGTTAAATTATCCAGGAGTGTTTCTGATGCCTTCGTCGCCATGCTGTTGCTTTGGGGACAATAATTACCTTTCAGTTTCAAGCCGATAAAATTAGATCAGACGAGGGATGCATCACAAATGGCGCCCAATTCACTGGTCAAAAGTAGTGCACTATATAGAGAATAGGGTGGCCGCCATTGGGAACGCACCCTAGTTATGCTGTTGTGCCTCTGCCTATGCTGCCATGGGTTTAATTTCCTCTGACTGACACAGTCCATTTGCAATTTCCACTGCCGCTTTTATGAAACTGGTTCAACTGTCAGACTGCATTGGAAGGTGTCATTTACAGTAAGAAGTTGTAGAAAAGTAATAGTGGGAGAGAGAGGACTATCTTTGAAAGTGTACAAATCTTGTAAAGTGTTATTTATGTGACTTTCAGGTCATTTACACCTAGGCCTGTACTACACAGATCATTTTTTGTCATAGTGTAAAAATACTGTAAATTGCTTCTTCTGTAATATATTATTTCCCTGTCAACCATCACCCATAGTGCCATAGAACATCTAGTACACTCTACACCACCTAAGCTTAGTACGATGTATAGATGTTATAAGACCTGATTTTACTGTAGGTCCATTCCTCGTATAAGGCACGGATGTGGCGTGTGGCATGTGGCGTGTGGCGTGTGGGTAAATCATGTCACATGAACTGGATTTGAACCTACCATTTTAAACCTTATTTTATCAAACTGTCATCTTTTTCTTTTTACGCCAGATAAGATGGTCCAGCACCACATTCAGAGAATTGTTTTTATTTTTGGTCTTATTCTCATTTCTGTAAAGTTTAAAATAAAGGTTGAAATCCAGGTCATGTGACATGATTAACCAAAACACAGGACCCTACGCATATCCTAGGGTTTAACCTCACTCCTTTAATAGCCAGTAAATACCGTATACAGTATGTCATAGACCTAAATACGGAAAAACTATATTCCCACAACACCTCACCAAAAGCAACTACATTTATTTAGAGATTAGATTGAAATACAGTACCAGTCAAGAGTTTGGACACAGCTACTCATTCAAGGGTTATTCTTTATATTGACTTTTTTCTACATTGTAGAATAATAGCGAAGACATTAAAAATATAAAAGAACACATGGAATCATGTAGCCACGCTTTGCCTTGATGACAGCTTTGCACCCTCTTAGCATTCTCTCAACCAGCTTCACCTGGAATACTTTTCCAACAGTCTTGAATGAGTTCCCACATATGCTGAGCACTTGTTGGCTCAATTGGGTTGAGGTCGGGTGATTGTGGAGGCCAGGTCATCTGATACAGCACTCCATCACTCTCCTTCTTGGTTAAATAGCCCTTACACAGCCTGGAGGTGTGTTGGGTCATTGTTCTGTTTAAAAACAAATGACAGTCCCACTAAGAGCTAACCAGATGGGATGGCGTATTGCTGCAGACTTGCCTAGTTAAATAAAGGTTAAATAAATAAACAAAAAGAATGCTGTGGTAGCCATGCTGGTTAAGTGTGCCTTGAATTCTAAATAAATCACTGACCGTGTCACCAGCAAAGCACCATCACACCACCTCCTCCATGCTTCACGGTGAGATCATCCGTTCACCTACTCTGCGTCTCACAAAGACATTGGAACCAAAAATCTCAAATTTGGACTCATCAGACCAGATTTCCACCAGTCTAATGTCCATTTCTTGTGTTTCTTTGCCCAAGCAAGTCTCTTCTTATTATTATTGGTGTCCTTTAGTAGTGGTTTCTTTGCAGCAATTCGACCATGAAGGCCTAATTTACACAGTCTCCTGAACAGTTGATATCCGTTAGTTGAACTCTGTGAAGCATTTATTTGGGCTGCAATAGCTGAGGCTGGTAACTCTAATGAACTTATCCTCTGCAGCAGAGGTAACTCTGGGATTTCCTTTCCTGTGGCGGTCCTCATGAGAGCCAGTTTCATCATAGCGCTTGACGGTTTTTACGACTGAAATTTTCCAGATTGACTGACCTTCATGTCTTAAAATAATGATGGACTGTTGGTTCTCTTACCGTATTTGAGCTGTTCATTCCACAATATGGACTTAGTCTTTTACCAAATAGGGCTATCTTCTGTATACCAACACCACCTTGTCACAACACAACTGATTGGTTAAAATGCATTAAGAAGGAAAGAAATTCCACAAATTAACTTTTAACAAGGCACACCTGTTCATTGAAATGAATTCCAGGTGACTACCTCATGAAGCTGGTTGAGAGAATGCCAAGGCTGTGCAAAGCTGTCATAAAGGCAAAGGGTGGCTACTTTGAAGATTCTCAAATATAAGATATATTTTGATTTGTTTAACACTTTTCTGGTTACGACGTGATTCCATATGTGTTATTTCATATTTGTGATATGAAATATCTATTACTCAACAATGTAGAAAATAGTCCAAAACTCTTGAATGAGTAGGTATGTCCAAGCTTTTGACTGGTACTGCATATAAACGACATGAGCTGCTCTCTCTGTAGTTTTACAAGACAAAAACATTGTGAATGTAATTTTAGGTCAGCACTCCTTTCAAACCCTTTCCACTGATATCAGTCTAATTAAAAGCTTGATCAGATATCTGCCTGCGTTAAATTACTAATGTGTTCTACAGAGGTGAACTAGTGGATAGACGTTATAACAGCACTCAACTTATCTATTGAACAATTAAATACATGAACATTAAAATCAACTTGATGACTATCACGCTCATAACTCCACTATACTTTCAATATGCTGCTTTCAAATAAAACAAAATACCCTGCTCTTGTTTCAGCTTTTAGAATGCATTTGTTTGTCTTCCTTGTCTTCCCGAGTCTTCAATCGTTCAAGAAGCAAGCAGATCCGTGGAAAGGAGAGACATTTTTCACATAAACAAAGTAAAGGTTCTCCCTGTGCTGGTTGGCCTGTGGAGAGTATCCGTGTCTCTCGGCAGAGGATGTACTGCTACACACTTTCCATGCCAAAAACAACTCTGTGTACCAAACGATCCTCGCCAGGAGGACTCTTGCTAACAGTAAGTGTGTGTGGTGTGTGTGCGTGAGTGGGGGAGGGAGGGAGGGAGCAACCTTCAAAATGTCACAACAACAAAATAACACATCTTCCTACAGTATTTTAATTAGAAGAACATGTCACTGTAGACCTGTGAAATCCTCCGCTTCTTCAATCTAATTCTAACCTTCCTGGAATGTCAAATAACTGCCATTGAGCACAACAGACTACACACACCGCTCTATCATGATGACAGAGCTGTTCCTTTTCTAAGGCGTTGTGAGGGCACTTGGCACTAGACCGGGCACCACAGTGCCCTTCACAGTAAAAAAAAGGTGGAAATGACATGCATTCCCCCTCTGAACCCCTTATTCTACACCCCCACATTAGGAATGTGTTCAGTAAGTCACACCGTGTCAAAATATGTTGCAACGGGAAAATATATATATATATATATATATATATATATATATATATCTTATTAGTCAGGTTCAGGTAGTACCTCCCCTTGTCAAATCGTCCCCCCCCCCCCCCCCCCCGACTGAACAGGACCATGATTCAGCCCACACACAATAACAGGGGCATCACCAATACACCCCCTTGTAGCCTGTGGAACAGTAACACTTCCACCCTAATATTACCGTATAGCTGTAATTATAGCTGTGAGGATATTATGTGTCAGGTGGATGACAGTAATGGTACAGTAAATGGACACCTTGGGGGCAGACTGCCTTCAGAAACTCTCCAGGAAACAACTGTTTTCATTGTAAATAATTCTCACTTATCTGAGAGAAAGAATGAAAAAAGAACACTGGTAAAGAACCAGCCATTTTGAGTCATTTGAAACATTTGCTATAGAGATACTGTATATGACAAATTTGAGACATACAGTCGTGGCCAAAAGTTTTGAGAATGACACAAATATTAATTTACACAAAGTTTGCTGCTTCAGTGTCTTTAGATATTTTTGTCAGATGTTACTATGGAATACTGAAGTATAGTTACAAGCATTTCATAAGTGTCAAAGGCTTTTATTGACAATTACATGAAGTTGATACAAAGTCAATATTTGCAGTGTTGACCCTTCTTTTTCAAGACCTCTGCAATCTGCCCTGGCATGCTGTCAATTAACTTCTGGGCCACATCCTGACTGATGGCAGCCCATTCTTGCATAATCAATGCTTGGAGTTTGTCAGAATTTGTGGGTTTTTGTTTGTCCACCCGCCTCTTGAGGCTTGACCACAAGTTCTCAATGTGATTAAGGTCTGGGGAGTTTCCTGGCCATGGACCCAAAATATCAATGTTTTGTTCCCGAGCCACTTAGTTATCACTTTTGCCTTATAAAGGTAAATAATAAATATGGCAAGGTGCTCCATAATGCTGGAAAAGGCATTGTTCGTCACCAAACTGTTCCTGGATGGTTGGGAGAAGTTGCTCTCAGAGGATGTGTTGGTACCATTCTTTGTTCATGGCTGTGTTCTTAGGCAAAATTGTGAGTGAGCCCACTCCCTTGGCTGAGAAGCAACCTCACACATGAATGGTCTCAGGATGCTTTACCATTGGCATCAAATCAAATCAAATTTTATTTGTCACATACACATGGTTAGCAGATGTTAATGCGAGTGTAGCGAAATGACACAGGACTGATGGTAGCGCTCATCTTGTCTTCTCAAGACAAGCTTTTTTTCCAGGTGCCCCAAACAATCAGAAAGGGGATTCATCAGAGAAAATGACTTTACCCCAGTCCAATCCCTGTTCCTGTTGCAGAGTATCAGTCTGTCCCTGATGTTTTTCCTGGGGAGAAGTGGCTTCTTTGCTGCCCTTCTTGACACCAGGCCATCCTCCACAAGTCTTCGCCTCACTGTGCGTGCTTGGGCGCCATGAAGCCTTCTTCACAACAATTGAACCGCTCTCCTTGAAGTTCTTGATGATCCGATAAATGGTTGATTTAGGTGCAATCTTACTGGCAGCAATATCCTTGCCTGTGAAGCCCTTTTTGTGCAAAGCACAAGCACAAATGACGGCACGTGTTTCCTTGCAGGTAACCATGGCTGACAGAGGAAGAACAATGATTCCAAGCACCACCATGATTCCAAGCTTCCAGTCTGTTATTCAAATTCAATCAGCATGACAGAGTGATCTCCAGCCTTATCCTCGTCAACACTCACACCTGAGTTGACGAGAGAATCACTGACATGATGTCAGCTGGTCCTTTTGTGGCAGGGCTGAAATGCAGTGGAAATATTTTTGGGGGATTCAGTTCATTTGCATGGCAAAGAGGGACTTTGAAACCAATTGCAATTAATCTGATCACTCTTTATAACATTCTGGAGTATGTGCAAATTGCCATCATACAAACTGAGGCAGCAGGCTTTGTGAAAATGTATATTTATGTAATTCTCAAAACTTTTGGCCACGAATATACATGCTTATAACAAGTAGTGAAGTGTTACAGATTCGTCATAAAGAACGGACTTTGAGAGATGTCAAGTCTTGACCTGTCTGAACAACATGTCAACACCAAGCCAACTGAGCTAACACATTTTGTTTGTCAGTTCTTCAAATAGACAGATCAAGCACCGCTCTTGTTTTTATGAACTTAGATATTCATATGCAATGAGTGTCTCTGGTCATGATAGGTTCAATGGTTGGGATGCTTGGACAAGACGGTATGTTCGTGAGACAAGAAACACAAACAGTCTATTTGTCATATACATACATTTTACTTGGTGATGTTGTATGAGTGATGTGACTCGTGATACAACTCCTAGAAATTGAGATAAAAGTTTGCATGCATATATATATATATATATATATATATATATATGCATGCAAACTTTTATCTCGCATACAGTGAGGGAAAAAAGTATTTGATCCCCTGCTGATTTTGTACGTTTGCCCACTGACAAAGAAATGATCAGTCTATAATTTTAATGTAGGTTTATTTGAACAGTGAGAGACAGAACAACAACAACAAAAATCCAGAAAAACGCATGTCAAAAATGTTATAAATTGATTTGCATTTATATATATATATATATATATATATCATTAAATCGTGACAATATTAAAACTATCCAAACACATACAGATGAGTCAACTATGATTACTGCACAGAAAAGGTCATCACTCTCCCATCAATGTAAACAGTAGGCATCCGTATTAGTGGAGTTCTCTCATCACATGGTGCCTTCAACGCCATACGTCTGCAAACCATGCCTGAAGCTATAGAAGCAGTAGGAGTTTGATGGTGATAAATAGACCTGCCATCGTTTCTGAAAACATGTTTTCGAGACAAGCTGAGCTCCCACTGCTTGGGTCAGGGAAAGCAAATCACTCTGCAATGTGGACATATTTATGTCTGTGAAAAACCAGAGCTCTTCATATTTTCTGATACTGATTACCTCAAAGACATGTGTGTGTGTGTGTGTGTGTGTGTGTGTGTGTGTGTGTGTGTGTGTGTGTGTGTGTGTGTGTGTGTGTGTGTGTGTGTGTGTGTGTGTGTGTGGTAGATTTCCGATGAAGATGTGACTGTGTTTACTGCAACACTGAACAAACACAGACAAATCGTAGGCAAAAGAACGACTGCCTTAATCAAACAGGGATTTAAACAGACTGCAACAATATAGCATGCTTATTACAAGAAATTCAAATTCCAAGTAACCTACCAGTTTTGTGGTCTTGAGACCTGACAGATGTTCCTTCACTGAACCTCATGTTGGTCAATCATTGGATGATAGAATGAACTTTGACAGCAAAATGTAAGCTACGTGTAAGAGTTGAAACCAGATTACGTTCAGTATGTTGTTTCAACCATGTAAGGGCATTGTTTAGCTAGTAAAAGCCTCGTGCTTACAAAGAAAAACAAGCCCTGACATCTAGACACTTTTAAGCTCTGTGCAATCAGAAATGTCATCCTAAGACGGAAAATCCTGGTTGGCTTGTTTACATTAGTCTGTACGAAACTGGATCTCTGTGTTTGGTGGGTGGCAAGTACATACAAGTCATAGGGCCTAAGCTGAGGAGTAACCTTTTTATCCCTGAGCTTGGAGGGTCTGCTGATTTGTAAAGACAGGTGAAACACAGACAGAAGATATGGGGGGAAACTTCATTTGTCACCATTGAACTGACCAGGACCAAACATATCACAAGATGGCGTCACTCCAAACAAGAGATCAATCTGTTGGAATTGCAGATGACGTAGGGAGGTAATCAAAGTTTAAACGCAAACAGCCCTGAGACATGGCTCCAATTAATAATTTTTTTTTCAAAAGTACTTCAGTTACAAAACTGTGTGAAAGTGAGAGACGAGACATGGCTACTTCCTCTACTCTTACTCTACTCTGATTGCTAATTGTTTTGTCTGTGTCCAAGTAGCCTACTCCAGTGTTGAAATGTCTTCAAACCCTGTGGTTACCAATTTTTATTTATTTTGACATATTGTTCTGATATATAATCAAACACAGGCCTACCAACTGGACACAGACATCAGCTCAACAGCTAGATATGATTTACATTTGAATGAGTTGTCAGCTGACATAAATTCAACGTGAATTAAACCAAACATACAGCATAACCACGTCATTGGATTTAGGTTGAAGGTTTGGTGACAAAAAAGACAAACATTCTCGAAATTCCTTTACGTTTTACACATTGATTCAACGTCATCACATTGAATTGATTGAATTTTGGGGTTGAAATTATGTGGAAACAACATTGATTCAACCAGTTTGTGCCCAGCTTGAATGTTTTTCAGCAAATGAAAGGAACTCCGTATTTAGGAATGTCTGTCCATGGAATGAAGGGTCAGGGTCCAGAGAAGGAGCGTTGGAAAATCTGAACATTCCTGAGGGGAAAAATAGTCTCACATCAAGGAGTGTCCACTCTGTGCCGACCCTCCAATACCTCTCCTCTCCCCTTCCCTGTCTTCACACCCCTTCCCTCTCCTCTCCTCTCCTCTCCTCTCCCCTTCCCTGTCTTCACACCCCTTCCCTCTCCTCTCCTCTCCCCTTCCCTGTCTTCACACCCCTTCCCTCTCCTCTCCTCTCCTCTCCCCTTACCCTCCCTGTCTTCACACCCCTCTCCTCTCCTCTCCCCTTACCCTCCCTGTCTTCACACCCCTTCCCTCTCCTCTCCTCTCCCCTTACCCTCCCTGTCTTCACACCCCTTCCCTCTCCTCTCCCCTCCTCTCCTCTCCCCTCCCTGTCTTCACACCCCTTCCCTCTCCTCTCCCCTCCCTCACCCCCCTATCCTACTGTGACACCATCTGCTGTTTCCGCTTCCACAACTGCCACTGTGTGTCACAAGAGACAGCACTGCCAGCACAGCCACACATTAATACACATCAATACTGCATAGCCAGACATCAAATTCCCTGTCTTTCTGTTAAATAACTGTGTTTTTAGTAGATATGCATGATGCCATCATGTAAGCATTTTATGTATCAAAATGTATGCAGTCACTACTTACTGTAAGTCACCATGTGTAAGAGCTAAATGACCCCAAAAAATTATACAAGTACAATTTTGAAAAATATAAAATTTGAACTGCCTTTTTGTAGGCATATATGAAGGATTGCCTGAGTTTTCCTTAAATTTGAGCATTTTCCTGTTTTCCCACTTAACTAATCAAGAAACAGCATTTTAGTTCATTAACAATAATCAACATCTTTGGACGAGAATATGCTAACAAACCCATTCTTTTCATGCACTTTTTTGGGGTCAATGAAACCCAAACTATCCTTTTGAAACGAGCTTTCAACTGAGTTGCCCGGTGTTTATGTAGTTTTGCTATGCAACTACTGTGTTTTCCTAGTGGGAGGACTGTCAGAAAGGAAAGGTCTGGTTTCCCCAACCTATAAAGAAAGCTGGCTTTAGTGTTCCTACTATGGTCTGACGTGGATACACTGGATTGAGAGTCCGTAAGGTTGCTCTGCTAAGCGATACCCTTCTGGGTTGGCTTGGCTGCACGGTCAGCTCGAGTTTCCCAGCTTCTTTCATTCGCCTAGTTTCCAGCACGTTACGAGGTGCTGCATTATCTCTTGTCTAAATCACCATGGCAGTGGATCGGCCCATGTCAACCCCTAATCCCCAGAAATATGACGTGATTAATAACAGCTCTCATGCTGCAGCAGCGGCTCCTCAAACGCCCATCTCTCATCATTAGGCTTACTAAAACAACAACTCGTCTTATGGCATACATTACGGATATGGTGTTCAAGCAATCAATTACAGTGACAGTAACATAATAAGCTGCTCTGCCTCTGAATATGTGGGGAACGGATGTGAAAACTGTGGAGGGATAGCTGATTACATACAGTGGGGAGAACAAGTATTTCATACACTGCTGATTTTGCAGGTTTTCCTACTTACAAAGCATGTAGAGGTCTGTAATTTTTTATCATAGGTACACTTCAACTGTGAGAGACGGAATCTAAAACAAAAATCCAGAAAATCACATTGTATGATTTTTAAGTAATTAATTTGCATTTTATTTCATGACATAAGTATTTGATTACCTACCAACCAGTAAGAATTCCGGCTCTCACAGACCTGTTAGTTTTTCTTGAAGAATCCCTCCTGTTCTCCACTCATTACCTGTATTAACTGCACCTGTTTGAACTCATGAGAAAAATGACAGACCAAATTACATGCTTTGTAAGTAGGAAAACCTGCAAAATCGGTAGTGTATCAAATACTTGTTCCACCCACTGTATGTCTACTCCAGGTGTCTTCATCCTAACAGAATGTGCCGGACACAGATGTTCTGTGATACAGATATATAAACCACATCGGTGTTCTGTGAAACAGATATATAAACCACATTGGTGTTCTGTGATACAGATATATAAACCACACCGGTGTTCTGTGATACAGATATAAACTCAGCAAAAGCAAAAAAATAAACACCCTCTCACTGTAAACTGCATTTATTTTCAGCAAACTTAACATGTGTAAATATTTGTATGAACATAACAAGATTCAACAACTGAGACATAAACTGAACAAGTTCCACAGACATGTGACTAACAGAAATGTAATAATGTGTCCCTGAACAAAGGGGGGGTGGGGGTCAAAATCAAAAGTAACAGTCAGTATCTGGTGTGGCCACCAGCTGCATTAAGTACTGCAGTGAATCTCCTCCTCATGATTTGCCAGATTTGCCAGTTCTTGCTGTGAGATGTTACCCCACTCTCCCACCAAGGCACATGCAAGTTCCCAAACATTTCTGGGGGGAATGGCCCTAGCCCTCTGATCCAACAGCTCCCAAACGTGCTCAATGGGATTGAGATCCGAGATCTTTGCTGGCCATGGCAGAACACTGACATTCCTGTCTTGCAGGAAATCACGCACGGATTCAACCCTTTACAATGAAGATCTGTGACGTTATTTGGATTTTTACGAATTATCTTTGAAGACAGCGTCCTGAAAAAGGGACGTTTATTTTTTTGCAGAGTTTATATAAACCACAGCGGTGTTTTGTGAGGGGATGTTTATGGAATGATTACACTGGGGGTCTTTTCCCCATTTTTAGTTAGCAAGGGGCAAGATTGGACAGACTGTTTGGGATATTTGCATTTTGTATTTATTAAGGATCCACATTAGTTCCTGCCAAGGCAGCAGCTACTCTTCCTGGAGTTTATTAAGGATCCACATTAGATCCTGCCAAGGTAGCATCTACTCTTCCTTGAGTTTATTAATGATCCCCATTAGATCCTGCCAAGGCAGCAGCTATTTTTCCTAGTGTCCCGCAACATTAAAGCAGTTATGTACAATAAAAAATATTACATGACATTACATGGGGCTGGCAAAATGGAAAGTGTGTGTGTGTGGTGTGTGTGATTGTGTGTGTGTAACTTGCACACAGATGCTACTTGGAACAGGAAAACCCCTTAGATTTGGGACACAAAATATATTGACAAACTGTGTTTCCCTTTGCATTCATAACATGTACATTTCTGTGAAGAAAAAAACAGACTTCCCGCTGGATCCTATACCTAAAAATAGTAGTCCCCTTTACTGGCTCAAATAGCCAACCAATCAGCCTGTTACCAACCCTTCGTAAAATTTTGGAAAAAAATGTGTTTGACCAGATACAATGCTATTTTACAATAAACAAATTGACAAACTTTCAGCATGATTATAGGGAAGGACAGTCAACAAGCACAGCACTTACACAAATGACTGATGATTGGCTGAGAGAAATTGATGATAAAAAGATTGAGGGGTTGTTTTGTTAGACTTGTGGCTTATGACATTATTGATCATAGTCTGCTGCTGGAAAAAAGTATGTGTTATGGCTTTACACCCCCCCCCCCCCCCCCTGCTATATTGTGGATAAAGAGTTACATGTCTAACAGAACACAGAGGGTGTTCTCCAACATAGTCCAGGTAGAATCAGGAATTCCCCACGGCAGCTGTCTAGGCCCCTTACTTTTTAAAATCTTTATTAATGACCTGCCACTGGCTTTGAGTAAAGTGTGTCTATGCATTCGGATGACTCAACGCTATACATGTCAGCTACTACAGCGACTGAAATAACAAAGCGTTGCTTTTAGAGTGGGTGGCAAGGAATAAATTTGTCCTAAATATTTCTAAAACTAAAAACATTGTAGTTGGGACAAATCATTCACTAAACCTTAAACTTCAACTAAATCTTGTAATAAATAATGTGGAAATTGAGCATGTTGAGGTGACTAAACTGGTTGGAGTAACAGTAGCTAAGATGGGGAAAAGTATGTCCATAATAAAGCACTGCTCTACCTTCTTAACAGCACTATCAGCAAGGTAGGTCCTACAGGCCCTAGTTTCTACCTTCTTAACAGCACTATCAACAAGGCAGGTCCTACAGGCCCTAGTTTCTACCTTCTTAACAGCACTATCAACAAGGCAGGTCCTACAGGCCCTAGTTTCTACCTTCTTAACAGCACTATCAACAAGTCGGTCCTACAGGCCCTAGTTTAGTCGCAACTGGACTATTGTTCAGTCTTGTGGTCAGGTGCCACAAAAAGCGACTCTGAAAAATTGCAATTGGCACACACGTACACAGGAATTTTGTACTACAGGTCGTGGTGGAGTATGGGCTTGAGGGCACACAGTGTGTTGTGAAAACTGTGAATGTATTGTAATGTTTTTAAAAATGTATAAACTGCTTTAATTTTTCTGGACCACAGGAAGAGTAGCTGCTGCCTTGGTAGCAGCTAATGGGGATCCATAATGAATACAAAATACAAATATAGACAAGCACAGATTTAGATGACTCACACAGTCGAGCACGTCAGATGGGCTGTGGTTTAATTGCAATCAAAACCATTTGTCTGAATAATTTATGTGCTGGCTCACAATTTGTGCTCTCCACGACATGTCAACAAAGACATTAATATTCTCTCCACCCGAAAACGGTTGACATTTTAAGCTGCCTGATCGAATAAATCTCAAGAACTGAGAAATGAACGTAGCTGGCCTAAAAACACATCTTGGAATGTACATATCCTCATGTCCTAAAGTAATATTTTCCCCTACTTTATTTCAAAAGTCACTTGTTGGTACTTTACAGTATGGTCATATTTGTCTATGTTGGCAGCTTAGTCTGACCAAGGGCCACTGTCTCAACGATTTATCATGTCTGTGGCTTATGTTCGGTTTTCTACACTCCCAGTTCTCTCAACACCATCCCCCCCCCCCCCCCCCCCCCCCCCCCACACACACACACACACACGCTATAGTAGCTCTGACACAGTCAGCAGCTTGTTCGTCTCCAGCTGTCCTCGACTTGCGGCCCTCTATCATTACCCACAAACCACTGCCTCGTACAGGGCAGGGCGACAGACGGGTCGCACATCAATGGACATGTTTTTACTGAGGCGTTGCTCAGCCCTAAAAGGAAATGTTTTGGTTTGAATGAATGAAGGGGGGGATCAGTGAGGCTCCTCTTCGCCTGCTGGGACAAAAATGGGGGAGGTTGAAGTTAAACAAAACTAACGTTACACCTTGAGACTGAAACAGGTTGAGTTACCGCAAAACACCAGATAGCATCTTTGCTCTACAGAACATTTTTTTTTTTTTTTACTGCGCCTCATCGTCGTATGGCTTTCAGTGCCTAAAAATGTTGCTCTATCCTGTTACCCGTTGGATAGCAGAGATGAAATACCCGGACTGTCTCTCCCTGCCATAGATACACTGAGAAACGTTGAAATGATCTTACACTTTATCTTTTCACTATCCCCAATAAGTCAACAAGGTACATGCCAATCTTTATTGCCCAAGACCTTTGAACTCCATCAGGATGAGGACAACAATGTCTTAGGAAACGTGATGGGAGCTCAGAAACACACCAACCAAGATGACTTATTTTCCACTAACATCAACTGGGACTCCTGCCAAATCCTCGGATTGTCAGATAGGAGGGCTATCTATCCACTTAAATGGGATCTGTCTACAGTTCACATTAAGATTTCAACAGGGATTATAAGGGTGGTTGTGGAGGCTAGGGTGGCTGACAATTACAATGTATCTCAATCTACAGTGTCATTGAAGGTATTGCAAAAATGATTAGTAGGATTCCTTTGTACAATACTGACTCTCGAGACACTCACTGTAACTTCCAGTTTTTACATGCATTCCAATGACTGTATAAACATTAATGATCCTACTCCTGCAAATAGCACATTCATAGGCTACATTGAATCTCTTCAGAGGGAAGCAAAGATGAGGGCTCTTAGGTGAATGAGGAAATGTGCTAATCAGCCAATGTGCCTCACTGCGATAGTCCTCCACTTCCCTGAATTCCCCTGCATAGTGCCTCAGTTATGTAAGTCACCGGGCTACAGAAGATGTGTTTGTTAGTTTTTTTTATTTTTATCACTTTGGTACTGTTTTCACAATGATGTGGTACATTTAAAAAAAGAAATGTTGTACAAAACTCCAAACTGGTCACAATTGTAATGCAGCCAGTCTTTCATTCAAAACCTGTAATTGTGCGTTCATTTGGATTGTAAACATCTCTCATCAAACAACCATTGATTCAAAATATACATCTATTGTGAAATGTAATGAGAACATTGGTTAAATCACCAAAACACAACATAGTGATATGTTTAAATGGTTGTTGTTTTAACTACCAGTTAATCCAATAGCAAACAATGCAACATACGCGTTTCAAATCGCCCTTATAAGTACAGTACTATAAATTACAGTTATCCCATTAGGCGATAGACTTACCCAACAAATCTATAATTTCCACAATATCTTTCCAATGTGTAATTAAGGTGTGCTCAATGAAGACATCCTCTACAAGCATACATGCAAATCAAATGTTATTTTTCAGATTTAATCACAACATGGGTGTACTGTCTGTAATGAAATGTAAGAAATTCAATTTAAGAAATTAAATTCATGAAAATAAAACAATGTTTAGCACACATTCATTTGCATCAAGCCTGTCTTGAGCATTTGGCCATAAATTCTCATCCACATCCCAGTGAATGTCCTCATTGTTCATGCACTGCGCGAAAAACCTTTGGCAGCGCGAATCCAAGCTTGACATTGGTCTGCATTGATGTCCTCGCATGCCCATCCATGGCCAGGAGGGTGGCACACTCATGGGGACGGGACGGCGCTCGTACACCTCCCACCTCCGTGCTGTAAAAAACTCCTCAATAGGGTTAAGGAAAGGAGAGTATGGGGGCAGGTATAGGGTCACGAATCGGGAATGGGCCCGAAACCATGCCTGAACCACCTGTGCATGGTGGAACCTGACATTGTCCCACACAATGACATAGGTGACCCCCTCACCTTGACAGGCCTGCTCAATTTCCTTGAGAAAGTGTGCAATGTTGTAGGATCCAAGTAATGACCTAAGTCCTACCACACCATCTTCAGTGAAAGCTGTGCACATGGAGATGTTTCCCTCACGTTTTCCAGGCACTTGGATGGTCGCCCGTTAGCCGATGAGGTTCGCCCATGGCGCAGAGTTTTTGCCAGGTTGAAGCCCGCTTCATCAACAAAGATATCTGTGTGGTGGTTCACAGCAAAATCAAGCACCATCACTAGGATCTAGGACCTGTCTGCTCGACTGACATGTCGAGAAGGCAGAGCAACGCCCTATCATGGACAGACCTCTTCCCATTTTAGCAACCATTGAGCCTATATGTTTTGACCATAAAGGCTTGCTATCTAGGGATACACCCAGCAGTCTCCTCAACTTGCTCAATAGACACACTATTACATCTAAAAGAGGTTTAGCATTGAGCGAGTGATTTGTCCCAAAAATTATGATATTTTAGTTTTAATGATAAGAGAATCATATCAAAAATATTGTGAGCATTTTCATTGTGAAAGGCAATTACTTTATATGAAAGGTATTTCTAGATGAAACACTGATTAGGTTTGGTGAAAACATTGCTGTGTGATTTTGTGTGTTGTACTTATCAATTGAAAATGTTCTTAAAGTAAAAAAAATAGCCTTTTGATGATCTGTTTTTTGTACTAAGAGTTGTGAAATTTCACCACCTACTTGTGAAAATAGTACCAAAGCGATAACATTAAAATAAATAAAAATCTAACCCCTATACTATGTAGCGAGCGTGGAGACTCTCTCCCTCCCAACAGAAATGCCAAAGCACAAGACGCCTGTTAACCCTTTCATTTCTATTCAGAACATGGCAAAACGTCAGCATTACTCAGTTGGGATGAAAATACACACAGTGTGCTGAGAAGATTCAGAGAATATTCAATTATAACATTTTACATTGTTACAACACATGGCCCAGGTTAGCTCATAAGAAATGACTACTTCATTTGGTAGAGACAAATTGAGTTCATTAGGGCTGTCTCCCCATTGTTGAGGTCTGTACATTTAAAATTGACCAGGTTATATGAGTTATACTGTATGAATTCACTGTTGGTCACTACCTATCAGATCAGTGTGCTGAATGAGGGGAACCACCCCACATGGACCTCTCATTATGACACCATTGGACAGATTATAGGCTATGCAAGGCCCTGTGTTTTGTGCAATCATGTGACAAAGCAAGATTTTATCCTGTATTTTAAACCTTATACAGAAATGAGAATTACACCAAAAATGAAAGCAATTGTCAGAGGACGGTGCTGAACCATCTGACTGAAAAAGAAAAGGGGACAGTTTGATGAACATCTCTAAATAAAAAGTTCAAATCCAAGCATGTCACATTACTGCACAAAACACAGGGCTCTAGATGTCACTGTTGGTCAGTACCATTGACACAAAGGTTACTACCTATCAGGTAACTTGAGTGAGAACTTCACCACTCCTTATTCAACTTGTATGGGATGGTAGAGACTTTCCCCGTTACCTGAGCTCTAGCAGCACAATGACAGTGATTGGGGTGAATTAATTCGTCGAATTCCATTGGTAAATGTTTTGTTTGCCATTTACTTGAGGAACCGAACAGAAACAAACTGTGAGGGACCTTGCTACATTAATTTTTCCAATATAAACTATTTTTTTGTTGTAAAACATTTTCCATTTGGAGTAAATGGTTTCGATTGCAAACCGTTTTGCAACAGAGGAAACGCTTTACAAGGGAATCTGACTAATGAATATTCCTCTGGTGAGGTGGTCAGTTTCTATAATCTCTCAACTGACAATGTCAACAAAGCAACTATACACATAAAAACATAATGAAGATGGGAACGATGGAGACAAGGGGGCATACAAAATCACCACTGACCTTTCAAATTCTGTCACTCAGTGAATGATTTTATTTAGCTATTTGGTTTAGAACAATACAAGGCTGAAGAATGATATAAAATAAACACGTTTAATAATGTTGACATTTGCCCAAAGGCCTATTTCATTTACATATGGAAGTGAGATGTTTTATGCAAATAAGGCCGACTTCCACTGGGTCGTCCTCTCGAGCCGTGGTGTCGGGTTTCACCGCGAGCAGGCATGAGAGTAGGAGCGGTCGATTGCTTCATTCATTTTCTGACAAGAGTAGCGCAGCGTGTGCCAATGCAAAGTAGGCAACACTCAACCCCGCTGGTTAACAGTAGCTAGGCGCTTACTTTGGTATGATATTTTGGCGGTGAGCGATGGAAATGAAAGACTCGTGCAGTGTCATTTTAACAGCATACCATTCATACGCACAGTCCAGGATACATTTGGTGGATGAGGGCTATGCGCCTCCAAGACACTCTCCTTGCAGGTAACTGGCACTTTATTGATGGAAAAGCTGCAAGATAAATGAACAAAATGTATGTTTACCTGTTTAACTAGTTTGTTATTGTGTATCCATTGATATAACGTTCAAACATATGACTGGGTAAAGCGCTTTGAGAGCGAGAGCGTGGGAAATTGGGACTTTAAATTATAGTGTCTGCTGTCAGAAGTTTACTGCCTCGCTACTGGCGGTGATGGTGAGTAGCCTAGCTCTATACAAAAAGCTTTGAAGATGTTTATGGAATTAGTGCGTTGGTTTCTGCTGAAGTGTCTTGTTGGTTTCTGCATAGCACCACATACGGTATGTGACACAATTCTGACACGCTTAAGACTTGAAGTGATTCAAGTGTAGCCTATCAAACAAAGATGTGCCTTTGAAAATACGTTCTTAGCCTATTGGATGCATTAACTGCACATTTGCAGGATGATGTTGCCTGCTGGCACTGATCTGACGTCAGTTTTACATTATAGCTTCTGATGGGTCACGAGATCAGGATTTGAGCATTTCTACATCAGGAAAGCCTGAAAACATTGTTTGGGTATCTCAGATTGTTCTGGCAATTCTCTGATAGAATCAAACTTGGTAGGAAGCATGTTTGATATGTTGTTTCTTTCATTTGAGTCACAAACCATTTAAGAAAATCATGATGAAAGTGGCCATTTTAATCCCCGTTTAAGACCTATAAGACCTATAAAAAAAAATGATTAATTAACTGTACATGATAGACATATTGGTGTCAGTGACAAGATGGAATATGTCAAGATTCAGAGTATTTTTTGTTTACATTATTAATTTATTCAACATAAATATTAACATGAAGTACCCCTCTTTTTTAAATTTAGTATATTTTTAGACATTGTTTTTAACAATATACTCTACAAGTACCTTACATTTCCAGAGTGGGTGCTCAGCTACTTTTGAAGGTATGATCCAGTTTATGACCACCACACACACGGTGAATGGGAAAATGGATTCAAAGGAAACTCCCTCTGCAGGTGATTGGTTAATGACCTATTAGTAATGGGCGAGTTGGTTTTTTTATGGCCCAGTGCCCCCGGTGGGTGGAGATTTCACTTAAGGACCTATTGAAGGGTCTAAAATGTATAAATTCTGCCCACCTGGGACATTCAAATGAACTTGCCTATTGTTCAGATGGAGAGGTATAGCTCACTCTGGCTGGGTTGACTTTCAGGTGAGTCAAACAAAACTCTCAATTTGCAGGCAGTCACTTGGCAGGCACTGCACAGAGCACAAGGGGACATTTATAAAGCCGATTATGTCTGGGTACGGCCATTGAACATAACAACTGTCATTATGTGTAATTATAAATAGCTATTTATTTTTTATATAGACACACACAAACAAAAGGAATAAGACATTGTTCAGGTTTCACCATGTCTCCCGTGGTGGATTTAACAAGCCAATCATCTAGGATTGCGGAGTCGTATTAATTAGGGCACACCGTAGCAAAACATTTTGCAACAGAAAACAACAATGTGTGTTTGTTATTAGATAAGTTCTGGTAGGCCTTGTTTAAGTCTGTTTTCCTCTGTTTTGTGCCTAGTGAATACGACTGTAGACTGATTGATTGAACTGCCAGGTCACTTCACCTAGCTGTGTGTGTGTTAAGGTTTGCAGGGCTACACTCATCTGGCATTGAACTGGAATGTTTATTGATGGAGTCCCCTGTTTATTATGGTTCTTGGGAAGTAACCACTGTGCTGTAAATTTAGACTTCACACAACATTTCACAGCCTCTTTCCTCCATTATAACCATTAATTCATTACATAAAGGGAAATATATACCACATTAGACCTATAGAAATGTTAGGCTAAAATAATATAGGTAAAATATCCTTACAATTATTTTTAAAGTCTTAAGTATATCTAAATCTGTTCTTGAGTAAGAAATTAACTCTCACACGCCATTGACTAGATGTTCTGTTATTTGAACACTTTCTTAACAATTCACTCTATTTCCAATGATATGTGAGATCGCTGTTGACTTGTACTGTAGTAGGTACGATACGGTCTATGGTCTGTACTGACCGTATGTTCCACTGTGTTGCCCCACCTGAACAACCTCAGAACAGCTGTCCTCCCAGCATGCCCAGTTGTGGCCAGTTTGCCCAGACGCTCGGTGTGGCTACTTGTCCCGTGTGTGTACTTGTGCGTGTCATTGACGGGTGATGTCAGCCACGAGCTACCCGGGGTCAGGCACCGACAGGGGAGCTAATCTCTTTTTGTGTGCCATGCCAAAAAGATGTTTACCCTTGGGATATTATGGCTTCTTAGTATTGCTCTTGAATTAATTTACGTTTAAATATTTTTTTTTAGTGTGAAAGTTTATCAAATGTTTCTGTGGTGAAAATTGTAAGAATATTTTGGGTGAACATAATAATCTGATGTCAGTAATGTGTTAAGACAAAACGGGCCACATGTTTTCACATGGAATGATGCTTTGACTACCAGTACAAGGTTAGATAAGCATGGAGAACATGGTGGTTCTCTCCCTCTGCTGTTTTATAAAAGGGTATCAGAACATACAGTAGGCAACATCACTTATAGTAATGACCCTTATGATGTACGTTACAGTACTTTCACTGATCAGACTGACATTATTACAACTTTCATCCAAAATATGAGCTTGTTTTACTCCAATGATTGTAAACAACGTTCATGTAAACAAACACCGTATAGCCTCAAATTTCAAAATCGTGGATGGTCAGTCCTTGCATCCTTCTTTGTCTATACATTTGAGCGGTTACATTTCTGCAGCCCCATCCTTAATTATTTTGTTGTTGTACATTTGTTATGTTAGAGTCACTCAGATAACATACGAGTACAGCATAAAACCAATGTGTAGAATTGCAGGAAATTAGCTTTAAAACCGCAAAATGTAAAACACGCTAACTTTGCCTCCACTGCTGAAAAAAATCCTCGGGGAAATACTGAAATGACAAGTCATCTGAAGATCTGAGCAATAACTTTAAGGAAGGACTGAAGGTTTGTCTAAGAACAGAATTCTCTCTGGAATCAGGTTTTGCCAGATTAACTGGTGACAACATCAGGACAATTCATTGACATTTTAAGGACACACTTACTGCTTCAGCTGTTTAAACTGTTCTAGTTGTATTTTAGCCTTCAGCTGTTTAAACTGTTCTAGTTGTATTTTAGCCTTCAGCTGTTTAAACTGTTCTAGTTGTATTTATCCTTCAGCTGTTTAAACTGTTCTAGTTGTATTTTAGCCTTCAGCTGTTTAAACTGTTCTAGTTGTATTTATCCTTCAGCTGTTTAAACTGTTCTAGTTGTATTTATCCTTCAGCTGTTTAAACTGTTCTAGTTGTATTTATCCTTCAGCTGTTTAAACTGTTCTAGTTGTATTTTAGCCTTCAGCTGTTTAAACTGTTCTAGTTGTATTTATCCTTCAGCTGTTTAAACTGTTCTAGTTGTATTTTAGCCTTCAGCTGTTTAAACTGTTCTAGTTGTATTTTAGCCTTCAGCTGTTTAAACTGTTCTAGTTGTATTTTAGCCTTCAGCTGTTTAAACTGTTCTAGTTGTATTTATCCAGGCCACTAAAGCCTGTGCTTTTGGGAGTGGGTTAATTTATTTTAATGAGAGCTCAGCTTTCTTTATTAATTAGTCCACTTTAGTAATCATTAATCATCATTTGACCCATAAAATAATTTCATAATTTTTTAATCTCCCAATCTAGCACCATTTGAAGTGAATGTTGAGTCAAAGCTTCTTGATTGTTGAGGGCACAGCTGGTCACACCACCACAACTGATGATTAAAAAACAGAAAGGTGGCACAAAATAATTGAACACAGAGAAATCAGATGGACACAGAGAGGATCCACCTTCACCACACTGAGAGCGCTACTGTACACTGGGATCATGTGTCTCTCACTCCCGGGTGACATCATTCCCTCCCACAGGCTAGAGCTGTGTGTGTGCGTACGCACAATCATGCACTCTGTGTTTTGGCGTGTGTGCACCTTTTTCGTTTCGGGACCGGCACGTGGGTTTGTGCATTTGGGTCACTGGCAGGATTATTTTCAAAGCTTACCCTCCATTGAGTTGTCAGACACACAATGGTAACCCTTGGCACACGGGTGTCTCCCCATCAATGTGCCTATTGTAGCTGGTGAAAGACGGGCTCTTTGCTGTCTTGCAACCGCTGCTGTGGTAATTAGGGTTATTGCTATATTGGTAGACTGTGCTGTTAGGCTAACGGAGATGTTTTGGAACAAACACGACTGAAATCTATAAACATCGATATTGGGTGACTGTTTATGGGTGGCTATTTATGGGTGACTGTTGGTGGTTTGACTGTTTGGAATGGATGGCTAGTTACATGTAGGATTTTTGGTAATTCCATGATTTTTATTTACCTTTATTTAACTAGGCAAGTCAGTTAAGAACAAATTCTTATTTTCAATGAAGGCCTAGGAACAGTGGGTTAACTGCCTTGTTCAGGGGCAGAACGACAGATTTGTACCTTGGGGGTTTGAACTTGCAACCTTCCGGTTACTAGTCCAACGCTCTAACCACAAGGCTACCCTGCCGCCCCAGGGTAGCCTAGTCGTGGTGGTGTGTCCAGCTGTGGCCTCTAGATTGGGAGATTTAATTTGAAATTATGGGTCAAATGATTACTAAAGTGGGCTAATTAATAAAGAAAGCTGAGCTCTCATTAAAATAAATTAACCCACTCCCAAAAGCACAGGCTTTAGTGACCTGGATAAATACAACTAGAACAGTTGATAACGGAGACTCAGATTTTTCGCTTTAAAATGAATGCCAAACAAAAACCATTGATTTTCAAACTCTATGGACAAGGATTACATTAAACAATTTACACTGAACATTTCACAAAAACATATTTACTGGAAGTACTGTGCAGATGTGTATTTTGCTAACAGAATTACGGTAAAATCTCTTTTTTTTTTTAAGCGACCACGTTTTCCAAAAACTCTTGGCTCTTTTTTTTCTCATGGAATTTACCATATCCACATTCAGTGACTTCACTTGTGAAGTGTGTTGATGTCACAGGAGAAGTCTGTTGTGGATGGTAGCTTAGTCTGTTGTGGATGGTAGCTTAGTCTGTTGTGGATGGTAGCTTAGTCTGTTGTGGATGGTAGCTTAGTCTGTTGTGGATGGTAGCTTTTCTATAAATCACTTCCCATTTCACTGTAGTGTTTTTACAGCATGTTTTGTATTTGGGCAACGTGACGAGGAACTACAGTGACCAGCCTGAGGAAGTTGTTCTTCTGCCTGACTAAATGGACCAGCAAAACCCATTTGAGAGTTTCAAGAATTTTCTGTTTCTATCGACACATTTTTATCACCTTTTGACATGCACCTGTGATGAGAAATGCATGAGAAATGCATGAGAAATGCATGGGAAATGCATGCCTTGTTGAAATGGAAATATCACTGTGAAGCAATGCAGTCTGTTATTTTGTGGTAAGGGAGATACACTTGATTGACGGGTCAGATACGTGTGCCCATTTATTTCTGAGGTCATACAGCTCATGACTTTTATTACCTAGTGAGTGAACATGTCCCCTAAAGGCACTCATAACCTGACAGGTTACAAGGAAACCACAATGGAAGGAAAGGTTCGGTAGTTCATAATGGGGATTATCAGAAACGAGAATGAGGTTTGTCTCTATAACCTGTCTCCTCCCCTTAAGGGATCATAGCTTTCACCTGGTCAGTTTGTCATGGAAAGGGCAGGTGTTCCTAATGTTTTGTCCACTCAGCAGGTTAGGTGAACTGAATTTTAAGTGTGCGTGCGTGCGTGGTCACTGAAAATGTAGTGAATTTGAACTTTACCACTTAAGATGTGACCGAAACGAAGCACACTACTCAAGTACTTCCCACGTTGACTCAGTGTTGACATAGTGGAATTGAAACCCCCTTCCTACGGTGGGACAGAAATACCTGCCATAAATCCTTTTTAAATAAAACACCTGAATGTGCAGTGGGATCATTCCATATGAATTCAATAACTTTCTGACTACATACATGGACAAACGTGTATGTAAAGGCTTGGTTCAAATCCAAAGGGGTGCAGTCAAAGTTATTCATATGGAACGACCCAGTGATAAAATGCGATAGGTTAGCAATAAATAGGACGATGACTGAGACAAATGAGCGAGTGACTGCCTGGTCTGGCATTTTTGTCAATGCTGCCTGTCCACATTCCACTCCTCCGCTCTCAGGTAGGACTGAGTGAGAGATGGATGCTGTACATGCTGACTGACGTTTAGGCATTCATCATCTTCCGGAGGTAGAGAACCAAGCCATCCAGAACAGTTGATCTACTTTGTTGTTGCTCTCCATACCTGAGGGGCTTGGGGTTGGAGAGAGGCACTGTAATGTTATACCTGAGTGGACTGGAGAAAGACTGATCTACTCTGCTGTGTTTCTATACCTGAAGGGCTTGGGGTTGGAGAGAGGAACTGTAATGTTATACCTGAGTGGATTATGACTGGACTGGAGAAAGACTGATCTACTCTGCTGTGTTTCTATACCTGAAGGGCTTGGAACACCGAGAGAGGGGCTGCCACTATACACAAGTAAACAATTTTTTAAATTTTTTTAAATGTAACATTTATTTAACTAGGTAAGTCAGTTAAGAAAAAAAAATCTTATTTACAATGACAACCCACTGTTCCCCGGAAGGCTAACTGTCTTGTTCAGGGGAAGAACAACAGATTTTTACCTTGTCAGCTCGGGGATTTGATCCAGCAACCTTTCGGTTACCAGTCCGACACTCTAACCACTAGGCTACCTGCCGCCCTGCACACCTGTAACCGGTGTGAAATGGCTAACTAGTTAGCGGTGGCATCACTCGCTCTGAAACCTTGAAGTAGTTGTTTCCCTTGCTCTGCAAGGACAAGCTGCTTTTGTGGAGCGATAGTTAATGATGCTTTGTGGGATTGTTGATGTGTTCAGAGGGTCTCTGGTTTGAGCCCAGGTTGGGGCAAGGAGAGCGACGGAAGCAACACACAGATTATTATAAAAGCTGTTCTGTCCTGATAAAGGGGAAGAGGTTGGACAGTTGACAGCGACTCTATTGTAAACCGTTGAGGGTGAGCGGCTGCTTTATCAGCTGAAGAATTGTTTATTTGCTGTGGAGGATTTATTGTTTTATCATTCTATGCTGCACGTGAATGATCGATTACGCAATCCTCCCATCTCTGTATTCAGAACTTTGTTGTCAGGAAAGTAGTTTTGATTTTACTGCAATTTGAGTTAACTGACTGATGTGACAGGATTACTGGAACGTCTTATTTAAAAATAAAAAAATGACAATAAGAAGACCGTGATTTGTGAGACTAATGACTACTTTGTACCTAGATCCATTTTTCATGGAGAGATGTTGGTTGTTACTGTAGTGCTGACCTTTGGCTGGAAACAGCCTCTGAAGTCATAACATTGCACCTGACAACTATAACAATGTAAAGATGATCTTTCAACCAGAATAATTCTGTGGATAATATCAAATGAACACGATTATCTCTCTAAAGTAGAAAAAAAGATACGGCTGATATGAGTGTTAATTTTGTCCTCGTTTCACTGCCTCTTCCTACAATAATTGCTTTGTATAGCACGGCAGGAGGCAGTGTCAATTTGAAAGGGAAATTATCACTATGGAGTTGACATACGCTCTGCTCTCTCTCTCTCTTTCACACACTCACACTGTAGTCAGTTGTGTTGTGTAGTCCACACTGAGATGGAGTTGGACATGCAAGCCTGACAAAAACGGTAGGCAACTCTCATGGTTGAAAGTCTTTTAAAGGCTGTGCCCCACTACAATGGGGCCTCTCAAGCATCATTTGATGTTCTGAATCTGTTTGGGCAACAGATGGTCACCTGTGCCCCAGCAAACAGCAGCTCTTTTAAAACTATGAATGTTGTCACCCTAAAATACTCCAAATGTCATTCCAGGGTATATATAACCTGTTCTTTTTGAGCCTGTTGGCCAGATGTTAGATTTAATTTCTATATTATGTGAACTATTTTTAAAGTCTGTTTTTAGTTCTACTGAATGCACTTGGCTCGGTTTAAAGAGCTCATGTGCCTAACTTGATAGAAACTTCCAGTGTAGTGAGGGAGACTTTATCACGTTGCTGTGTCATACTGGCTGGATGTCTGCCTGCTTGAACACCAATAAAACATGAAATGACCCAGGGCATCGATACATCACTCAGAGATGCACAAAAACAATTTAACATTACGAAATGGGTGAACCTTTCCTTAAACGTTGTCACATTTACAGTGCATTCGGAAAGTATTCAGACCCCTTGACTTTTTCCACGTTTTGTTACATTACAGCCTTAAATGTCCCCTCGTCAATATACACACAATACCCCATAATGACAAAGCAAAAACAGGTTTTTATAATTTTTCTGCAAATAAAACCCATTTTAAATCTGAAATCACATTTAACATAAGTTTTCAGACCCTTTACTTTGTCGAAGCACCTTTTGGCAGCGATTACAGCCTTGAGTCTTCTTGGGTATGACGCAACAAGCTTGGCACACTTGTATTTGGGGAGTTTCTTCCATTCTTCTCTGCAGATCCTCTCAAGCTTAGTCAGTTTGGATGGGGAGCGTCGTTGCACAGGTATTTTCAGGTCTCTCATGAGATGTTCGATCAGGTTCAAGTCCGGGCTCTGGCTGGGTCACTCAAGGATATTCAGAGACTTGTCCCGAAGCCACTCCTGCGTTGTCTTGGCTGTGTGCTTAGGGTCGTTGTCATGTTGGAAGGTGAACCTTGACCCCAGTCTGAGGTCCTGAGAGCCCTGGAGCAGGTTTTCATCAGGGATCTTTCTTTACTTTGCTCGGTTCATCTTTCCCTCAATCCTGACTAGTCTCCCAGTCCCTGCTGCTGAAAAAAACACCCCCACAGCATGATGCTGCCACCACCATGCTTCACTGTAGGGATGGTGCCAGATTTCCTATAGATGTGACGCTTGGCATTCAGGTTAACTTCTTGGTGACGGGGGCAGTATTGAGCAGCTTGGATGAATAAGCTGCCCAGAGTAAACTGCCTGCTACTCTGTCCCAGATGCTAATATATGCATATTATTAGTAGTATTGGATAGAAAACACTCTGAAGTTTCTAAAACTGTTTTAGTGATGTCTGTGAGTATAATAGAACTCATATGGCAGGTGAAAACCTGAGACAAATCCAACCAGGAAGTGGGAAATCTGAGGTTTGTAGTTTCATTTAAGTGATTGCCTATCCAATATGCTGTGTCAATGGGGCCAGATTTTCCCACGGCTTCCCACGGCTTCCAGCAGATGTCAACAGTCTTTAGAAAGTTGTTTGAGGCTTCTATTGTGGAAGGGTGTCGAATAAGAGCTGTTTCAACAAGTGTACTAGGCTGAGGCCAATCAGTTGTTTACTGCGTGGTCACGCGGCGCGCTGTTCCATTTTCCTCTGTAATGAATACACTATTGTCCGGTTGGAATATTATTGAAGATGTATTAATAAAATACCTAAAGATTGATTGTAAACATCGTTTGACATGTTTCTACAAACTGTATTTCTCTGGATGTTTTGGAGGCATCTCCTTTCTTTTTTTTTTTTACACCTCTCTTTGGTTGGAAAATGGCTGAATGATTTCTGTGACTAGTTGCTGACCTAACATAATGATATGTTCTGCTTTTGCCGAAAAGCCTTTTTGAAATCGGACACTGGTTGGATTAACGAGAAGTGTATCTTTAAAATGGTGTAAACTACTTGTATGGTTGAGGAATTTTAATTATGAGATTTCTGTTGTTTTGAATTTCGCGCCCTGCAATTTCACTGGCTGTTGGCGAGGTGGGATGCTAGTGTCCCGAACGATCCCAGAGAGGTTAAAGAGTAAAATCTTGGTTTCATCAGATCAGAGAATCTTGTTTCTTTTGGTCTGAGAGTCCTTTAGGTGCCTTTTTGGCAAACTCCAAGCGGGCTGTTATGTGCTTTTTACTGAGGAGTGGATTCCGTCTAGCCAATCTACCATAGGCCTGATTGGTGGAGTGCTGCAGAGGTGGTTATCCTTCTGGAAGGTTCTAATCTCCACACAGAAACTATGGAGCTCTTTCAGAGTGACCATTGGGTTCTTGGTCACCTCCCTAACCAAGGCCCTTCTCCCCCAATTGCTCAGTTTGGCCCGGCGGCCAGCTATAGGAAGAGTCTTGGTGGTACCAAACTTCTTCCATTTAAGAATGATGGAGGCCACTGTGTTCTCGGAACTTCAATGCTGCAGAAATATTTTGGTACCCTTCCCCAGATCTGTGCCTCAACACCATCCTGTCTCAGCGCTCTACGGGCAATTCCTTCGACCTCATGGCTTGGTTTTTATCAACTGTGGGACCTTCTATAGACAGGTGTGTGTGCCTTTCCAAATCATGTCCAATCAATTTGAATTTTCCACAGGTGGACTCCAATCAAGTTGTAGAAACATCTTGAGGATGATCAGGATGTACCTGAGCTCCATTTTTGAGTCTCATAGCAGAGGATCTGAATACTTATGTAATTAAGGTGTTATTGTTTTTTAATAAAGTTGCAAAAAAAAAAAGCTTTCTCTTTTATGTGTTATTGTGTCTAGATTGAGGAAAATGTATTTAATTAATTTTAGAATAAGGCTTTTGAATATTTTCAGAATACACTGTAAATGGGGGGGGGGGGGTTCTAATGTTTACCTAAATATATGGTTTGGTTGTTTATGTGATTATGGCAAATTTCAACGACTTCACTTTTTTTCATTCACCATTTCTTTTTTTTTTGTTTGTCAACAGATCAGGAGTTTACAGTCCAATAACATTCATATAATAGTACATCTCTAGTCTAGATAGATATGTTTTGTATGTCTAGTTGCTCTTTGGCCATTTGGTAATGATGGCGTACCAGGCTCCAGCTATCTTTTAAAAGGCCAAACAGGATGTAACTGCTGCAGTCAAGAGTAGCCTGTTTCTCACAATGGACCTTCATTCCATGAACAATAACACACACAACATGCACTGCTTTCCCTTCCAAATAACTGACATCAACTTGTGATGTTACAGGCTGTTTGTAATGTAACTACCAGGTTTGAAAATACAGTTAAAGGTACTTTGTTGAAGAAGGATGAGTTGCCATTTTACAGTATTATTGGCGGCCATTTTCAATTTGTACTGCAGATTTGACAGTGACGTAATGCTAGGCTAATCAACAAAACAGATGGTGTGCCACACACTTCATGCCACACACACTACATGAGCTATTTTGGCTGCGGGAGTCTAAAACACGAGTTCTGGACAAAGTGGAGACAACACAAGATGGTATTCCATTGAATTTCCATAGATGGACATTAGTCATGGGCAGCGACGTTAGTCAACATATGATGACACTTTGTTATGTCATGACCAGCATGTGACCACTGACCAGGGCCTATCATCCTTTTATCAAGGTTCTGGACCAAAACATCCCCATACAACTCATGAATCGTTACTGATGTTTTGGGTCGTATCCCACTCTTCATACAAACCCCCATCCGTCCACTAACGCCACTCAAGCAACCTATACATTCCCAATCAAGTGTATTAATCAGTGATGCAGCCATTACATCCTTGTTTTTATTTGATCTGTAGTTGGAGGATGTAGCCTGCTGTTATGTTGTTAATGCCCCTGCTTTTTACCAGACCTGTACTAAAAAGGGCACTCTGTGCTCACAGCCCCTCCTTTTTAGTGTGTTGTGTGTATGTATGCGTGTGTATCTATTTTCTTTGAGGCCATAATGACCTTAGTGAACCCAGGTAGATCTGAGGGTGTTGAGGGTCTGCAAACTAAATAGTGGCTCCTGACCCGCGGCGCTAGACCAGACTCTGCTGTGTGACTGGTAGAAGGGGAATTGGCTCTTGCTCTTCACTAACCTGTAACAGGGGCCTTGTATGCATCTTCTGATGAGAGCAGGGGGGGGGGGGGGGGGGGCTTGCTGATGAGAGCAGGGGGGGCTCACTGATGAGGGCAGGTGGGGGGTCTGGTGATGAGGGGGTGTTATGATAATGGCAGGTGGATGAACTGGCGATCAGTCGTCTAGCTAGCCCCACTCAGATAATCAGATGTGTAGGAAGGGAAAGTCCCATTTTTGTCTTTTAATGTCACCTGAAGAAAGTGTTCAAGAAAGAGACAGAGGTCAGGCCCATAGTACGACTGGTCAAGGAAAAGATTGATAGCGGACTGACTTTGGATCAGTTGTTGGTTGGGCTTTAGCCTACAAACCAGAATGAATGTAATGCTAGCTGTGACCAGGTCTGGACCATATGCACCAGACCCCCATGTGTATTTTTGGAAAGCCAGATGTTCCAGCCCCTAGCCAGGGGCTTATTAAGGAAAATGAGTTTTAGTTTTGACCGTCACACTGATTTAAGATCAACATGTGTTGTTGTTATTTGCACAGTTTTAAAGTTGTTAGGTTTTAGACACATGCGCTACAGTCAGCAATTTGGAACGTGCACTATTTTGATTTCATCGCTTCGTAAAGTGTATGGCCAATTGAATCAGTAGGAGATCTGGGAGAAGGTTTTAGCTGATTCACTTATGAAGGAAGGGGATGCCAAAGTGGCTTTGGCAGGTTTTGAAGGGCGCGCTTCCAATACTTTACTTTCCAGCAGTGGGCCACTGGCTGCACAGGAGAGCGGTCTTGGTCGGACATGTTTTAAAGCTGCAGTGAGTGAGTCGAAACACGTGTAAATGGTTATGCTTTTCGGGGGTATTGTTGTTGGACTCTGGCCTTGGCTCTCAGGCCCTGGTGTTGACATTCTTGGAGGAATTAGGTCATGATTGGAGGGCTCTTGGTTTTCTACTCCGATTACAGACCTCCGTACCCACTCCCTGCCCTCGCTCTGCTTTCTATCCATCAAGACCAGGCCAGCTCCACATGTTTCCAGTTTCTCCATCACCATTGACCTACATATGTTTGGGGAGGGGGGAGGGGGGGTCATTTAAGGAAATATTCATATTTTATCTTTGATTTTGAATTACTTTGGTGCTCCAGTAATGATCTGATGTAAAAACAATCAAAATATATTTAATTGAAATGATTGTTTTGAGCAGAGCTTTTTGTAAGTTTTTCACTTATAACAGGACAGCTGGGATGCACAGCAAGAGTTATTTGAAGTTGTTTGTATTCCAGGTTTGTCACATTTTAAGAGGGATCTGTATTTATACTATTCCTAATTAGACTCATTATGGGTTAGGTTTGCCCTTAATAGAGCCATTTCTTAAATGTACCACAAGTTAACTGCCATGTCCTCTCTCTCTTTCTCCCTCACTGTCTTTCTGACTCTTTCTCCCTCACTGTCTTTCTGACTCTTTCTCCCTCACTGTCTTTCTGACTCTTTCTCCCTCACTGTCTTTCTGACTCTTTCTCCCTCACTGTCTTTCTGACTCTTTCTCCACTGGATCTGTCAGAAAGAGAGGGAGCGTGAAAGAGGTGCAGAGATGTGGGCATGTAATGACCTTTAAAGAGGCAGTTGAGGCTTGGCGAAGATTAAAGCAGAGAAGAGGAATTGTAAGCAGTAAATATGTCGGCAGGGGGGCCGGGGAGCGGAGAAGGGGAGGGGTGGAAGAGAGACTGGGAGAGAGGGAGTGAGGGAAGGAGGGGAGAAAGCTGGACTCTGGAAACTTGTGTGCCGCGGAGTGGGAATGGGATGGAGGGAGAGCGCGAGAGAGGTGTGTGTGTGTGTGTGTGTGCGCGGGTGGGAGGAGAGATGAGTCTCTGTGGAACCCAAGCTCTGTCTGTAGGAGGATATCCTGAGATAGTTGTCTCTGTCTCTCGCTCCCTGCCTGGCTTCAAACAGATTTGTTTATATACTCTAGACAGGCACCTCTCTCTTTTAGATCACTAGAGTTCACTCGCTCCCCTCTTCTCTCGAGCTGGATGAGGAACTGAAAGGTAATGTGATTTTTCCTCCTGAAGTGTGAGTGTGTGAGTGATTCTTATGAAGTGGAACATTAACACATGGACTGTCTGTATTGATGGTGGTGTGAATGAATACATATTGTATTTACTAAGATATTTCCTTAAAGGAACATTCAGTACCTTTTAGCCAGAGGTCATGGATTATGACTTCTAATTCCATTTAGTTATTTGTATGAATGTTTTGATTTTTGTGAGGGGCAAAGATATTTCGGAGCAACTTTTTATTTAAGATATCCTACCAAGAAGCACACCTGAAGACTTAGGGATTGTAGTACATTCATTATATCTGAATTGACTGTAGTGGAACGGTACCCACATGATGGAAGAGAGAGGTTTTTGAACGGAATGATGGTTCTATAGGTTTCCTAAGCTGTGGTATGACTACTGTATGTATCCGCTGTGGTATGACTACTGTATGTATTCACTGTGGTATGTGTACTGTATGTATCTGCTGTGGTATGACTACTGTATGTATCCGCTGTGGTATGACTACTGTATGTATTCACTGTGGTATGTGTACTGTATGTATTCACTGTGGTATGACTACTGTATGTATTCACTGTGGTATGTGTACTGTATGTATCTGCTGTGGTATGACTACTGTATGTATCCGCTGTGGTATGACTACTGTATGTATTCACTGTGGTATGACTACTGTATGTATTCACTGTGGTATGTGTACTGTATGTATTCACTGTGGTATGACTACTGTATGTATTCACTGTGGTATGTGTACTGTATGTATCTGCTGTGGTATGACTACTGTATGTATTCACTGTGGTATGACTACTGTATGTATTCACTGTGGTATGACTACTGTATGTATTCACTGTGGTATGTGTACTGTATGTATCTGCTGTGGTATGACTACTGTATGTATTCACTGTGGTATGACTACTGTATGTATTCACTGTGGTATGACTACTGTATGTATTCACTGTGGTATGACTACTGTATGTATTCACTGCTGTGGTATGACTACTGTATGTATTCACTGTGGTATGACTACTGTATGTATTCACTGTGGTATGTGTACTGTATGTATCTGCTGTGGTATGACTACTGTATGTATTCACTGTGGTATGACTACTGTATGTATTCACTGTGGTATGACTACTGTATGTATCCGCTGTGGTATCACTACTGTATGTATTCACTGTGGTATGACTACTGTATGTATCTGCTGTGGTATGACTACTGTATGTATCTGCTGTGGTATGACTACTGTATGTATTCACTGTGGTATGTGTACTGTATGTATCCACTGTGGTATGACTACTGTATGTATTCACTGTGGTATGTGTACTGTATGTATCTGCTGTGGTATGACTACTGTATGTATTCACTGTGGTATGACTACTGTATGTATTCACTGTGGTATGTGTACTGTATGTATTCACTGTGGTATGACTACTGTATGTATTCACTGTGGTATGTGTACTGTATGTATCTGCTGTGGTATGACTACTGTATGTATTCACTGTGGTATGTGTACTGTATGTATCTGCTGTGGTATGACTACTGTATGTATTCACTGTGGTATGTGTACTGTATGTATCTGCTGTGGTATGACTACTGTATGTATTCACTGTGGTATGTGTACTGTATGTATCTGCTGTGGTATGACTACTGTATGTATTCACTGTGGTATGTGTACTGTATGTATCCGCTGTGGTATGACTACTGTATGTATTCACTGTGGTATGTGTACTGTATGTATCTGCTGTGGTATGACTACTGTATGTATTCACTGTGGTATGTGTACTGTATGTATCTGCTGTGGTATGACTACTGTATGTATTCACTGTGGTATGTGTACTGTATGTATCTGCTGTGGTATGACTACTGTATGTATTCACTGTGGTATGACTACTGTATGTATCTGCTGTGGTATGACTACTGTATGTATTCACTGTGGTATGTGTACTGTATGTATCTGCTGTGGTATGACTACTGTATGTATTCACTGTGGTATGTGTACTGTATGTATCTGCTGTGGTATGACTACTGTATGTATTCACTGTGGTATGTGTACTGTATGTATCTGCTGTGGTATGACTACTGTATGTATTCACTGTGGTATGTGTACTGTATGTATCTGCTGTGGTATGACTACTGTATGTATTCACTGTGGTATGTGTACTGTATGTATCTGCTGTGGTATGACTACTGTATGTATTCACTGTGGTATGTGTACTGTATGTATCTGCTGTGGTATGACTACTGTATGTATCCACTGTGGTATGTGTACTGTATGTATCTGCTGTGGTATGACTACTGTATGTATTCACTGTGGTATGTGTACTGTATGTATCTGCTGTGGTATGACTACTGTATGTATCCACTGTGGTATGACTACTGTATGTATCTGCTGTGGTATGACTACTGTATGTATCCACTGTGGTATGACTACTGTATGTATTCACTGTGGTATGTGTACTGTATATATCTGCTGTGGTATGACTACTGTATGTATCCACTGTGGTATGTGTACTGTATGTATCTGCTGTGGTATGACTACTGTATGTATCCACTGTGGTATGTGTACTGCATGTATCCGCTGTGGTATGACTACTGTATGTATCCGCTGTGGTATGACTACTGTATGTATCCGCTGTGGTATGACTACTGTATGTATCCGCTGTGGTATGACTACTGTATGTATCCACTGTGGTATGTGTACTGTATGTATCTGCTGTGGTATGACTACTGTATGTATCCACTGTGGTATGTGTACTGTATGTATCTGCTGTGGTATGACTACTGTATGTATTCACTGTGGTATGTGTACTGTATGTATCTGCTGTGGTATGACTACTGTATGTATCCACTGTGGTATGTGTACTGTATGTATCTGCTGTGGTATGACTACTGTATGTATCCACTGTGGTATGTGTACTGCATGTATCCGCTGTGGTATGACTACTGTATGTATCCGCTGTGGTATGACTACTGTATGTATCCGCTGTGGTATGACTACTGTATGTATCCGCTGTGGTATGTGTACTGCATGTATCCGCTGTGGTATGACTACTGTATGTATCCCCTGTGGTATGGGTACTGTATGTATCCCCTGTGGTATGGGTACTGTATGTATCCCCTGTGGTATGGGCACTGTATGTATTCACTGTGGTATGTGTACTGCATGTATCCGCTGTGGTATGACTACTGTATGTATCCGCTGTGGTATGACTACTGTATGTATGGGTACTGTATGTATCCCCTGTGGTATGGGCACTGTATGTATGGGTACTGTATGTATCCGCTGGCGTATGGGCACTGTATGTATCCGCTGGCGTATGGGCACTGTATGTATCCGCTGGCGTATGGGCACTGTATGTATCTGCTGGCGTATGGGTACTGTATGTATCCGCTGTGGTATGGGTACTGTATGTATCCCCTGTGGTATGGGTACTGTATGTATCCGCTGGCGTATGGGCGCTGTATGTATCCGCTGGCGTATGGGTACTGTATGTATCCACTGGCGTATAGTGAATCACAGGAAGCCATAGTGACTGTAGTATAGCCTACCGTACATAATGAGTCACTGGAATGGTGTCACCCTGTCCCTACACTACCAGCACCTGAGTTAGGAATCTCTCCATCTAAAACTCTTTACTCTTCAACTTGAATTTATTTGAATAAACCTCCTTAACATGACCTGAGGGGAAATGGCTGGGTAGAACTAAGTGTGTCTGTGTCATACATACCTTAACTGTTCTGTATTTCACCTAATAAGGCTTCTTTCATTTTGGGGTTGAACCAGATGTTTCTTGATATTTTAGAGACTGGAGATTAACCACTCTGTGAATCAACTGAGGTGTCTTAGTGTGTCTACTATTGACTCTGTTCTAGGAAAAACAACCTGGGCCAGTATTCACAAAGTGTCTCAGAGTAGAAGTACTTATCTAGGATACATTTAAAAAAAAAAAATTTTTAAGATCATAAGATTTCTAAGATGTTTTGTGTATACTGGTCCTGACCTATGCCCCCTCAGTTGCCAGCATCATAGCAGGTGACGTCGCTGTTGTTCAGAGACGGTGAAGAGTTGTTTTCAAGTTGTATTAGTACGGGAATGAATGGTATACATCCTCCAAACGAAATGCTTCTGTGCTGAACAGCTGTCACCCACACACACACATCCAAACCTGCTCTTCAACAAGCACAGCATATTTCTTTGTGTCAACAAACCAACCTTACACATGGAATTGTTGTTTTATTCTGCACACATGGATTCCTAGAAAAAGGTTGTGTTCATTTGAATTGTCATGATATGTGCATGAGGAGGCCTGCGTTTCTAAACCTATATCAATAGGGATAGTCATAAGCTCAAAGTGTTCTTAGCTTATTCTTTGCCTCTACAGCCCATCATACTAGCTACTCTTCCTGTAATGAACGGCATACTGTAGACCTGTATGTTATTCTGTGAAATCTCATGTGATAGCATGAGGGGTGTGAGGGTGGAGGGGTACCCAGGGGAACAAAAACCCATTAAAACAAAGTTCCGCGCCATCCACACGCCCAGCATGCATCATTCTAATCAATAACATCCCCCCTAAGTGTGGCCAGGGCCAGCTTCCTGGCACACACACACACACACACACACACACTTATCAATATTTGAATACAAACAAGCAGGCATACCTTTTTCCCTGAATACTGATGTGCTTTTGGCCCTACGTGAGCTTGCAAACAAAATTGTTCATTGTGCAGCAAATTTAATTTGAACAGAATTGAATGACATTGGGATGGTTTCCATGCTGAATAGATAGTAGGAAATCCCTTACAGTCCTAGGGAAGACCCCTTTAACCTTCCCCTTGAATCCTATTCATGTCCCTCCTCCAGCTGTAGAGGGGGAGAGAAGGGTGTGTATGACACTGCCCTCAGTACTCTGCCACGTTCCTTTCCAAACCTATCATTCTTTGGACCAGGAACCCCCTATCCCAGCATTGACCTGGTCCATCAGACTCCATCGGACCGGACCGCATCAGACACGGGCCCAGCCATACAGGTTTAAGGGGCCAACAAGCCACAACAAGGTGCTGCTCTCCTGACCACTCATAACTCTGCCTGTCTGAAATGAAAAGGCCTGTGATGTCACGAGGCCTCTCTGTAATTAGGAGTTGTAATGGGAACCCGGCTGTGACTGGAAGCAGGCAGACCTGTGGGAAGAGATGGCTTTATAGGAGGATGGATGGACTCCGCATGATGATGGACAGTGCATTCTGAATGTATTCAGACCACATTTTTCACATTTTGTTACTTATTCTAAAATGTATTAAATGTTTTTTGTTTCTCATCAATGTACACACAATAGTCCAAAATGACAAAGCAAAAACAGGTATTAAGATATTATTGTATAAAAAAAATATATATATTTTTGACATTGACATAAGTATTCAGACCCTTTACTCAGTACTTTGTTGAAGCCCCTTTGGCAGCGATTACAGCCTTGAGTCTTCTTGGGTATGAAGCTACAAGCTTAGCACACCTGTACTTGGGGAGTTTCTCCCATTTCTTCTCTACAGATCCTTTCAGGCTGGATGGGAAGCGTCCCTGCACAGCTATTTTAGGTCTCTCCAGAGATGTTCGATCGGGTTCAAAGTCCAGGCTCTGCCTGGGCTACTCAAGGACATTCATAGACTTTTCCTAAAGGCACTCCTGCATTGTCTTGGCTGTGTGGTTAGGGTCGTTGTCCTGTTGGAAGGTGAACCTTCACCCCAGTCTGATAACCTGTTTCAGAGCGCTCAGGACTTCATCAAGGATCTCTGTACTTTTCTCCATAAATTTTTCCCTCTCCTGACTAGTCTCCCAGTCCCTGCCGCTGAAAAACATCCTCACAGCATGATGCTGCCACCACCATGCTTCACCGTAGGTATGGTGCCAGGTCTCCTCCAGATGTGACTCCTGTCATTCAGGCCAAAGAGTTCAATCTTGGTTTCATCAGACCAGGGAATCTTGTTTCTCTTGGTCTGAGAGCCCTTTAGGTGCCTTTTGGCAAACTCCAAGCGGGCTGTCATGTGCCTTTTACTGAGGAGCGGCTTCTGTCTGGCCACTCTACCATAAAGGCCTGATTTGTGGAGTTCTGCAGAGATGGTTATCCTTCTGGAAAGTTCTCCCATCTCCACAGAGGAACTCTGGAGCTCTGTCAGAGTGACCATTGGGTTCTTGGTCACCTCCCTGACCAAGGCCCTTCTCCCCCGATTGCTCAGTTTGGCCGGGCGGCCAGCTCTAGGAAGAGTCATGGTGGTTCCAAACTTCTTCCATTTTAAGAAGGATGGAGGCCATTGGGTTCTTGGAGACCTTCAATGCTGCAGACATTTTTTGGTACCCTTCCCCAGGGTAGCAGTTTTCCCTCCTGTATCAGTCACTGATTGGTAAATTAGTCTAGCCAGCTATCTAAATTTGTTGTCAAATTACAGATGGGGGGACCCCCATTGATTTTGTATTTTCTCTGCCCCATGGCAAAATGTGTAGATTACAAGAAATGTGAAAATAAATATCTCCACTGTTGAGAGGAGGGCCTCTAAAATGTTTTACTCGCAAGTTGGGACCCCCGCAACAATTTTACTTAATGCCCCCAATAGGCTACGGCCGGCACTGACTGCATGTGTGGGTATGGATACACAGACCCGCGAGCCACTGCGGTCCCTCATGATGAGTTGTGATTTTTATGTGGCCCCCCCCACTCCCATCAAGGTTGCCCATCTCTGCCTAACATGCTCATACATGTGAAGTGGAGCACAAGCACCCTCATTCACAGGGGTGTTACAAGTACCCAATTTCATACTTGAGTAAAAGTAAAGACACTGTACCTAAATACAGAATTACTCAAGTAAAGGTTACCCAGTAAAATACTAGTAAAAGTCTCAAAGTATCTGGTTTTAACATGTGCTTAAGTACAGTGGTTGAAAAAGTACTCATTTGTCAAAATTGAGTAGAAGTATTTAGTTATAGTAAATGTTATACATAAAATTCCAACACTCAGACGTAATTTACAAATGCAGTATTTGTGTTTAGTGAGTCTGCCAGATGACAAAGTGTTATAGGTGTGTGTGAATTCGACCAGATTGCTGTCCTGCCTGAACATTCTAACTGTAACTAGTACTTTTGTCAGGAATTTAATGGAGTGAAAGTTGTCAATAATATAAATAGTAAAGTGCAAATAACCCCCAAAAAGGACTTAAGAATAATTTAAAGTACTACATAAGTATTTTACCCCACTGTGCATTCGTGTACATGCACGGCTTATAGCAGCTCCAGCCGCAACTCGCGTTTCTCCTAATGAATAGTTTCATGCTGGGTCTTATTGTCTGTCTATTACCCCCCCCCCCCCCCACCCCGCAAGTTTTATGTATTTATCGTTGTTTTCCAAAGTTCAGAGGTTAATTACAGCCCAGTTTCATGTTAAGTTACATGGTTTCACTTCACTATTATTTACAGTTTGTTTAGAAACATTTGCTTCTTTCGTTATTTCATGAAGCTAAAGAATCTGCTGTTTTGATTCTCTGAGTGGATGCAGTGTTTAGGAGGGAATAAGGGAGAACTCTCTCCAGAAAGATGTTTATCACAGATATAAACTGTGGTCGAGTGCCTAAAGTAGTTTTCTTCTTTATTAGGAATGGTGATTCAGCCCCCCCCAATTCATTTCTGAATGCGTAATGGTTTCTATGATTCACAGTGTGACATGCTGGCCTAAGTGATACTGGGCTCATTTTGCAATGAAAGATAAGATAATCATTCTTAGACTAGCCCCCTAGCTCCTCCAGTCCAGTGTTTTCAGTAGGGGCGTGGTGAGTTAAATTCCCCTCCTGTCAGTCCTACCAGTCAACAGTTTAGACACACCTACTCATTCAAGGGTTTTTCTTTATTTGTGCTATTTTCTACATTGAATGTAGAAAATGTAATCAAGGCAAAAAGTGGCTACTTTGAAGAATTTCAAATATATAATATATTTTCTTGATCGGTTTAACACTTTTTTTGGTAACATGATTCCATATGTTATGTCATTGATGATGTCTTTACTATTATTCCACAATGTAGAAAATAGTAAAAATAAAGAAAAACCCTGGTACTGTAGTTTCTAGTGTCTGATCTAGGTGTATCCGGTGTGTATATGGTTTATAAAGTACAGGGGTTTTGAGAAGTGTAGTTTCTAGTGTCTGATCTAGGTGTATCCGGTGTGTATATGGTTTATAAAGTACAGGGGTTTTGAGAAGTGTAGTTTCTAGTGTCTGATCTAGGTGTATCCGGTGTGTGTATATGGTTTATAAAGTACAGGGGTTTTGAGAAGTGTAGTTTCTAGTGTCTGTCTGATCTAGGTGTATCCGGTGTGTATATGGTTTATAAAGTACAGGGGTTTTGAGAAGTGTAGTTTCTAGTGTCTGATCTAGGTGTATCCGGTGTGTATATGGTTTATAAAGTACAGGGGTTTTGAGAAGTGTAGTTTCTAGTGTCTGATCTAGGTGTATCCGGTGTGTATATGGTTTATAAAGTACAGGGGTTTTGAGAAGTGTAGTTTCTAGTGTCTTATCTAGGTGTATCCGGTGTGTATATGGTTTATAAAGTACAGGGGTTTTGAGAAGTGTAGTTTCTAGTGTCTGATCTAGGTGTATCCGGTGTGTATATGGTTTATAAAGTACAGGGGTTTTGAGAAGTGTAGTTTCTAGTGTCTGTCTGATCTAGGTGTATCCGGTGTGTATATGGTTTATAAAGTACAGGGGTTTTGAGAAGTGTAGTTTCTAGTGTCTGATCTAGGTGTATCCGGTGTGTATATGGTTTATAAAGTACAGGGGTTTTGAGAAGTGTAGTTTCTAGTGTCTGATCTAGGTGTATCCGGTGTGTATATGGTTTATAAAGTACAGGGGTTTTGAGAAGTGTAGTTTCTAGTGTCTTATCTAGGTGTATCCGGTGTGTATATGGTTTATAAAGTACAGGGGTTTTGAGAAGTGTAGTTTCTAGTGTCTGATCTAGGTGTATCCGGTGTGTATATGGTTTATAAAGTACAGGGGTTTTGAGAAGTGTAGTTTCTAGTGTCTGATCTAGGTGTATCCGGTGTGTATATGGTTTATAAAGTACAGGGGTTTTGAGAAGTGTAGTTTCTAGTGTCTGATCTAGGTGTATCCGGTGTGTATATGGTTTATAAAGTACAGGGGTTTTAAGAAGTGTATGTCTGACGTAGCCTATTCTTTTCCCCTCAATGTGTGAATCTGGTATTTTGAAATTGAAATGTTTTTCACAGTTAAACCAATTCTGGTATGACAAAAACGGCCTACAATCTCCTCCCCACCTCCCAATACCAACCTATTGACTTACTGACCTCCTCCCTCCCCACCCCAGGAAGGTGCAGTACCAGGGGATAGACCTACTAGGCAGGATGAGTTCTAGGGGGACCAGGCCCTCTCCCCCTCCCAGCCCACCGGAGCGGCCGGCGTCACGGGACTCCCAGGACTCCATGGAGGACTACTGGAGCGAAGTGAAGAACATCGAGGAAGATGGCCAGCGGGGCCACGAGGACTTGCTGGAGAGGGGCAGTATGGACGGTAGGCTACATACTTACCAGGAAATTGTGCTTTTAGCCATTTATAGACCTAGGGTGTGTTGAGTTGGGCTCAATTCTAGTTAAATTCCATTAAACTCTGGAAATATTAAATGGAATGGACACCAACACTTGATGTGCTCTTTTGATGTCCTTCCCATAGAGATGGAGACACATTTAGATTCTGATAAATGCTATGGATACTGATTTATCTCTGACTCTTCTGCATTCCAGAGGCGGAGCTTGAAGAGGCGTGGCTGCAGGATGCGGGTCTTTCCACGCTGGTGTCGGGGGCGTTGGGGGAGGGGCCTGCGGAGGCGCTGCTCTCCACGCTAACGCGCTCGCAGGCAGCCATGGTGAAGAAGCGTGTGGATAATTACACCCTGACCGTGAGGAAGAGGAGCAAGCAGCCGACTAGACACGTCCGAGACATCTTCTCCACGCCAGACACATCGGTGAGACAGATGGCTTCAAAGAGATAAAGGGAACACTTTTTGTTGTTTATGATCCATCTACGGTGAGGGTGCTTTGGGTTAAGCATTCAGCAATTGCGTTTATGGAGTTGGAGTCTGTATATTTCCCATTGAAATCCTAAAATGAAACGAGTTGACATGAAATCTGTCTCATGTCTGGCCCTTTGTCGGCTATAACTGGTGCCTCTGACCCTCAGTGCCCCTATGACCTCAGTTCATCTGGATATAACCATCTCATCTGGCATACTGATCCTCTGGCAGAGCCAGACAAGCCTCTGTAATCTCAGTACGTATCCTAATCCTGTGTGTCAGAGATGGAATAGAGTAAGGAGAGGAGTCCAGTAAACATGCTTCAGATACTCAGGATGTCACCCCCACCCCCCACCCCAGCATTGGTATGGGCCAGAACCATTATAGGCATAATACATGGCTTTGGCACGGGCCATTGTTAGAGGAGCGGTGTTGGATGGTGGAAACACGATGAGCTCTTGCTTAGCCCTATAATGCAGCTCTCAGCTGGTGTGGGCAGCTGTCCCCTCTTTCTCCAGAAATAGAATTGCCCCACTGACTGGCTGGGAGCTGGAATGTGAAGAAAGTTTTACATGAGAAGGGCAACAGGGAAGTCCCATACTGTTTTCAGATGGCGGTGTAATGCATGCACTGCTGAGATCAAATGGCATCCTATAGCACAGCAGCATTGTAATTCTGTAGAAGGGTTGGTCGTATATCAGGTAGCAAGCCCACAGATTGTGTTCGGCCTAGTGGTGTCTTTGCAGTTGTCTATCAAGGGAAGTTGAGGCAAGTATGCAGACTGCACCTCAGTATCTAGCTAGCTGATATGACTAAGACTAGCCCTCCCAAGGCTATTGTGTGGCTATGTAGTGTTGAAAGAGATTGAGATATTTACAGCATGAATGAATGGGAGGGGTGATAGGACCAATAACACCCCCAACCAAAGAGTGCCACGAGTGCCTCTGTCAGCACTGCTGTGTGGTGATGGCAGGAGCCTCTAGGGTGAGTCAGATGTGGAAGGGAGCACAGGATTATGAGTCACACCACTTAGTCCGGGACACAGAGAAAGCCTTCACTCTACTTAAGGCCTCACAATCTACTGGCAGGCCCCATCGTTTACTGGCAGGCCCCACAGACTAGTGCAGGCTACTGGCAGGCCCCACAGCCTAGTACAGGCTACTGGCAGGCCCCATCGTTTACTGGCAGGCCCCACAGACTAGTGGCAGGCTACTGGCAGGCCCCACAGACTAGTGGCAGGCTACTGGCAGGCCCCACAGCCTAGTACAGGCTACTGGCAGGCCCCACAGCCTAGTGGCAGGCTACTGGCAGGCCCCACAGCCTAGTGGCGGGCTACTGGCAGGCCCCATTGTTTACTGGCAGGCCCCACAGACTAGTGGCAGGCTACTAGCAGGCCCCACAGACTAGTGGCAGGCTACTGGCAGGCCCCACAGACTAGTGGCAGGCGACTGGCAGGCCCCATATCCTAGTGCAGGCTACTGGCAGGCCCCATAGCCTAGTGCAGGCTACTGGCAGGCCCCATAGCCTAGTGCAGGCTACTGGCAGGCCCCATAGCCTAGTGACAGGCTACTGGCAGGCCCCATATCCTAGTGCAGGCTACTGGCAGGCCCCATAGCCTAGTGCAGGCTACTGGCAGGCCCCATATCCTAGTGCAGGCTACTGGCAGGCCCCACAGCCTAGTGGCAGGCTACTGGCAGGCCCCATATCCTAGTGCAGGCTACTGGCAGGCCCCACAGACAACTGTTTGTTTTAGTATGATTAGGGAAATGGATTAAGGTGTCCAGGGCATTGAGTCTGGGCTGTAAACCAATCTAGAAGCATAAAAACATCCATTCAGTCTGGGTGAGGAAAAATTAGACCGTAGCCTTTTTGTCATCTAATAGTGAAAGATGGTGGTAACTCCTTTTTTTGTGTTTGGTTGGTGGATTGTAAAAGGACATCGTTGAAAAGAAAAAGCATGTAGTTATTTTAATTGCTTAACATGACATTGTATTTGTCACGTACACCGTTTACAGCTGGCATAAAAGGTGCAGAGAAATGCTTGTGTGCTAGTTCCCTCAACATTGCAGTACAAGTATACCATGACGTATATGTACCATTGTGTATTTAGGCATACCGTAAGTATTTACCTGGATATATTATGGACTCAAGCTCTCTGTCTGTGCAATGGATATTTGGGTACATGTAACCTATAGTTTCTAGGCTGTATTTCTCTATCGCGGTGCTGCTGACGATGTGGTTTGGCTCCAGTCAATTCTGGCAGCGTTGTGCGTAACCGTTGACCATGCTCTTTTCACTGACTTGTATGTATACAACAGAACAAAACAGCTGGCTCCTGTTGAAACCTCCTTTGTTCCGTTGATATCCACTTTCCTCTCTCCCCGTGTCAGCAAATGAACCTGCGCAGCCGTAATATGGAAGTCAATTCACAGGAATTAAACTAGCACATCGCTGTTCTGACATCTGTTACTGTGTCTGATACTGCTGGTGTTCATTCGGTTCACAGAAATGACTCCTAAATCCTTTCACCATAGTTGAATGCTGAAAGATCATCCGTCTTTTCATGTGTCCCACACGTTGAATGAGAATAAATGATGATCACGTATGTCTCCTCTCCTTTTAGCCAGTTGATCCCATACCCCCTGTCCCCCCCAAGTCACCCAATGGAGACATGCCTTCCAGATGCGTCCACCGGACGTCTTCTAGAGGTGAGTCGTCTCTCAATATGTTACCACCATTTATTGTTTGGTTTGATGTGGTTGGCTGTGGTTACCCCTCCCTGTGAAGGAACCCCTCCAATGGGTTGAATGCTTCTTATGATCGTTTCAATGTGAATAACACAATGGACTTGTATCATTCCCATCTGATTGGTTGGACTGATGTCTGTGCTTAAGGGGGAATATACTGGTGATGTAGCTATCATTGAGACTGGTGTGTGTGTGTGTTTTCCAGTGAGGCCTGCGTGTCCCAGCTTCTCCCAGAGCACAGAGAGACGTGTTTTAGAGTGCCCTCACTGCCCACCACCTCAGGACACCTCTGACTCCCTGTCTTTCGAGGTGCCCTACTCAGAGGGCACCACTGCCCACCACAGGGGCCGCCAGGGGGACTGCCAGGACTGCCAACGCATCCACAGAGATGACCATGACCTGCCAGTGAGTCTCACCTCTGACCTTTTTGTTTAAAGGGAAATGGAACTAAAAACAACAGTTATTTAGACAGTAGGAAATGAGAGGGAGAGACATATTGAAGGGGAAGGGGATGTATAGGACAGAAAGTGGCAGAGCGAGGATTTGAACTCCTGCCGTAGGCGGCTTTTTGTGGACTGGAGGCAGCTGTGTTAACCACTAGGCCGCCCTCCAGGAACCTGTTTGAATATGTAAAATGTGTGTTGTCTTCGGTCTTGTACAGACATTTCAGCTGCCCAGGCCTAAACTGGGCCTCACCCGCATCCAGGACCTGTCTTGTGAGGACATGAAGAAGATCGGCTACATCTCTTTGATTGAACTGACCACCTTCTACGACGGCCTGGGCATCGAGCTCAAACGCAACCGAGCGGCACGTAGCAAGGCCAGAGGTGGGTGGCTGGTTGACTGGGTCGTGTTCAATGTGCACCAAACAGCAGAAAACACATGTAAACATGGCGGGACTAGGCATTCTATGATGTTTTCAGATGCTTGCCATAATGAACACAACTCTGGTGTTGCACATCACGTTTTTACATGAACAGTCCCTCTGGTTTGAACGTTTCCCTCCCGCTCCACAGAAAGTGGTATATTTGGAGTTCCCCTGACCACTCTACTGGAGAATGACCAGAAGAAGTTTCCTGGGTCCAAGGTTCCTCTTGTGTTCAGAAAGGTACTGTTCCTGTTTTTAGTTCTATTCGTTTGCTTCAGCTGTCCTTTACTTTGGGGTTATTCTGCATTGCCATTTATGGGGGCCTTCTACTTAGCACTTCTATGGGTCAGTTAAACAGTCTCTCTCCCTCATTTCCTTACTCTCTCTCGTTCTCTCCTTCCCTCAGCTCTTCTCCCACCCTCTGATAACCCATAGTACACTGGCCCTCATCACGTCCATCATGATATTCCTACTGAACTAACCCTTTCCCAGAACCAACCCTTTCTCAGAACCATTGACTACAACACACTACCCATCTTCTCCTGTGTGTGTGTTTTAGTGAGATAGTTTGTGTTAATCCTAATGTGTGTCAGCACAAGCCAACTCACTGCCTGCCCTTCTCCAAGATCCTATTTCCCCTCCTGTTTCTCTCTATCAGCACTTGGCAGCCTGCTTAAGCATTGGTTTCTCACGTGTTATCACAAAGACATTCTGGAGAGACTAAATGTCAGAAATGTACCATATGCTCCTGTTAAACTTACCGATCGGGGGAGAAGTGTCAAGTGATTAATCATAAACTGAATTATATATTCATTTGTGTTGTCAAATCAGCTATGGATGTATGTTAGTTATTGTCTATTTCTATCATAGAATATGTTAGCTCTGATAACTCATATTTTTTTTATATACGCTACAGTTCAAAAGTTTGGGTTCACTTAAAAATGTCCTTGTTTTTGAAGGAAAAGCACTTTTTTTGTCCATTTAAAATAGCATCAAATTTATCAGAAATAAAGTGTAGACCTTGTTAATGTTGTAACTGACTATTGTAGCTGGAAACGGCAGATTTTTTAAGAAACAGCTCCATTAAATAGTAACTGCAAAACCCCAGTCTCAACGTCAACAGTGAGTCCAGGATGCTGGCCTTCTAGGTAGAGTTGCAAAGAAAAAGCCATCTCAGACTGGCCAATAAAAATAAAAGATTAAGATGGGGGCAAAATAACACAGACACTGGACAGAGGAACTCTGCCTAGAAGGTCAGCATCCCAGAGTCGCCTCTTCACTGTTGACGTTGAGACTGGTGTTTTGCAGGTAATATTTAATGAAGCTGCCAGTTGAGGACTTGTGAAGCATCTGTTTCTCAAACTAGACACTAATGTACTTGTCCTCTTGCTCAGTTGTGCACCGGGGCCTCCAACTCTTTCTATTCTGGTTAGAGCCAGTATGCGCTGTTCTGTGACGGGGGTAGTACACAGCGTTGGATGAGATCTTCAGTTTCTTGGTAATTTTTCGCATAGAATAGTCTTCATTTCTCAGAACAAGAATAGACTGACAAGTTTTAGAAGAAAATCTTTGTTTCTGGCCATTTTGAGCCTTTAATCGAACCCCCAAATGCTGATGCTCCAGATACTCAACTAGTCTAAAGAAGGCCTGCTTTATTTCTTCTTTAATCAGGACAACAGTTGCAAAAGGGGTTTCTAATGATCAATTAGCCTTTTTAAAAAAAATGATAAACTTGGATTAGCTAACACACAGTGCCATTGGAATACAGGAGTGATTGTTGCTGATAATGGTCCTCTACACGCCTATGTAGATATTCCTTTAAAATTCAGCGCCGTTTCCAACTACAATAGTAATTAACAACATGAACAATGTCTATACAGTATTTCTGATCAATTTGATGCTATTTTAAATGGACAGAAACATTTGATTTTCTTTCAAAAATGAAATTTCTAAGTAACCTCAAACTTTTGAACGGTAGTGTAGGTGGGACAGTAAATAAACTGTGCTGAAGAAAATAATGTCTTACTGTTTTAGAGTCTTAGCAGCTGCCAGTCAGTCAGCCAGTTAGGGGGATGACCCGAACCTTGGCATTGCCAGGATGCCATATGGTATCCTATTCGCAGCAGTCATTCCTGTCCAACCAGAATTAGACTTAAATACTCTTGTCACACTGACTGTCTAGTCTCACAGGGCGTGTATAGGACTAGAGTATGGGGTATCAAGGTGGTGTTTAAAAGATTTGGTAGATAACAGCAACTTCCGAAAGGGAATTATAGGACTTTTTTTTTCTTTTGAAGCGCAATGGTTATTTCACTGCTATGTCAGTGTTGCTATATATTTTTGCTGACCTGGAAATGGGTTTTTGCTGGATGACTTGATGAAGGAGGTTACTTCAGGATTATGATTTTGTTTGATCTAGTAAACAGGTGGTTATTACCACACAGTTTACTTGTGTGGTAAAAGTTACGGAGTGCACCTTTTTAAGGCGAATATTGTATCTCTTCAGTCCCCAGTAAGAGGCAGGAAACAGGAGGGTTGTCCCTTTGTTTTGGAGTGTACCACTTGTGTGAGAGACGGAGGGTTCTGATAGCGTTATCTCAGGGCGCTGACTTAGGCACATCTTTCCACTCCTGGAATGTAGAGGCAAAACGACTGAAGTCGCCAACCCAGACCTGAGTCTTGTTCAGTAGGGCAATGGAAAACAAACACATCAAGGGTCAGAGACTGAATCTGTGGACGCTTTTATCACTAGTTGTCAATATGAATTGAATGCTGTTTTTTTTTTGTGGTTTTGAAAACTTCCCTGTCACAAAAAAAGAACTTCCCATTAGGGTCTGACGGCTCTAAGTTGTTCTGTATGTTACCAACAATGCTTTGGCTGTGAAAACCGGAAGATGAAACAAATGCAGTCACGTTAGGTTGGTTTTGTTTACGGATGAGTCAGGTTCACATTGGAATGTCCCTCTTGGCTTGTTACATTTTTGTTTCATAAAACGTGTACTCTTGTGTGTTTACAGCTCTTGTCCAAGCTGGAGCAGACAGGACTACAGACTGAGGGGATTCTCAGAGTACCAGGGTCTGCCTCCAGAGTAAAGGTAAGACACCCTAGATACACACACACACACACACTGGAGTTTGTCACCCTATAGCTGTCAACCACCAATCATAGCTCTGTGACATTGTAAAAACATTTCACAGAAGGGAAAGACAGCAATAAATCAAAACATTTTGTAATTGACTCTTTCTTGTATGAGCCCAGTGTAGAGGTTTACGGTATCCACATTCACGTTGTAAAGGACAGCTTCGTTTTCAGTGGCCTAGAAGAATGGTTGTTTTGGCAGGAAATGACATCATGCTCATAAACCATGTTAATGACTGACCTATTTCTGCTATCTAAAACACAAGGCAGTGTCCCTCCTCCCTACACTGATCTCTCCCCTTATCATTCCCACATTCCTTCTCTCTCATGCAGTCATTCTGTGTTGGTGAGATTGGTGCAGGTGTGTGTGTGTCTGTACACAGTGATTGAAAAAGTACCCAATTGCCATACTTGAGTAAAAGTAAATATACCTTTTTAATAGCAAATGACTCAAGTAAAAGTGAAAGTCACACAGTAAAATACCACTTGAGTAAAAGTCTAAAAGTATTTGCTTTTATGTATACTTAAGTATCAAAAGTAAAAGTATAAATAATTTCAACTTCCTTATATTAAGCAAACCAGACCACACAATGTTCTCGTTTTATTTATATTGACGAATAGCCAGGGGCACACCCCAACACTCAGACATCATTTACAAACAAAGCATTTGTGTTTAGAGAGTTCTCCAGATCAGAGGCATTAGGGATGACCAGGGATGTTCTCTGTTTAGTGAGTCCTCCAGATCAGAGGCATTAGGGATGACCAGGGATGTTCTCTTGTTAAGTCTGTGAATTGGACAATTTTCCTGTCAAAATATAACGAGTACTTTTGAGTGTCAGGGAAAATGTATGGAGTAAAAACTACATTATTTTCTTTAGGAATCTAGTGAAGTACAGATTGTCAAAAATATAATTAGTAAACTACAGATACACAACTACTTAAGTTGTACTTTAAAGTATTTTAACTTTACACCACTGTGTGTACATGCATGCATATCAATGTGCTTACGTGTGTGTAGCATGTCTCTGTGTGAAAGGGTGCACGTGCATGTGCTTTGCACTCTTCAACCAAAACATATTTTTTACTAGTAGATCCATACTGAGTCGAGGCCCCTGATACACAGCCAGCCCAGGGGCCCACAGATGAACCCTGTCCAGACAGAGTGAGCCTTCACTGACTCTCTGATTAAAATAAAAAAAATACATTTGAACCTTTATTTAACTAGGCAAGTTAGTTAAGAACAAATTCTTATTTTCAATGACGGCCTAGGAACTGAACTGCCTTGTTCAGGGGCAGATTGTTACCTTGTCAGCCCAGGGATTTGAACTTGCAACCTTTCAGTTACTAGTCCAACGCTCTAACCACTAGGCTACACTGCCGCCCCATTGTCATCTCCACTCCCCCAGCATCAATTCCAGGCTGCGGAAGACCACCCTCTCTACCTCTCCCTACCCTCTGGTCTGAATACCCTCCTTCCATTATTAGACCAACCCCCCCCTCCATTTTGATTTGTTAGGTGCCATGGCAGGTCAACCCAGGTGACCTATAGAGTTGAGTTTTACCAGAGGAGGAGCCATTTTGATTTGTTGTTGGTTATTGCAGCATCTGCGCCAGGAGCTGGAGCAGAAGCTCTATGAGGACCGGTTTGACTGGGAGCAGGTGAGGCACAATGACGCAGCGGGTCTGCTGAAGATGTTCATCAGAGAACTGCCTTATCCTCTGCTCACGCTCCAGCACGCTCCTGCCTTCTCCGCCGCACAGAGTGAGTACGCACACGCACGCAGGCCTACCTACACTCTTATGATGAAGTGGATACAGTACATATGTGACTAGACACCCTCAAACTGGTCAGCCCTTTATACACCCAGCGAAGGTTCATTAGCTGCCCAGTAGGCAGAGACTCTGTCCAATTCTACCGTCCTTCATACAGTATATCACCATGGTTAACATTCATTACAGTACATGTAACATTAATATGTATGATTAATTGACATGTTTTCTCTAAAGTATACTCTTAACACTTAACACTGATAAGAAAGGTTATGTGTGTGTGTATGAGAGATTAGTGTGTTTTCTGCTCTGTATCTTCTCAGATATCTCCTCTCCCAGACAGCAGATCCAGGCCCTGCACCTCCTCATCATGCTGCTACCTGAGCCCAACAGAGACACACTCAAGGTGAGCGTGACTATGACCCTAAAGGTCAAGTCAACATTTTATTCACCCTTGGTCTCTCTGCGCAGGGTTCGTCGCCTTTGTGGCTATTCTAGGACTCATGACCATGGACAGAGAGACTACTCTTTGAACTATGATCTCACAACCCAAAACACACACATACGCACTTATCCTACCCAACCTTAAAATATCTGAGTTTTGTTTTTAATTGGGCAACTGTGTCCAACTATGCATTTCCGATGCATTCCTATGACTCATTAGCCAATCGTCACAACCACAAGTGACTGACATTCCATTCTAAGGAGCGTTTCGTAACATGTAAACAAACATCAAGTGTTGCTGAACCCTTGAGCCTCAGTCGAGGCAAAATATGATGAGTCATCTTGGCGCACGTGAAGTGAACCGGAAGAACAACAGTCATGTTTAAATGTAGCTCCATGAAGGGGTTATTGTCTGAAGTTTAGATGAGAGGTTTCTACTCTTAGTAAGGTGGGTGCTTTAGTTTATTAGGCTCCCCATTTAGATACTGTACATTCAGCAGCTACTCTTCCTGGGGTCCATTAGATACTGTACATTCAGCTACTCTTCCTGGGGTCCATTAGATACTGTACACTCAGCAGCTACTCTTCCTGGGGTCCATTAGATACTGTACATTCAGCAGCTACTCTTCCTGGGGTCCATTAGATACTGTACACTCAGCAGCTACTCTTCCTGGGGTCCATTAGATACTGTACATTCAGCAGCTACTCTTCCTGGGGTCCATTAGATACTGTACACTCAGCAGCTACTCTTTCTGGGGTCCATTAGATACTGTACACTCAGCAGCTACTCTTCCTGGGGTCCATTAGATACTGTACATGTAGCAGCTACTCTTCCTGGGGTCCATTAGATACTGTACACTCAGCAGCTACTCTTCCTGGGGTCCATTAGATACTGTACACTCAGCAGCTACTCTTCCTGGGGTCCATTAGATACTGTACACTCAGCAGCTACTCTTCCTGGGGTCCATTAGATACTGTACACTCAGCAGCTACTCTTCCTGGGGTCCACATAAAATGAACAAATACATGACAAAGTACCGAACAGTAATAGACCCGAACAAAATAAGATATTAAATATACCAAGAGATAAAAAGATTACACACTATTCAAATCTACATATTCATATTGTTATATACAGTAGAGTTAAAATAGATATTTAGAAAGAGGAGATGTGTTGTGATGCAAGATGTTTTTTTTTTTAATCAAAACAATTTTTTTTGGCCTGAGCTGGTTGTTTGAAGGTGTGGAGTGAACCGGTTTGATAACCCAATGATGTCATCTCTTCCTGAGTGTACATAGACAGTGTGTTGTATAAGGTATCAGTGTGTTTAGTTTGTCAACACATTTTGAATCCGCAGGCCAGATATACCCAGTGACGTGCCAGTGCAAAGGCTGAACGCACACAAACACATACACACCCACACCACACACACAAACGCATACACACCCATATATATATATATATATATATATATATATATATATATATATACACACACACACACACACACACACACCCACACCACACACACAGACGCATACACACAATAACTACACGCACACACCCACTCTTACCCCTCTCTCTGCAGGCGCTGTTGGAGTTCCTGAGGAAGGTGGTTGCCTATGAGGAGAAGAACAGGATGGGTCTGTGGAACGTGTCCATGATTGTGGCTCCCAACCTCTTCACCTACCGGGGCAAGAACGCCAAACAGGAGGAGATACAGGGCGCCGCAGGGGCAGCCCACCTCGTACGGCTACTCATCACACACCAGGACCTGCTCTGGACCGTGAGTTGGCTACTATTTATACACACACACACACACACACACGTGTACAGATACGTACAAACACACACACTCCCCCAATTTAGCTCGTCAAAGTATACAGCGTTAATCTACTGAGGCTGTACATTTTGAAATGACTGGTTAATAAATTACATCTAAACTTCCCAAACTGTTCCAGTGTCGCATCTGAAATTTTACGACTTCCAGTAATTCAATAAGGTTAGTAGGCTAGTAGACAGGCTAAATGAACCTGTCTCAAAACCCCTCAAGGACAGTGATCCGGGCACTTTGTGTGAAACGCAAAGAGCAGCTTGACCCAAATCTTGTGACTGGTGCCTGGCTTCTTAGAAAGCATATAGCCTGTATAGCCCCAACCCTTAAGCCTCTGGGCAGGGAGATTAACAGGTCTATTGTTCTCTCCTCAGGTGCCCTGCTTTCTCATCTCCCACGTGAGGAAGTTAAATGAGGCTGGTGCCAGCAAGAAGCCGCCCAGCTCAGAGAAGACCAAGAGGAAGCTGCTACAGATGAGGAGGAAGACCACTGAACGAGAGAAGACTGAGAGGAGCGAGGTAATGATTACTGACTGTAAAGTACTTTTACCCCAAAACAATTCAGATGTATTCTCAATGTTAGTTTGACTAGACAACCATATCATAAGTTATTAGGTGTATGTTTGCGCCTGACAGAACTTATTTGGATGAGGTCGCTAGTACCTTTCAGAATGAGATTCAGTCACGTAATGGGACTTGAATTATCTTATCTTGGTCCACAGCTCACTGACCTCCGACAAGGGGTCATCAGGGTTCACGCCCCACTACACGCCAAGATCTCCATGGCGATCCAGCTTGACAACGAGACCAAGGCCAAAGACGTTATGGCGCGCTTCGATTACGAGAACGGGTCAGTGGGGGACGAGGATTACTTTTTTCTGTCCCAGACAGTACCTCTGTTTTTTTTCTAATGCATACTATAGAGATGTCTGGGTTTATTCAAATCATTCTCTTTTCTCTCTTAGTCGTGGCACCAGAAACAGTAGCCGGAGGCCACGTCAGTATTTGTTTGAGGTCGGAGGAAACATAGGTACGTACCATTAAATCACAGACTCTTTCAAACACAGATTCTGATTTATGTCTTTTATCGAACTAAAGAAGGTTTCTCTCTCCTCCAGGTGAACGCAGCTTGGACCCTGAGACTCACCTTCTAGACGTGTACCACGTGAATCCCCACTGCGAATGGGTCTTAAAACCCACAACCACATGAGAACTGAGGAATCACTCACTCAACACAGAGCACAAGCAGACTGAACCACTGCTCTCGAGGTCAACCTGGTGAACTGACCATGCATGGAGGCCTGGTTGAATTGAGGTTTCATCCCCAACTACAGACCACTAAAAAGAGAGACAGCACTTAAAAAGGGACTATGGAGAGGTACATTCTCCTGCTGAAGGATAGATGTTCCTGTTTTGTGGGATTAAACCTTTTTTAACAAATTACTCAAAAAAAGGACGGAAACACTGTACTCTGAAAATCCGGGTTCTGTATGGAAGTATTTGGAGGAGCAGCAGCTTTGTGAAGACGTGCCACACACGTGACCAACAGCATACTATTTCTGGACATTCGAATTGTTTGATGCCAAATATGTGCGCAGCAAGGTTCACCCACTACAGAGGCCATGGACACAGTAACAGACAAGGATGGGTCCGATAATCAAATAATGTTTACCACTTCATGCAAGACCCAGTTAACATATATTTGCTATATTTATACCACTAATTGATCCTGCTTTTAGTATTGTCACACATACTACATGTAACTTTTGTGTCATTTTGTAATTGCAGCATGTTGATTGCAAAACCATTGGGAGTGAGGAGATTCAGAACATGTGCATGATGGGAAGGAACAAGCGGAGATGGGATGATCTTATACTGAATACAGACATTGTTTCCATCTCCAACGTTGAAACAACTTCCTTTTCACGGTCTCTGATCAGGACTAGGCAGGTGATAACAATTTAGTGAAAGCCTATCCAGTCCCTTCACCTGTCAGTGGTCATGAAGGAAAGGTGGTGAGGAGAGGAAGCTGTGTCAAGAGTATTGAAACACAGCCCCACATCAGAAACTTTGAACAAGGATTCCAACCATTGTCAAACCCACCTTCTTCTCTGCTTTTTGGGTTTGCATGTTGAACACTTAAACCTCTCCCTCCTAATACATCTCCTCACCCCAGTGGACTGTACACACTACAGTATGACTTAACACACTCAACCAATCCTGTGTCTAGTCTACATAAGGGACTTGAATTACATGGCTGGAGAGTGTTTACAATCCCTCCTCTAATGAAGAAGAGAAAAGGCCATGAAAAAAAGGAGCTTCGTAGCAGTTAGCCTGACATGCTTCCAAACTGATTTTACTTCGTTTCACTTCAAACCACAGTGTTCAGTCGGTTTTAACCAGGCTAGCCTTTGCCTGCTTACAGTGTTTGAACTTGCGAATAATGTTTACTTTCAGGGCATGTATGTACAGCATGTATGTATGTATGTATGTATGTATTAGCCCAACCAACCTCTCTCCACTTTGTTCTGGGTCGTTCCACCAACTTTGTGCCTTTTTGAGAAGTGTACCTTAGTCAAAAATACTGAATTCACCTAATTTGAACATTCTGTCATAAAGAGCACATGTTAAACTTAATAAAATACCTGTTTTCCCATCAAGGTAAAATAAAAAAATAAGTTCCTATTAAGTGCCAAATAAAGTAACATGGCTGACTGTAACAGGGTTGATGATTTAATCTTTAAACAGCCATAAATCCCCTTGTTGTGAGAAATGTGAAAGTAAGCTTCAAAATGTTTTTTTTATTTTTTTTATTGTTAAAAAATGTCGTTATGTTCGACCCCCCCCCCCCACGCACTTTTCCATCACAAAACACCAGAACATGGTAAAAAAAGAGTAGAACCAACTCATCTGCTTTTACACCATGGGTTTGACATTGAACATTTACTAGTTTCTTTTGAAAAATACATTTATAAATGAAACGAGTTCAGTTCACGTAACCGGGTTGACCTTGAGGGACAGACGTACATGAATCACTCGTCACGTTAAATACATCTTCAGAAATGACTTTCAGAGAAATAAAATAACTAGGACTTTATAATGATGGTGAAAACCTGGGAGATATTTTGGGGTTAAGGGGGTTAAAGTCTTTCTAGAAGTCAGAGTTGACATTCAGAGTTGCTGAATTTTGGCACTATTAAAATACTTATTGGATTCTTCATGTGGTCTATATTAAAGGGCACTTAATTTAACATAACAGGCTTTTAAAATGCCTTATTGGTGCTCGATTTCTACTTAGCATATTAAAGGCACTCTTTGTGGAACGACCAGCAGTGTTAGCCTAGCCTGGCTTCCAAACTGGTTTCACTTCAAACCATAGTAAATTCAGTCTGGTCTAACCAGGCTAATCGTAGCCTGCTTGCAGCATTTGAACTTGTGACTGTTTACTTGCAGCTCATGTACGTATTAGTCAAACCAACCTCTCTCTACTTCTACTATGCTGTTACTGTAGTTCAGTGTTTGCCTGTGCCATGATTGTCAGCCTTTTGTTGTTACAAGTATTCTGTGGTCCCAAAAATGAACCTGTAGAAAATGCATTGAAAAGATTGTTCTGCTCAGGATTATTTAATTTATCCTTCCAAAGCTATTGTGTGAAAGATTAATTTGTACCATAGACTTACTACAATGTGTGTATTGTCTGTATATAGAATACTGCATTTTGCACGTTTTTATTTTGTTTTATTTGCTTTCTTTTATTTGACCACTGCCGACAGTTTTGGCCAAGTGGCACAATGTCTCACTGACACAGTAACAATTGAATATAACTTAAAGTAAAACATTTTCTTCTCACCTCAGAATCATATCTTGCCTGAGCTGTGTTGTGAACAAATAGTTTTCAGTTCAGTTTCTCCTCAGAAATAGCATTCAAACAGTCTTCTGATTAGTACTCCCGGGGGAAAATGCAGACTGACAGTCATGGCAAAAGGATAAAGGGTTTGATGTGTTATGGCCGGTTTAATACGTAGGTATGTGGGCAGCCCTATACTGGAGCCAACAGATCAGGTATGTCTAGACTTAAAACTATTGCACTGACAGAATGCAGATGGCTTACTTATTTTATTAACAAATATACATTTTCTAGAACACAAGACATTCTACTGTCCAATTCATTTGGGGGGAGTCAAAAGTACACAGTAATTTCATTGGTCACTTTTTAAAAATTTTTTTTTTTAGGGTCATAGCATTAGATATGGTTTGGCATAGTTGTGGTATTATCGTGGTAAGATTATGTGGCGGGGCAGGAGTGTGGAGACACTCCTTGGAGGGTGAATGCGGTACTGAAGTCCAGGATGTCGATCACGTGGCCCTTGATCAGGCGGATGTTACGCATACAACCACGAAATGGCGATCTGGTAGTCAGGCAGTTCTGTTTCACTCCGACTGTAAAAGAAAGACGGAGGTCAATATATTCAGTTACTGGACACTGAAATTGATCGACGTCAAAGCAAAGTGGTGACAAAGGCCCAGTTCAGTGAAGTTTCTAGATTTTAGGGTCTAGGGGTTGTTTCTGGACAGAGACTGAAGGTTTTCTTCTAGAGAGGGGCATACCAGGGAAGCCTCCCACGTAGATTGGGTCCTTCGTCTCAGCGGAGGTTGACTGGGGGTGGGGGTTGTCAGTGAGCACCGTGACCCCGTCTACGCTCAGACTAAGAGCGTTCTTGGTCTTCTTGGCCAGCAAGGTGTGCCAGCGGCCGTCACACAGCCACCGGCCCAGCCGCGACGTGGCCGACACCCGCCCGGCGCCGTTGTTCACGTGGAACACCGCCTGTCCGCTGGCAAGCTCCAGGCCGATGGCGTCCACCTTGGCGCTGCTGACCCCCAGGAGGACCCCGTCAGGCGCCGTGCTGCGGAACTCCAGCGCCACCGTCACGTCTGAGCCCACCTTGTACCCCTCCTTCACTGCAAGGGACAAACCACTTCATACCACTGTCACATCTGAGCCCACCTTGTACCCCTCCTTCACTGCAAGGGACAAACCACTTCATACCACTGTCACATCTGAGCCCACCTTGTACCCCTCCTTCACTGCAAGGGACAAACCACTTCATACCACTGTCACATCTGAGCCCACCTTGTACCCCTCCTTCACTGCAAGGGACAAACCACTTCATACCACTGTCACATCTGAGCCCACCTTGTACCCCTCCTTCACTGCAAGGGACAAACCACTTCATACCACTGTCACATCTGAGCCCACCTTGTACCCCTCCTTCACTGCAAGGGACAAACCACTTCATACCACTGTCACATCTGAGCCCACCTTGTACCCCTCCTTCACTGCAAGGGACAAACCACTTCATACCACTGTCACGTCTGAGCCCACCTTGTACCCCTCCTTCACTGCAAGGGACAAACCACTTCATACCACTGTCACATCTGAGCCCACCTTGTACCCCTCCTTCACTGCAAGGGACAAACCACTTCATACCACTGTCACATCTGAGCCCACCTTGTACCCCTCCTTCACTGCAAGGGACAAACCACTTCATACCACTGTCACGTCTGAGCCCACCTTGTACCCCTCCTTCACTGCAAGGGACAAACCACTTCATACCACTGTCACATCTGAGCCCACCTTGTACCCCTCCTTCACTGCAAGGGACAAACCACTTCATACCACTGTCACGTCTGAGCCCACCTTGTACCCCTCCTTCACTGCAAGGGACAAACCACTTCATACCACTGTCACGTCTGAGCCCACCTTGTACCCCTCTTCACTGCAAGGGACAAACCACTTCATACCACTGTCACATCTGAGCCCACCTTGTACCCCTCCTTCACTGCAAGGGACAAACCACTTCATACCACTGTCACATCTGAGCCCACCTTGTACCCCTCCTTCACTGCAAGGGACAAACCACTTCATACCACTGTCACGTCTGAGCCCACCTTGTACCCCTCCTTCACTGCAAGGGACAAACCACTTCATACCACTGTCACGTCTGAGCCCACCTTGTACCCCTCCTTCACTGCAAGGGACAAACCACTTCATGCCACCGTCACATCTGAGCCCACCTTGTACCCCTCCTTCACTGCAAGGGACAAACCACTTCATACCACCGTCACATCTGAGCCCACCTTGTACCCCTCCTTCACTGCAAGGGACAAACCACTTCATGCCACTGTCATGCAGTCAGGACACACATGTCCCGTAGACACTCACATACGTGTTATAAAACATGGTCATCTATGTACTGAGCTTGTTGGTATCTTCCTAAGCATTATTCCGGTTGAAAATGGAACAGAAATTATGACGATGTTGGATTTTCCTGACGTTTAGGGACATATTTTCTTTTACATATAGTTTGCATTTGAATCTAAAACGATGTCTGAGTATTTGAGTATTTGCCTTAAAGTGCAGCATGTAATGGTGGTAGACTCACTCAGAGCAGCATATCCGCTCCCACTGAAGAAGGTCCCGTCCTGGGCTGCAGTGAAACAGTGAGCAGTCGAGTGTTCAGACACTGGACTCTGGGTGTCAAGTTCAACGCTGTTCAGGATCACCTTCTGGATGCAGCCCGCCAAGCTGTGGGTCACCTAGATGAGGGAATATAAATATTCACATTTGGGGTTATGGATAAACATTTACTAGGAAATGTACCACCTGCTTCCAAGACCGAAACAATAATCAAAAAACAATTTTGGCATGAATAGAAAATAAAATCAAATGGTATTTGTCACATGCTCCGAATACAGTGAAATGCTTACTTAAGCAATAATGCAGTTTTAAGAATAAAGAATGTGGTGTAGTGTGACATACGTTGCCTATCTTCTTGGCAGTGTAGGAATGGGGCAGTCCTCCCAGGTACAGCTTGTTCTCCACATCCAGGGTGTTGCCTTTAGCCAGCACTGGAGCTGACGCCTGGCTGTCTACACTGATTACCACACTCTTCTTATTGAAGTCTGTCTTCACCTGCACATGGAGACACACACACGTTACAGGGTTGGGGAGAGTCGAGTCCTGACAACCTACCTGGTAATATCACTGCTTTCAGTCATGATTTCTCACTATCTTGAATTGTCGCAGTTTTGTTATGCATCCCCTGAATCGACCAAAATGCCATTTGACCCAAACAAACACTGCAATCTACTATCACTTTTGGCCCAGAAGGGTGTGGTCACTAACTGTGTGCCACTGGCCGTCGTTGACCGGCACAGGGAAGGAGGCGGTGGCGGGGCCGCTGCCCTTGTCACAGGTGAAGAACAGACGACCCCCTAGCAGCTGCAGAGTGGCGTAGTCCATCTGGTTGGCGTGGGACATGTAGTAGATCAAACCACTCTGGGCAAAGGTACGCACAGACAGCTCCAGAGAGAAACTGTCAGGGAGAGAAACGAGAAGACATAGGAAGCGTTTCAGCCACTGACGAGGCTATTTGGAGTTATCCATGATTTGCTGTAAGATAAAGACGTTTGTTAAAGGTTAGTTGAACTTCTATATTTATTTATTTTATTCCACCTTTATTTAACCAGGTAGGCAAGTTGAGAACAAGTTCTCATTTACAATTGCGACCTGGCCAAGATAAAGCAAAGCAGTTCGACACATACAACGACACAGTTACACATGGAGTAAAACAAACATACAGTCAATAATACAGTACAAACAAGTCTATATACGATGTGAGCAAATGAGGTAAGATAAGGGAGGTAAAGGCAAAAAAAAAGGCCATGGAAAGAATGTGCAAAAAAGGCCATGGAAGAATGTGCAAAGTAGAAATAAAAATAATGGGGTGCAAAGGAGCAAAATAAATAAATAAATTAAATACAGTAGGGAAAGAGGTAGTTGTTTGGGCTAAATTATAGGTGGGCTATGTACAGGTGCAGTAATCTGTGAGCTGCTCTGACAGTTGGTGCTTAAAGCTAGTGAGGGAGATAAGTGTTTCCAGTTTCAGAGATTTTTGTAGTTCGTTCCAGTCATTGGCAGCAGAGAACTGGAAGGAGAGGCGGCCAAAGAAATAATTGGTTTTGGGGGTGACTAGAGAGATATACCTGCTGGAGCGTGTGCTACAGGTGGGAGATGCTATGGTGACCAGCGAGCTGAGATAAGGGGGGACTTTACCTAGCAGGGTCTTGTAGATGACATGGAGCCAGTGGGTTTGGCGACGAGTATGAAGCGAGGGCCAGCCAACGAGAGCGTACAGGTCGCAATGGTGGGTAGTATATGGGGCTTTGGTGACAAAACGGATTGCACTGTGATAGACTGCATCCAATTTGTTGAGTAGGGTATTGGAGGCTATTTTATAAATGACATCGCCAAAGTCGAGGATTGGTAGGATGGTCAGTTTTACAAGGGTATGTTTGGTAGCATGAGTGAAGGATGCTTTGTTGCGAAATAGGAAGCCAATTCTAGATTTAACTTTGGATTGGAGATGTTTGATATGGGTCTGGAAGGAGAGTTTACAGTCTAACCAGACACCTAAGTATTTGTAGTTGTCCACGTATTCTAAGTCAGAGCCGTCCAGAGTAGTGATGTTGGACAGGCGGGCAGGTGCAGGTAGCGATCGGTTGAAGAGCATGCATTTAGTTTTACTTGTATTTAAGAGCAATTGGAGGCCACGGAAGGAGAGTTGTATGGCATTGAAGCTTGCCTGGAGGGTTGTTAACACAGTGTCTAAAGAAGGGCCAGAAGTATACAGAATGGTGTCGTCTGCGTAGAGGTGGATCAGAGACTCACCAGCAGCAAGAGCGACCTCATTGATGTATACAGAGAAGAGTCGGTCCAAGAATTGAACCCTGTGGCACCCCCATAGAGACTGCCAGAGGTCTGGACAGCAGACCCTCCGATTTGACACACTGAACTCTATCAGAGAAGTAGTTGGTGAACCAGGCGAGGCAATCATTTGAGAAACCAAGGCTGTCGAGTCTGCCGATGAGGATGTGGTGATTGACAGAGTCGAAAGCCTTGGCCAGATCAATGAATACGGCTGCACAGTAAAGTTTCTTATCGATGGCGGTTAAGATATCGTTTAGGACCTTGAGCGTGGCTGAGGTGCACCCATGACCAGCTCTGAAACCAGATTGCATAGCAGAGAAGGTATGGTGAGATTCGAAATGGTCGGTAATCTGTTTGTTGACTTGGCTTTCGAAAACCTTAGAAAGGCATGGTAGGATAGATATAGGTCTGTAGCAGTTTGGGTCAAGAGTGTCCCCCCCTTTGAAGAGGGGGATAACCGCAGCTGCTTTCCAATCTTTGGGAATCTCAGACGACACGAAAGAGAGGTTGAACAGGCTAGTAATAGGGGTGGCAACAATTTCGGCAGATAATTTTAGAAAGAAAGGATCCAGATTGTCTAGCCCAGCTGATTTGTAGGGGTCCAGATTTTGCAGCTCTTTCAGAACATCAGCTGAACGGATTTGGGAGAAGGAGAAATGGGGAAGGCTTGGGCGAGTTGCTGTGGGGGGTGCAGTGCTGTTGACCGGGGTAGGAGTAGCCAGGTGGAAAGCATGGCCAGCCGTAGAAAAATGCTTATTGAAATTCTCAATTATAGTGGATTTATCAGTGGTGACAGTGTTTCCTATCTTCAGTGCAGTGGGCAGCTGGGAGGAGGTGTTCTTATTCTCCATGGACTTTACAGTGTCTATATAGGCAATGACGAAGTGGATATGACATTTGTATTGCTGTGACCATCTCATAATAATCCTAATCCTTGTTGAATAAATCCACCAACCAAAAACCTAGCCTGGTCCCAGATCTTTGCGTGCTGTATAGCACAGCATGTTTGGCATGACAATGACCATAGGAGTTGGCAACCGATCTGGGACCAGGCTATAGAAGGAGACAACAGATCTGGGACCAGGCTATAGAAGGAGACAACAGATCTGGGACCAGGCTATAGAAGGAGGCAACCGATCTGGGACCAGGCTATAGAAGAAGACAACAGATCTGGGACCAGGCTATAGAAGGAGACAACAGATCTGGGACCAGGCTATAGAAGGAGGCAACCGATCTGGGACCAGGCTATAGAAGAAGACAACAGATCTGGGACCAGGCTATAGACGGAGACAACAGATCTGGGACCAGGCAAACGACGGAGACAACAGATCTGGGACCAGGCTATAGACGGAGACAACAGATCTGGGACCAGGCAAACGACGGAGACAACAGATCTGGGACCAGGCTGTAGAAGGAGACAACAGATCTGGGCTTATTGAACTGTGCCTTCCTCTCAATTACACATAATGTAGGCTACAGTGGAACACTTGAAAAGACTTCAAGCTAAGTCAATGGGAATGTGTAACATTAGCCCTGCTCGTTTCCAAGCAGAGCCAGAGTGCCTCGTGAATTATAGATACTTACTGGGACAGCAATTAAAAAATTCCTATCTTTAATGAAGAGATACAATATGCACTCAGGCTCAGAGAAAAGGAATCGACGATTAAGGCCTTAAGAGTGCTTTTTGCTACGCACTATACTGAATCTTACCTTCCTACGCCACTTCAATGTACTGGAATGTTGGCTTGACCCTGTTTTACACATGTAGCTATGGGCCAACTGATATCAAGGCTAAAATGTAAAAAATGAGATACAACACTATGTAAGCCTATAGAACCATAGACGTGTGAATCTGTAATATGCCATATAGAATTATAGCATATAGAATATTGCATATAGAATTATAGCATATTTCATATAGAATATAGAATTATAGCATATAGAATATTGCATATAGAATTATAGCATATTGCATATAGAATTATAGCATATTGCATATAGAATTATAGCATATAGAATTATAGCATATAGAATATTGCATATAGAATTATAGCATATATAATATTGCATATAGAATTATAGCATATAGAATTATAGCATATAGAATATTGCATATAGAATTATAGCATATATAATATTGCATATAGAATTATACCATATAGAATATTGCATATAGAATTATAGCATATATAATATTGCATATATAATTATACCATATAGAATATTGCATATAGAATTGTGACAATCATTGAAATATCATATGTTCTGTTTGTGAAAAAGTAAGTTGTGAGATGTTGATAAAGGGAGACGGTAGTTGAATGAGCCAGGTCTTAGTACTGACCTCCTCCTCACTGTGTTGGGGTTGATGTTGAGGACCTTATGACTGTGTCTGGAGATGCCAAACTGATTGGCCTCTGGGAGGGATGTGCTGTTGTCCATCGATGCACACTGGAGAGAGACACAGAGTGACCAAAGAACAATGAAGGAAAAGTTGAGGAACTATCGATGACGACAGGGTGACCTGTTGGAAGGTGGAAGAGCTGCTGTTTATCCTAATAATAAGAGCTGTGTGTATTTTAGTGGGTGTTACCGTGAGCGTGCCGGGGGTGAGAGCGCTGAGCTGAGTGGGGGGTGGTGGAGGGGGTCTGGAAGGGTCCAGCGTGGGATCGGCCTCCAGGTCAGTGTCATCAGGTAGGAGGACCCTCTTAGGCCTCTCCTCCAATAGACAGCTGTCCATGTCCACGTTGTGGTACTTCACTGCAGCTGACAGGTCCAACAACCTATAGGGACACAGCACTGGTCAGAGCCTTGGGTTACTATGGATACCATCCATCTCCTGACAGTACCATGGCAATGACATCAAAGGTAGTAGCGAGATAAACACACCGAAGTTCCCTGTGGGAAAATCAAGTTGTTCTATCTACCTGCTATTGTATAACATATCTATCTCCAGAACATAATGACTCTAGTCACGCCACAACTACTCATGTGTCTTTCAAGTCAAAACACATAAGCAAACCACAACACCATTTAGCTAACATTGCCTTCAAATGGCATACACTTTGACAGGGCGTATGATTCTGATATAAATTGCACTAAACATGGTTTCATAGTGTATTGGGTGTGTGACTCACTTGGCATCCAGGGCCAGGTTCCTGATGCAGCCGTAGAAGGAGGAAGTGGTTCGTAGCAGTCCGACGCCCTCTTCTGGTGGGAGGCCACCCATGTACAGAGAGGAGAAGGTCAGAGAGGCCTTCTCCGAGGACAGGCGCACTGTCTCCTGGTGGTCCTCATCCACCAGTACCGTCATCGTCCTGGATAGACGAGACACACACAGAGAACTGTCAGTAATAACTCTGCAGTGCTATTCCCCTTGGAAAAGGCTTCCTGTATATTATTCCACACTGGAATATATGATTCTTGAAAAGGTACAATATGCAATATTTACTGCTGTTCAACGGTCATTTCAAAGTGACTGTAATCCCATGGCAGTTGATTGTTATATATCCACCCTTTTATCAACCATGTGTAGGCCTATGTATAACATCAGCATACAACGATCTGATGGAGGATCATTTCAAATGAATGTTATCATTTAGAACCATCCATCAGCATGAAATCATCATCTGTGTTACAGCTTAATCAGTCCCTCTTCCTGGTGCCACTCACTTCCTGTTCCTCTGTAGGATGACAGAGTGCTCCTGTCCGTCACTGAAGCTCCCAGAGCGTGATTTGACCACAACCTTGTGGACGCTCCCGCCCTCCACCATGTTGACGTGAACCTCCAAGTGCCCCGACACCAGCATGACCGCCAGGAAGGGCTGGTTGGAAACCCAGAGAAGGCTGTCAATATACACTCTAATCTTAAGTAATTTTCTTGGTTAGAGAACTCCAACTAAATCATGCTACAGTCACCATAAAGCTCTCTTTACTCCTGCTATGGTGAAAAACATGGGCATACACACCAGTGGAGGCTGGTAGGAGGAGCTATAAGAGGACTCTGGCTGCAATGGAATCAATGGAACGGTATCAATCACATCAAACATCTGGAAACCACGTTTGACTCTGTGCCATGTATTCCATTACAATGAGCCCGTCCTCCTATAGCTCCTTCCACCAGTCTCCACTGATACACACTTACCTGGCGTGCCTGTCTGCGTCTGCGGGTGCCTGCCTTGCTGAAGCCTGCCAGGATGATGCCAGTGTGGTTGCGGGTGGAGAAGGAGGCCAGCAGCTCCCCCTGGTAGCCAAGAGACATTGATGGCAGCTCCACATAGCCCTCTCTCAGTACAGACACACTGCGGATTGGCTGGAACACACACGTTTTTTTATTTTATTTAACTTTCTTATTTACAATGACGGCCTACCAAAGGCAAAAGGCCTCCTGTAGGGACGGGGGCCTGGGATTAAAAAATAAAAAAATAAATACAATATAAATATAGGACAGAACACACATCACAACAAGAGTGTCACGTTAGTTCCTTTTTTATGTCTCTGTTTTAGTTTGGTCAGGGTGTGAGTTGGGGTGGGCATTCTATGTTCTGTATTCTATGTTTGTATTTCTGTGTTTGGCCTGGTAGGGTTCCCAATCAGTGGCAGCTGTTTATCGTTGTCTCTGATTGAGAACCATACTTAGACAGCCTGTTTTCCCACTATGATTTGTGGGTAGTTGTTTTCTGTGTCTGTGTTTTCCATACGGAACTGTTTCGGTTTATATTTATTTATCTTGTTCTTTTGTTTTCTGTGTTCAGTTTAATAAATATATTATGGACACTTACCACGCTGCGCATTGGTCCGATATTTCATACTCCTCATCAGAGGAAGAAGAAAATCGTAACAAAGAGAGATGACACAACATAAAGACAGACCTAAGACAACAACATGACAAGGCAGCAACATATGACAACACAGCATAGTAGCAACACAAAATGGTAGCAGCACAAAAACATAGTACAAACATTATTGGGCAAAGTCAACAGCACAAAGGGCAAGAAGGTAGAGACAACAATACATCACACAAAGCAGCCACAACTGTCAGTAAGAGTGTCCATGATTTGAGTCTTTGAATGAAGAGATGGAGATAAAACTGTCCAGTTTGAGTGTTTGTTGCAGCTCGTTCCAGTCGCAAGCTGTAGCGAACTGAAAAGACGAGCGACCCAGGGATGTGTGTGCTTTGGGGACCTTTCACAGAATGTGACGGGTGTTGTATGTGGAGGATGAGGGCTATTGTAGGTATCTCAGATAGGGGGGAGTGAAGCCTACGAGTTTTATAAATAAGCATCAACCAGTGCGTCTTGCGACGGGTATACAGAGATGACCAGTTTACAGAGTGAGGCTGTTACTCATAGGGAATATGGGAAGGCTTTTTCTATTCTGTGCAACAATATGCCATCATCATGTACTGCTGGGCAACTTCCTCTTTACAAAAATCAACAGCAAAAATCAAATGCCACAACTGTCACTGTCACTATTCACTCTTCCCAATACCCCTGTCTACCTTTCATTTGTTTAGAGAGGATAAGGCCCATTAAGGAAGAAATATATAAATTAAGGTTCTTTACTTTCAGTTCTCTAGCCTCTAACACACAGCCTTTCTAGCCTCTAACACACAGCCATTGTTACCTCTAACACACAGCCATTGTTACCTCTAACACACAGCCTTTCTTACGTCTAACACACAGCCATTGTTACCTCTAACACACAGCCTTTCTTACCTCTAACACACAGCCTTTCTTACCTCTAACACAGCCTTTCTTACCTCTAACACACAGTCTTTCTTACCTCTAACACACAGTCTTTCTTACCTCTAACACACAGCCTTTCTTGACACCATAGGAGTCTCGGAGAAGGTCAAAGTTGGAGCGGGCGATCTCCATGTTTTTGATGCAGCCCACATAGGACCGTGCTACTACTTGTCTCCTGCAAAGATAATTCAATTCACAATTTACCTTATGTTAATTTACTTAATGTAGAAAAAAATTAAATACAACAACTCAAACACTAAGCTCAATATTGACATTATGCAGAAGACTAAAGGCATCCAAATACTAGCTTTGATCCTAGCAGATCTTGGCTAGGCAATGTGAACGTCTGTGCCTTGCAAACTCCCTTAAAAGCCGCAATATTACTGTTTGTCCTTCTTGACACGCCGTAGCAACAAGTACACTCCCTCAAAATAGTCTGAATTAATCTAAGATAACTCAAGAAATGTTTATTTCACTTTGACATTTTTGCCGAGGTCTTACATTCAACTAAGATGTCTGGTGCAGTATATCTCAAGTGAGAAAATGTGCATGAAAACTAGTCATTTGTCATTGAATGACAACATACACTTCATTGAAGAATCCTTACTGTTGACCAATCACTGACGAAGGGGCATAGACTTTGGCTACCGAACCTCAACAAGCCCCAAGAAAAAAATGTAGGTGCTCAAACAGCCGAAAAATCCCCTGCTGAATGCTACCCAACACCAAAATAAACAAAAACGTCAATACATTTTATGATAATATGCAAACTGTTTAGACTGAGAAGCATACAGTAACCTTAAGAAGCTACACCAAAAATATATTAATCACAGCAACACAATTGCATATCAACTAGGAGTATTTAGCAGGTAGGTGAAGTATGCGCCAAAGTACTTCCAGTACCTGATAGGTCGAGACATGGGCAGTCCCCCGATGTAGATTGGGTCCAGGTCGGAGCGGTTGAGATCAGAGGCGGACCCAGGAGACTCTGCCTCTATAATCTCTTTGTCTGATGAGTTGTCTGCAGCCATCACAGATATATAAGCTGGGAGGATGGAAAGAAATACAACAGTTTACTTTACATCAGACCTGGTTTCAAATACATGTATATTTAAGTATCTGCTTATTTAAAATACTTTTTTCTGTGTATTTGAGTATTTTCAAATACACAGCCGTGCCTGAAACATGTGCTTTTATTTGAGTATTTGAATCGTTATTTGTAAAAACAAAATAGTGTATTTTCAAATAATTATTTCAAATACTATTTTCAAATACCTGGGTTAAATGGATGGGAGTGTGTTTGAGTCAGTGTATTTGAGTATTTTCAAATACTTTCCACGTGTATTTCCTACTTGTCTTTTCAAATAAAAGATATCTGAATACTTACTTTGAATGTATGTGAAAGTAATTTAGATATTTTAAATAGTATTTGAACCCAGGTCTGGTTACATACATACTATAGGCATTTCTCCAGGACAACCACTACAAAATAATAGGGATATACACAGTCTCAATAAAGCTCCAGGGGAAAAAAGCTGACTGTGACCCAGAAAATTGTGGTTGCCCGACTATACCCTATATAACTCTTAGCCTATAACCTATGAACTATGACCTTTGCGTTTGTTCCTCTGCAGGGTGATCTTGTACCAGCTGCCAGTGTTATAGGCTTTGTTGGAGGAGAGGGTCAGAGGACCAGAGCCAAGTTCAAAGGTTAGATGCACTTGGCCCTCCACCAGCTCAATGGACAGGAAGTCCCTCTGAAATAACAAGTAAATACATCAGTCAATCTTTATAGTCCCCAGAAGGTCATTTGACTTGCCACAGCAGAGGACGATAGCTTTCCACTACAGTATGTACATCTAGAAAACAAATACAGACTGTTCAGTGTGGTTTTAGTGTGTGTGTGGGCAGCAGGGGGCGTACCGTGGCATTGGAGGCCAGGTAGAGCAGCAGGCCGTTGGGGGAGAGGGTCTTGAACAGCATGACGATGGAGGTGGAGGTGGAGCGGAGGGGTTTCTCTACAACCGAGTAGCCACTGCCATCAAAGTGGAAGGACGTCTCCTCCGTCTGCGGACTCATGAAGCAGCCGCGACACTGGCCCTCCCTCTCGGCGTAGTTCCACAGCCCGATGTTCTTCTCGTTGAGCGACGCCTCCCCCATACAGCCCTTGAACTGGGTCATCTTCACTGCGGAGGACTTCTGTGTAAAAGAGATTGAATAAATGGTTTCAGATTATCTCAGTGCTTTGCATGTCCTTTGTAATTTTGTGTCAAGCGACTTGAATGTTTTTTAAAAGTTTTATTGGGGGAGAATACAGAATGATACGCGTTGTTGACGTAACCATAGGTGTGGGAAGATGTTTTGGGGGTGAGGGTGCAGCGATTCTTTCGCCAATGGTGTAAGGGTGCTGAGAATGTTTTGTCGAGGGGGCTATACCGGTCCACTAATACAAGGACTAGAACATCTTTTTTATAGTGATTTGTGGTTATGGATGTAACTTGAATTGAACCAGTTCAAGCTCTCAAGGACCCAAGGTGGTGGCTGGAACCGTGTCTGAGTGAAAATGACCCAGCCAGGTGTGACTGTACCTTGATCTGGCGTCCCAGGCCACCAACAAATATGAGGGTAAACTTGTTGACATCCAGGATCGTAGCAGAGCGTGGTGAGGTGGTCTTGACCGCGGGCAGGGGGTCTGACTCCAGCTGGTGGACTGACAGCGTGCCGTGCTTCCCAAAGCGTGTGGCGTTGATGCGATGCCACTTATTGTTGTTGATCTGGATGTCGGGGTACTCCAGTTTGGCGTGGCCTGAACCCGCATCCCACAAGAACCCCACCTTGCCACGATGCATCTCCACTGCCATGAAGTCCACCTGATATACAGCACCAGTCAAACGTTGGGACAAACCTAATCATTCAAAGGTTTTTCTTTATTTGTACTATTTTCTACATTGTAGAATAATAGCGAAGATATCAAAACTATGAAATAACACGTATGGATCATGTAGTAACCAAAAAGTGTTACTTTACACATGTAGTTATAGCAGTAACATTGACATACATTATAAAGGGTTTATGAAGGGTAGTTTATAGATTATTTATAACTCTCTGGTTGAATGTAGATTATATAGACTGTAGTTTAAAACAGACTTATGGGTAATCATTACGAGGTACTTTCGGTGGGGGACTCACGCTGGAGCTGCTGCCCATATAGAAGAGCAGGTTGTCAGGCTCGCTGGTCTTGACGGTCATAGTTAGAGTGTTGAAGTTACTGGAGGACATCTCAGGCTTGTAGGCCCTCACACAGTCTTTGTCTGCCAGCACTGACACCTTGATCTGTATCGGCGAGAAAAGGACAATATCAGTATGTCAGTTGAGGACAGAGTGTGTTGGTCCATGTGCAGCAGGGTTCCCAAATGGCGGCCCGCGGGATGGTGGTTCTATTTGGCCACCCCAAGTTTTCGGAGTAAAAATCAAATAGTTGGACACCAGGAAATCTGAGACACGTGATTGTAATTTTGTAAATCTGAGACATTCAAATGTATGCAAGACCCGCTCCTCTAGTTGATGATCCCTGGTGTACAGTGTGTGCGTGTGTGTTTTGAGTCTGTGTGTGTAGTCCAGCAGCAGTGACGAACCGAGGCAGCCTGTTTGCGGGCCTGGTTGATCATCTCTCTGATCTCAGACAGGTTTCTGCTCAGGTTTTCCCGCAGGGTCTTCAGGGGTTTAAGACGGTCATACAGCCTCTCGGTACGACTCTCTGCCTCATTCAGCTTAGACTCAGCAGTCCTGGCTAAGAGGGACAACAGATAGGACAGGTTAGTAATGCTAATGTCATCTTACTCATCTATGTCAGTCACATAATATGTCTAGAAATGAGCCTGTAATTGATATGTCACGATAACATGGTAATAACATTTGACTAACATTAAACAGGTATTTGGGACACTACTTGGCTTCTAATGTGGTGTGGTTGAAAGCTGGAGTCCTTAGATGCTACATACATTTGTGGACTTATAAATGAATGATTATATACCATTGCATCTTGAAGAATATAACTTGTAAATGCCTCCTGAGCATAGTTCAACTGTCACACCCCATCAAGTCGCTAACTATCAGCTTGTTTTACTCCAATGTTTGTAAAACAACATTTATAAATGTAAACAAACACTGTACATCATGGATGGTCAGTCCTTGCATCCATAGCTCTGTCTATGAATTTGTCCTGTGGTTACCTTTCTCAAGCCTCCTCCTTCAGATTTTTACCAAAATAGAGGCAAGGTTTTTGCTTTGTTATTGTTTCAACTCCGGATTCTAGATTTATTGTGGAAAGGGTGGAAGCAAAGGTGAAAAACACTGTAGAACACACTGGCATGACAAAGCTGCTAGCTATAATCTAGCTAGAACCATATTTGGTTGTCAGAAGTATATGTTAGCCCCACCGGTTGAGTGTGAGTCAGAGAACAGCTGGTTTGTGTTGGAGACGCTGATTTTGGCCTGGGCCACTGCCTTGCTGGACTCCTCCAGTCTGACCCTGAGCTCCTCCAGGTACTCCAGTGCCCTCTGCAGGGAGGAGTTGGCCATGGCAGCCTGCTCTTTGGCCTCCAGCACCTGCTCACTGGTGCCTACAGGGGGCAGCACAGTCAATGTGAGTGATGTACTGAGGTACCACATTTCATGCTGTTCTCTGTTTTCCCACTGTTTAGGGTGTCTTTGAGTCTGTGATGAAGTGTTCAATATATGACTTATGTGATAATCATTAGTTGATATCTACTATTTTCATCCAGTGTTTGAGACATTTTTCAAGTGAGAAAAAGCAGCTCAGAAAGTTGTAAAGTACAACATTGTGTTATTGTTGGTTTTAATGACTTAATGACTTGTTGTTTTTATGACTTAACACAGGGAAGAGATCAGGAAAGTACTAGAGTGTGATGTAGGAGAAATGACACATAAAAGGACAATTATTAGGGCATAATTTGGCAGCACCACTCACCGTTGGGCAGGCTATGGAGCAGGAAGGCTGGCTGTGGGATCCGTCTGCTGGTGTTATGAAGGTTATTTATCAACAAGGCCATTCTGTCTGTCACATCACTGATGTTAGCGAGGAGACCTAGGAGAGACAGAGACATGTCACGTTTACTACAATGCAGTGCATTCGGAAAATATTTAAACCCCTTAACCCTTTCCACATTTTGTTACGTTACATCCTTATTCTAAAATTTAAAAAAATTAAAGTCATCAATCTACACACAATACACCATAATAACAACGAGAAAACAGGTTTTTCTAAATGTTTACAAATGTATACAAATTTAAAATAGATAAAAACAATAAATATTTAGCCCCAATGCTATGAGACTCGAAATTTAGCTCAGTTGCATCCTGTTTCCATTGATTGCCCTCGAAATGTTTCAACAACTTGATCGGAGTCCACCTGTGGTATATTCAATTGATTGGACATGATTTGGAAAGGCACACACTTGTCTATATAAGGTCTCACAGTTGACAGTGCATGTCAGAGCAAAAACCAAGCCATGAGGTCGAAGTAATTGTCCATAGCTTTAAAGGTCCCCAAGAACACAGTGGGCTCCATCATTCTTAAATGGAAGAAGTTTGGAACCACCAAGACTCTTCCGAGAGCTGTCCACCCTGCCAAACTGAGCAATCGGGGAAGAAGTGCATTAGTCAGGGAGGTGACTAAGATCCTGATGGTCACTCTGACAGAGCTCCAGAGTTCCTCTGTGGAGATGGGAGAACCTTCCAGAAGGACAACCATCACTGCAGCACTCCACCAATCAGGACTTTATGGCAAAGTTGCCAGACAGAAGACACTCCTCAGTAAAAGGTACATGACAGCCAGCTTGGAGTTTGACAAAAGGCACCTAAAGGACTCTCAGACTATGAGAAATAAGATTCTCTGGTCTAGTGAAACCAAGATTCAACTCTTTAACCTGAATGCCAAGCATCACGTCTGGAGGAAACCTGGCACCATCCCTACGGTGAAGCATGGTGGTGGTGGCATCATGTAGTGGTGATGTTTTTTCAGCGGCAGGGAGACTAGTCAGGATTGAGGCAAAGATGAACGGAGTAAAGTATAGAGAGATCCTTGATGAAAACCTGCTCCAGAGCAGTGCTCAGGACCTCAGACTGGGGCGAAGGTTCCTCTTCCAACAGGACAATGATGCAAAACTTTCTAAAAAACAGTTTTTGCTCCGTTATTATGGGGTATTCTGTGTAGATGGATGAGGGGAAAAAACTATTGAACCCATTTTAGAATAAGGCTAAAATGTGACAAAATGTGGATAAAGTCAAGGGGTCTGAATACTTTCCGAATCCACTTTAGTGTGTGTGTGTGTGTTTGTGTGGATGTGTTTAACTATACTTGTGTTGACCAGAAGTCCCCACAAGAATAGCAAACAAACAAAAATTTGACCAACTGAGAACATTTTGTTAGTCCCCACAAGGTCAAATGCTATTTCTAGGGGGTTTAGGGTTAAGGTTAGCATTAGTGTTATGGTTAGAATTACATTAAGGGTTAGGAGCTAGGGTTAGTAAGGTTAGCATTAGTGTTAAGGTTAGAATTACATTAAGGGTTAGGAGCTAGGGTTAGTTTTAGGGTTAGGAGCTAGGGTTAGTTTTAGGGTTAGGAGCTAGGGTTAGGGTTAGGGTACGGGTTAGGTTTAGAGTTAAGGTTAGGTTTTCGGGTTAGTGTAAGGGTACGGGTTAAGTTTAGAGTTAGGGTTAAGGTTAGGTTTTCGGGTTAGGGTACGGGTTAGGTTTAGAGTTAGGGTTAAGGTTAGGTTTAGAGTTAGGGTTAGGTTTTCGGGTTAGGGTAAGGGTACGGGTTAGGTTTAGGGGTTAGAGAAAATAGGATTTTGAATGGCACTGAATGGGTTAGTTGGGTACAAGACGAATGGGTAGACTGTGTGTGTGTGTGTTTGTGTGTGTGTGTGTGTGTGTGTGTGTGTGTGCGTCCTCCAACTCACCCCCAGTGCTGTTGTTCAGGGCCAGACACTCAGCCAGTATCTTAGCACTACACTGCACAGCCTCAGATCCCAGATCAGTAAGTGACACCTCTTGCTGGGCCGTCTACAGTCAACACACACACACACACACACACACACAGAAAGACAGTTATTTACGGCACTACTCGTTTTCAGGTTTCTGACCCACAGCACACTGCATATCCAGTGTATTAAAAAAAATGGCCAAAGATTCCAGTCTCCCAAGTCATAGACGGTTCTCTGTGCTACCGCACGGCAAGCGGTACCGGAGCGCCGAGTCTAGGACCAAAAGGCTCCTTAACAACTTCTACCCCCAACCCATAAGACTCCTGAACAATTAATCAAATGGCCACCGGACTATTTACATTGACCCTCCCCCCATTTATTTTTTACACTGCAGCTACTCCCTGTTTTATTATCTATGCATAGTCACTTCACCCTACCTATATATACAAATTATCTCAACTAACCCTGACCCCCGCACATTGACTTGGTATTGGTACCCCCTGTATATAGCCTCGTTATTGTTATCTTATTGTGTTACTTTTTATAATTCTTTACTTTAATTTATTTGGTAAATATGTTCTTAACTCTTTCTTGAACTGCATTGTTGGTTAAGGGTTTGTAAGTCAGCATTTCACGGTAAGGTCTACACCTGTTGTATTTGGCACATCAAAGTTTCATTTGATTTGAGTTGAGAAGTTCTCTAGCCTGGTCCCAGATCTGTTTGTGCTGTCTTTCCAACTCTTATGGTGTTCGGCCATAGGAGTTGACAGGACAGCCCAGACAGATCTGGGACCAGTCTAGTTATTCCATGATCTGATATTAATAGTGAAGGGACACTAAATGAGCGGCGACTCACCATGTTGAGGGCCATAGCAGCAGTCAGGATGGCTCGGTTAGCCATCTCCTCTGCAGGCTGGATGTTAACTCTGATGTTAGAGTTGGCATGCGCAGCACTGGTGGCTTTCAGAGTGGTATTCATCACCTCCGCTAGAGAACTACATACAGGAAGACAAGGTGAGGCTGATGTACTACATATAGATATTTAGTCCTATTTCAAGCGCCTAATGTTTGTGATGACGAGGGATTTTGAAATACCCATAAAACCCCTTTGAAATGGTACATATGTAGAAGTTTACACACACACACACACACACACACACACACACACACACACACACACACACACACACACACACACACACACACACACACACACACACACACACACACACACACACACCAGCCCACCCGCCGGCACACACACACACACACACCAGCTCGCCGGCACACACACACACACCTCTGCAGAGCCTGGGCCTTCATGCTCAGTTCTTGGGCGTGGTCCTCAGCCTTGTAGACCAGCTCCAGAGCCTCTTGCTTCCTCAGCTCCATCACCAGAGCATCCACATGCTTCCTCAACATGGGGTTCCACTGCTCCAGCTGTTCCTTGGCCCCCTCCAGTTGCTTTACAAGTCGCATATAACCAAAATAAACAGTTAGAATGGACTCTGTTGCCTAAACTACATGTACCCAAATTATTTATATATATTTTTACACTGGCCAGGTTTCCTAAAAAATTTGTACAATCGCTACTGACCTCTACTGACCTTGAAATATAACGTTTAAATCAACTAATAAAAGTTATTGACGCACAACACATGTATTTGACATGGATATGGTGGTAATATGGCGTTATGGTGTGACTTACAGAGGTGACGTTGCTCATGTCCTCTGCCAGATTGACAGCATCAGCCAGGATGTCCTGAGTCTCCTCCAGTTGTGTTTCTGCCGTCTGGTTCAGCCGGCTCACATTTTGCCTCAGACCCTACACACGCACACACACACACACACACACACACACACACACACACACACACACACACAGTCTAAATACTTCTACTGAAAAACTGTATAGCCCCTATATAACTAAGTTGTTTGAAAATGAGTGAAATTCTAAATAAATTAACTTCACCAACCTACATTTGACATTTATATGCTTATATGTGACTAAAAATGACCAGATATAATTTGGCCTTTCTGCACGTCAACAGTAATGACAAACTGTACTACATGTAAAGTACTTGAGTAATGTGAGTGTCCTGACCTGGTACTGTGGCAGATTGGTGTTGATGCTGCCAAGCAGGGTGTGTGTGTGGTTGTTGTTCTCCCTGGCAGTGTTCAGAAGGGCCTGGGCGTCCACTAGCTGCTGTTGTTGTTGGGTCAGACTGCTGGAGATGTTGAGGGTCTGGGACTCTATCACTCCCTGGGGCTCCTGGAGGTGCTTCTGCACCCTCTGGAGGAGAGCCTCGGCAGCCCTGCAGTTCACATAACACACAGGAGGGTTACAATACAGTACACTACAGTCACCTCAACTATAGTACACACATAACACACAGGAGGGTTATAATACAGTACACTACAGTCACTTCAACTATAGTACACACATAACACACAGGAGGGTTAGAATCACTTCAACTATAGTACACATAACACACAGGAGGGTTACAATACAGTACACTACAGTCACTTCAACTATAGTACACACATAACACACAGGAGGGTTATAATACAGTACACTACAGTCACTTCAACTATAGTACACACATAACACAGGAGGGTTAGTCAGCAATACACATTCATGTACTATAGTCTAGTAACTACACTCTAATACAACTTGACTACACCAATAGAGCCCAGAGCAGTGTTCCAGTACACTCAATCACTGTAGTATAACAGGGAACAGTGTTACTTAGACCCTACAGAGCTTTTCTAGTTAAGTGGTATTAACAGTTGACTTCTGAGTGCAGAGAGCTGGTGGTTGTATGGGACTGAATCCAGAAAGGGTAGACTACTTAAAATATACGGCTAACCAACCAGAGTTCTGTAGAGACGCTGGCGTTGGCCTGGGCTAAGTCGACCACTCTGATTGTTTCCAACATGGCCGCCACCTGCTTCATTAGCCGTCTGCTCTTAGCCTCGTTCATCTCCACGTTGTCTGTCCTGTTCAGACGGCCAGCTTGCTCCGCCAGGGCTGAGCCAATCACAGAGAGGGAAGGGCTTACAGGTTAACAGCCTTTGTAAACATAAATTAAAACAGTAGGCAGCATCAACAAGGATCATTTTTGACCCCATTAGCAATGGAACCCTTTTCATATAGCATGATGTCCTGTGGCAGCACCTTGTATAGCAGTCTGAATGGTGTTGATGTACTCCAGAAGCTTGGCCCCCTGGGTAACGCTGTTCTCTGTGGACCGGGCCACTTCCTCTCCATCAGCAGACACACCCATAGCCTTCTGTAGCAGTCCGTCTATGTCCTGGGTGAGGTTTGTCATGTCCTCCTCATCCCTGGTCAGGTGATAGTCTGGGCTCCTATACGAAGACATCAGAATCTAGGAGAGAAATGACGACATAAGTGTTTTACAACAGTCTTTCTCTCACTGAATGTGTACTGAGTACTTCTTAACTTAAGACAAGGCAGGAGACGGGATTCAAAAGATGATTTCAAAACCTACTGGACAGAGAGGTATAATATGACTCCTCTTTTACCTTGACCTCTTGTGTGTCGTTCTCCAAGTTGACCAGTGTGCTGTAGGGTGACAGGATGACCCCGGTCAGGTTGACAGACAGGAAGGAGCACTCTACTGCATCCAGGTCATCCAGCAGCACCCTGGTACACTCATCATCACACACTGAGGGGAGGGGGGGAGCAAGGACATATTGTAAAGTTGCAGTTACTTGTGCGTGTGTGTGTGTGCGCGCGCGCGCGTGTTTGTGTGTGTGTGTGTGTGTGTGTGTGTGTGTGTGTGTGTGTGTGTGTACAGTGCATTAAAAAATGATTCAGACCCCTTGACATCTTGACATTTTCTACATTTTGCTATGTTACAGTCTTATTCTAAAATGGATGAAACAGTTTTTTTCCCCCCTCATCAATCTACACAGAATAGCCCATAATGACAAAGCAAAAACACGTTTTTAGATTTGTTTTCAAATGTATTCAAAAATAAATATCACATTTACATCAGTATTTAGACCCTTTACTCAGTACTTTGTTGAAGCACCTTTGGCAGTGATTACAGCCTAGAGTCTTCTTGGGTATGATGCTACAAGCTTGGCACACCTGTATTTGGGGAGTTTCTCCCATTCTTCTCTGCAGATTGTCTCAAGCTCTGTCAGGTTGGATGGGGAGTGTTGCTGCACAGCTATTTTCAGGTCTCTCTAGAGATGTATGATCGGGTTCAAGTCCGGGCTCTGGCTAGGCCACTCATAGACAGGCCACTCGAAGCCACTCCTGCGTTGAATGGTCGTTGTCTTGATGGAACGTGAACATTCACCCCAGTCTTAGGTTTTCATCAAGGATCTCGCTGTACTTTGCTCCGTTCAGCTTTCCCTCAATACTGACTAGTCTCCCAGTCCCAGCCGCTGAAAACCAACCCCTTAGCATGATGCTGCCACCACCATGCTTCATCGTAGGGATGGTGCCAGGTTTCCTCCAGACGTAATGCCTGGCATTCAGGCCAAAGAGTTCAATCTTGGTTTCATCAGACCAGAGAATCTTGTTTCTCATGGTCAGAGTATTTTAGGTGCCTTTTGGCAAACTCCAAGCGGGCTGTCATGTGCCTTTTACTGAGGAGCGGCTTCTGTCTGGCCACTCTACCATAAAGGCCCGAATGGTGGAGTGCTGCATAGAAGGTTGTCCTTCTGGAAGGTTCTCCCAACTCCACAGAGGAACTCTGGAGCTCTGTCAGAGCGACCATCAGGTTTTTAGTCACCTCCCTGACCATGGACCTTCTTCCCCGATTGCTCAGTTTGGCCGAGTGGCCAGCTCTAGGAAGAGTCTTGGTGGTTCCAAATTATTCTATTTAAGAATAATGGAGGCCAGTCTGCTCTTGGGGACCTTCAATGCTGCAGAAATGTTTTGGTACCCTACCCCAGACCTGTGCCTTAACACAATCCTGTCTTGGAGCTCTACGGACAGTTCCTTCAACCTCATGGCTTGGTTTTTGCTCTGACATGCACTCTCAACTGTGGGACCTTCTATAGACAGGTGTGTGCCTTTCCAAATCATGTCCATTCAATTGAATTTACCACAGGTGGACTCCAATCAAGTTGTAGATAAATCTCAAGGATGATCAATGTGTTAGGTTCTGTTATTAGAGTAGGAACTCAACTGACAATGTGAAAGCTTAAACCAAGTTTATTCTTCCCAGAGGGTCAATACAGCCGCATTAGACAAAGACATGTTCCACCCGTGGTAGTATACATACCCCACATTGGGTGGAGTCTCCTCCTCATCGCTAAACAGTGCATCATTATTGCTAGGCAGGGAGCTGAGTGATATGAGCCTTAAACGGTTCCTCCCCTTGTCAGTACTGCCACATGTGACCGTGTTCCCTGCACTCAGCCCCTCCCCAGCTTCATTATGGCAGCCCTCATGTCTCTTTATAACTAATGATTAATAATAGTTCAAGCTCAGAAACCAAACCTATCAAATGGAAACAGGATGCACCTGAGCTCAATTTCGAGTCTTCTAGGAAAGGGTCTGAATACTTATAAGGTTGTTTTATTTTTTTATACATTTCTAAAAACCTGTTTTTGCTTAGACATTATGGGGTATTGTGTGTAGATTGATGAGGAAATGTATTTAATTTAAACATTTAATTTAAACATTTATTTCATCCATTTTAGAATATGGCTGTAAGGTAAGAAATGTGGAAAAGGGGGAAGGGTCTGTATATCTTCCGAATGCACTGTCTGTCTGTCCAAGCCCTGCACAAATCAAAGAGTAGGATACTCACAGACACACTGGTCCCCGTCCAGGACGTGTCTCGCCTCGCACTGGTCACACAGGCGTCCCCTGACCCCGGCTTTACATTCACACTGGCCCGTCAGAGAGTCACACGCTGGATGGAGAGAACCTGCAGTACTACACAGACACTCTTCACACTTCCCTCCTGGACCAGACGGGTTCCCATAGTAACCCACTGAACACCTGAGAGAGGGGGAGAGAGAGAGAGAAAGAAATAAACACATAGAGAGAGAATAAAATGGTTGTCTTAAGAGTTGTATTGATGGTATGTAATGACACACTTGACATCCAACAGGCGACACTGTAGTACTCTCTCTTACCTCTCACAGTAGCGCCCCTCATAGCCGGGCTTGCAGGCGTTGCAGCGGAAGTCTCCCACCACTCCCTCTAGAGCACAGGTAGGACTGAAGCTGACACACAACAATACACCCACTATGTCAGACAGTGTTATACAGACTACAATATCTCCTCACTGCCCCCTGCTGGCTAAGACCTCTATTATCAGAGGACACTCACTGAATCCTGCTTGAACTCTACTGTAGACCAAATTAGCTTCAGCATTCTAAGGAAAACACATTTACTTATGAGATTTGATATGTGCTCTTTACAATAGTGTGTAATCAATATGTGTGTATCAATCTCTTTAAAATACACTCTATGTGTGGAATGAGACATTTAAACTCAAGAACACCTCACTTATCAGAACAGGTGTGGCTGAGAGGAGAGTGAGACAGGTACCTGTTCTCTTTGAGGGGGCAGGCACACAGCGAGCAGTCCCTGACTGAGCCTTTCACGTCGCCATAGTACCCCGAGGAACACACGCTACAGTGCTCCCCTGCTGTGTTGTGTTGGCAGCCCAGACATTCTCCTGTGTCCAGGTCACAGGCCTGGCTGTGGTTGTTACAACGGCAGGGCACGCAGGGCTGGATCAGGGGTCTCTTCCCCCGCTTGTTCAGCTCAGTCACTGGTTGGCGGTAGTAGCCCGGGGCACACTCCTACACACAACACAAGTTAGCAGCAATGGACAACACCACAATACAGAACATACACTACATGGCCAAAAGTATGTGGATACCTGCTTGTCGAACATCTTATTCCAAAATCATGGGCATTAATAGGGAGTTGGGATCTCCCTTTGCTGCTCTAACAGCCTACACTCTTCTGGGAAGCCTTTCCACTAGATGTTGGAACATTGCTGCGTGGACTTGTTTCCATTCAGCCACAAGAGCATTAGTGAGGTAGGCCTGGCTAGCCTTTCAATTAATCCCAAAGGTGTTCGATGGGGTTAAGGTCAGGACCTCGCTTTGTGCATGGGGTATTGTCATGTTGAAACTGTTGCCACAAAGTTGGAAAAACATAATAGTCTAGATTGTCATTGGATGCTGTAGCATTAAGATTTCCCTTCACTGGAACTAAGGGGCCTAGCCCAAACCATGTAAAACAGCCCCATACCATTATACCACCTCCACCAAACTTTACAGTTGGCACTATGCATTGGGGCAGGTAGAGTTCTTCTGGCATCCACCAAACCCAGATTCGTCCGTCGGACTGCCAGATGGTGAGCGTGATTCATCACTCCAGAAAACATGTTTCCACTGCTCCAGAGTTCAATGGCGGCCAGCTTTACACCACTCCAGCCAACACTTGGCATTGCGCATGGTAATCTTATGCTTGTGTGTGGCTGCTCAGCCATGGAAACCTGTTTCATGAAGTTCCCCCCAAAAAAGTTATTGTGCTGATGTTGCTTCCAGAGGCAATGTTGAAGTCA